>NC_089273.1:24608572-24932072 GCF_963678975.1 Dysidea avara
TTAGGAGTCAAAAATACTGCGTTCCAATGGAAATATTCTGAATATAAACTTTAAAGCACACCTCTACTCTTGAGAGATATTTATTTACCTTCTTCTGTGGTTTAGCACTGGTGCATTTGTTGCAAAAGCATACAAACTCTGTTGGTGGGCATGGCTAAATTAAAGCGGAGGGCGTCCGACAATACCACTAAAAATTGGGAGGCTCGTACTCCCTCTATGCTAAAGATAACGAAACCATTTTTTGGCCATTAATAGCTAATAAGTACAGGTATATTGCATACAAATTTGAAATAAATTGGACATTGTTTACTGGTAGTAAAAATCAAAGTCCGACAACTGATAGTTTTATCCGAGCATAGATTTTATCGGACTAAGCATACTATTAGCTGTAATACTTAAGCTTTTAATCACACAAAGCTGATTGTTGGAGGATAATTATTGCTTATTGTAGCCTACCTTTTGGTACAATAACCTAAGCTGCAGGATTTCCAGGAAGTGGGTGGCAGCTGTCCGAACATCATATTGTACGATAATTGATACTTTACTCTATAGTTGCACTTTGCTAAGGATTGCCAGTGGACTATCTAATGGCTACATGTACCCTTCACTGCATTCCACTTTTCAGTGCACTTTATTGATGTTATGGCTAACAAAGTGTCACTAGGCTAAGGAGCATGCATACTAATAATTGAGACATTCAACACCACTACTACTTAGCTATAGCTACATGTTTCTGCTTCACAGATTTAGCTGATTAGAGCATGGCTAAGGAGCTGATGCATTATGGCATATAGCTAGCTATATCTAAATGCTTGGTAACTACAAATTAAAAGAGTATCATGCATGCATGATAGCTATACTCAATGCATATTGCAATCAGTCTTGACTTAATGGAAAAGCAAACTTATATAATAAACTGAAATTCCATTATTTTCCACCTGAAAAATTGTTAAAATGCTCTCAGATTCACCTTTAGAGAGTCTGATTTTCAAAAATTTCCTTGGAGGGACATGCCCTCAGACCCCCTAGGTTGGTTTCCACACTAATATAGTAACTATTCTACATAGCTAATTTGACCATGGATACTACATGAATCTTACAAGTAGGGCCTTGTGATAAGGCTTGGTATCTTCTGATGCCTGGCTACTGAGTTACCTATGTCCCTGTCCAGCTTAGCCCCCCTTTCAAAAAATCCTAGATCCGCCCCTGGGTACTAGGTGATACAAATTATAGGTGTATAGTTACTAGCTTACCACAACTGGATGTCAGGAATTCAGTGGCGTAGCCAGGAAAAATGTTTTACCAAGTCAAAGTTTTTTACCAAGTCAAAGTTTATACATTGACCTAAAGGGTCTGCCTGACTCACAAACACTTTCAAGTGTGGGTGGTACAGTATTACATGTTGGCTCTCTGGTTGGATGGAAGAAACTGTTAAGAAGACTCAGAGCACGTTTCTACATGTCAAGTAATGCTCCAGCATAGTTAATGCTATGGTATACTATGCTTCAATTATTAGACTAGTTTAATTGTACTCAACACAAAAACTGACCTACTCTGGAGATATTTTGAGTGGTCAAGCCATCCATTAACTGAAACAGAGATCATAGTCATGCACACTATACTTTTATTTATCTGATGTGATATTAAAGTCACTCTTTCATGTGATACTCAACTACGTGTGCTAGCATGTCAAGCTAGGGAGTCTGCAAGCATGCTCCTTCAAGGAAAATTTTGAAAATATATGATTTGAAATGATACGTGGAGGCTATTTTCTGATCATAACTGCTAATACATAATATGCATGATCAATTAGCTCAATGCGTTGCCATGCAGTTGTTGACTCACTGGAACTTTTGGAAAGTAATTTAAAAATGTAAATGATTTAGCCCGAGCAGTGTAACGAGAACAGTGTCATGAATGCTCTATTAGAGTATATTACGATAACTGCTCTATTAGAGTATCTCGATCTTTTTCATACAAATTCAAGGAGCTGAAAAGTGGTCCAGCCAATGCCAGACGTGTCACTGTGGGCTCAAGCACTACAGCCATAGATTCTATCAGGTGTGGTGCAGTAATGCTGTCTAGTAACGTTTGAGTAGAAAATTCGGGCTACCACCTCAGGCCTGCTCAGCCTTGATTGTTGATTATTTTTTACCGAGGCAACTGCCTCGGTTGCCTCAATGGTAGCTACGCCACTGGAATTAGTATGATACCAATTCTCAGCTAGCTATTCCGGATGCCACGCCACGCTACAGCTGACTAGTCGCCATTTTGTCCTACACGTCTGCACTCAGGTTACTAGACTAGATCACGTGAGCTGACTAATCGCCATTTTGTCCTACACGTCTGCACTCAGGTTACTGGATCACGTGAGCTTTTGAAAAGTATTTAAAAGTTCCCCGTATAAGGTATGGAGTTGCTTACTTAAAAATTTCCCATAATATAAGAAGCGTTGCTTACTTAAAGTTATCCCGTATTATATATGGAGTACGTTACTTAAAGTTTCCCCGTATATATCAAGGAATTCATTATGTTTTTAAGTAATAGTGGCTATTTTGTTAGAAGAGGTGCTTTTCGAACGGTTCTCGATTCGTGCTATGTAACCGTTTGAATATAGCCAACAGCGAAGCGTAGTGTATACTTCACTTTTCATCCGGACGATAAGGCCACTCCAATTGGTAATTCACCATAATTCCCATATTTAAGTCTGGAGACAGAGGATCAGTTATAAATTAGGCCACTTCAACTAAATTTCTTGTTTCTCGGACCCGACCAACCCATAAATTTGGAAATGAAATGTTTTTGTTCATTTTAAAGATCACGTGTTTGACCACGTAGGTTTAGGGCATCGATGTATTGTTACTTGGCCATTCATATCTGCTATGCTTGGGGCGAGCTTGGTTATTACAAGAAGAGAGTCGTAAAAGCAGACTATGGAGACAGAGGATGGTCATTTAGATGTATCCATAACTAATAGTTTGTTTTTTGAATGCCGTAGTTACATGTGTTGCCATAAGTTCAGTTTAAAAAAAAAAATTATTACCACCTATTATTATTTTAATTATACCTACCTACCGACCCACTTTTCAACTAGTGTCAGTCCGAGAAACAAAAGAATTAGTTGAAGTGGCCTTACCATCCTATATCATTGTTATGTAACACCTCAAAAGTACTTGAATAATTGATATGTGATAAAATTATTGACCATCTCAACAAATTTATTTCACCTGCACAATTTGGATTCCTCAAAAATAGATCTGTAATTCAACAACTGCTTATCCTTTTCAACCAAGTAATAAATACTAACCATCAAACTGACGTTATCTATTTGGACTTTTGTAAAGCATTTGACAGTGTGCCTCATAATCAACTATTGCTAAAACTAAATAAACTTGGTATATCTGCATGGCAACCTATGGCTATGGTTTAAATTCTATCTCCTACACCGTCAACAGTGCATAAAGATAAATAATCAATTTTCTGATTTCCTACTAGTCTTATCAGGGATTCCCCAGGACAGCATCTTGGGCCCTCTACTGTTTCTTGTCTACATTAAGGTTATGGGATACTGAGCGACTGTCAAACAAAAATTTTATTATGTAATTAAGGTGGGCTTGGTGTTGTTGTGCTGTGTATCAGCTGGTAACAGGCTTAAATTATTGGGAGAATCGTAGCGTGCTGACTGGACAGATACATGCAAGGTACAAGAAAACACGTAACAGTACAAGATAACATAAATACAACACACATAACAACTGGCGCACCTGCAAGCGCATGCGTAGTTTTGCTGACTGTAATCGCGATATTTTCCTGAACCAAAAATCAGGACTGTCAAACTAGTTGTTAACATTTTGTATAAACAGACTACTAGTTTGGCTTCTTGTCTAGGTCCTGACGGAGCCATTTGTTAAAAATAATGTTTCTAGTGCTTGTGATATCAATTTAAACATTAATTTTGTGACCACAGTGTCTTGCTTTATGCCATATTGTAGTTATATTTCAGCAACTATACACATTATTCACAAATCCTCTTGTCAGTCCATCACAAGTGATGTTCTTCAAACCTTAGAATTGTTAGTAAGTTCTCATGGTTCTTCATTGGTCTGATTTTTGGTTCACAGTTTTCACAATTTGGCATGGGGACAACTCATGTTTCCATAACAATATTTGAATTCCATGTCAATTAATGAGAAGTCAAGAATGCATAAATATTTGATAACAATGCATTAAGAAAAATCAAACCCCTAATCATGAAAAATGATTGATAGTATACAAGTGGGATTTACAGTATCCTGTAACCTTAATGATCTACCAGACCATGTATTGACTTCAATAATTATTTTTACTATTTGCAGACGACACAAAGTGCTTTAAGACTATAACTGATACAAATGACAGTCTAGATCTGCAAAAGGATGTAGATAATCTAGATGGATGGAGTATCAACTGAGATCTACTGTTCAGTCTATCCAAAATTTTACTCATGTCCTTTAAACCTCACCTGCAAACATCCTACTCTATAGGCAACAATGTTATATCCAAAGTGACTACTCATAGAGATCTAGGTATCATTATCTCATCAGATTTAGACTGGGGACCCCACCACCAACACATAATATCAAAGGCTTATCGGATGTTAGGCTTATTACGACGTTCCTTTTCAACAAACATAACTGCTATATCCAAGAAACACACATATATATATATATATCGCTAGTCAGATCCCAATTAATGTTTTTTTCGACACTATAGAAACCATACTTATTAAAAGATATCAGACAACTAGAACAGCTTCAGCGTCGTGCAACGAAGTACATATTGAATGACTATACCAGCAACTATAAATCTCGATTACTTGAGCTCAAAATTAATTTTACCCTTAATGTATGTTTTGGACATCTGTGACATAATGTTTTTTTATCAAAAGCCTTAAAGCCCCTACAAATGCATTTAATATCACTGACTATATTAAATTCACTTCATGCAGGAAACACACGATCAGGATCTAGCTATAAACTGCAACACATAAGAAATACCAATGTTTCCAGCAGCAACTATTATTTCAACAGACTCCCTCGTATATGGAATGTTTTACCAATAATAGATTACAATCTTAGCCTACCTACTATCAAGTACAAACTTACAAACTTTCTATGAAGTCATTTTGAACTAAATTTTGATCCTGACAATGCATGCACTTTTTCTTTTGTTTGTCCCTGTTGTAATTATAATAAGTCCCCCAAGCCTCCCAACTTTGATCACTTGTAACCCTTGCTTTAAATGAGTTTTATATAACATAAGTAACCATAACTAATCTTAATAACTACTTACTCCTGCATGGCCACTGGCACTGGATGCCAGTGGACCTTCAGCATACACTAGATTTTAAGGACTACTAATGTTTATATTGTACTTATCTTGTTGTACGTATGCTGTAAAGCAAATAATAAATAAATAAATTATGTTTCTGGTCCACCGCCCGAGTTCTTTTTTGGAGAATGTGAAATTTCAGAAGTAGCTACATGAGTAAAATGCCTGCATCAGCTTTTTGAACAACCAGGATTTCAGAAACAAATATTGGGCTGCAACAAGTATGCTGAATCTAACAATCTAAGTGCCATAATTTGTATTTTATCAGTGAAAACCTGGGCAGAGTGCATAGTACGGATCGATATACTCTAATAGAACAGTCAGAAATACTCTAATTGAGCGGTCACTTCATTGTTGCTTTGTTGCTGAATTCCGCCCGCCCACACCTAAAACTGATTTTCAAAGGACCAGAAACATAATTACCGGTACCGATTGGAGTGGCCTAATCGATATAACTGGGGCGCGCGGCACCATTTCATTTGCAGAGGTGCTTTTCAAACAATTCTTGATTCAAAATTCTGTGTAACATGTTGAAAATAGCTGACAAGTGCAATTGATATCCAGTTGTGGACTGACTTTAAATCTGCTTGTCACTTCTGTCTGGACACTTTGGTTCCTAGCAAGTTATCTTCGAACAAAACATCAAACCGACCATGGATCACCACCTACATTAAAAGAATTTGTAGACGAAAGAAGCGAGCTTATGCTCAGTATCGCCGAACACGCTCACCTGCCGCCTGGCAATATTATAAAACTCTCAAAAATTTAGCTCAAAAAGAATGCCGTCAAGCCTATAATGACTACTTTTCGAAGCTCATTGACTCCAGTTCCACAGCTAATTCAAAAAAAACTATGGTCATATATCAAAAAGCAAAAATTGGATCACGTTGGAATACCCCTACTGTCACATAATGGTCATACCATCACTGATTCCACCCACAAAGCTAATATCCTCAACGATTATTTTAGCTCAGTGTTTACCACCAAAGACACCCAGTGTACTCTCACACCAGATGAAAGCCCTTATCTTGATATACAACCTATTTCCATTGCTTATGCTGATGTCTCCCAGCTCCTAACAACTTTGGATGTTCATAAAGCACCAGGACCAGACAAAATCCCATCACACTTATTACAATTAGCCTCTCAAGAAATTGCTCCAGTACTAACTCTGATCATCAATTCATCACTTCATCAAGGAGAACTTCCCATGGACTGGAAACGTGCTAATATTGTACCTGTATTCAAAAAAGGAGACAAAACACTTGCATCCAATTACAGACCAATATCGCTAACCAGTATCAGCTGCAAGATCATGGAGCGCCTAATTCACACTCATCTCTTCTCTCACCTAGAATCAATAAATATCCTCTGCGACCAACAACATGGTTTCCGACCTAGAAGATCATGTGAATCACAACTTATTACTACCGTAAACAACATTTCTAAATCTCTTGACTCTGGCTTTCAAATTGATATCATTTTTCTAGATCTATCTAAGGCATTTGATAAAGTCCCCCATCACCGTTTATGTAACAAATTATCCTACTATGGTATTAGAGGGGAACTACTAACATGGCTACAAAACTTCCTCATCGGTAGGCATCAACAAGTAACTCTTGACGGTTCAACCAGTGAGTCACATGCAGTTAACTGGGGTGTCCCCCAAGGAACAATCTTAGCCCCTCTATTATTTTTATGTTATATTAATGACCTCCCATTATCAATCAATGCCAACATTGGTCTGTATGCTGACAATACCATACTTTATACTGTTATTCACTCTACATCCGACTGTTTATCACTTCAAAATGATCTCAACTCCTTATCACAATGGGGCACTAGATCTGGTATGTTTTTTAATCCTGATAAAAGTGTATTCATGAGAATCACTCGTAAACACAATCCGATCACATACAACTACACCATTAATGACATCTCTATCCAAGAAGTTTCATCTACTAAATATTTAGGAGTTACAATCACCAATGACTTGTCTTGGTCCACACACATTACTAACATCACATCCAAAGCCCTATCAGTCAAAGCATTCCTACAGAGAAATCTTAAGTCCTGCCCAACTCAAATCAAATTGAAATGTTATAATGCCATGATAAGACCAATCTTAGAATACGCCAATCCTGTCCGGTCCCCTCACATAAGAAGAGACATTGATAGGCTTGAACGAGTACAGAGGCAATCTGCCAGATTCATCATGGCTGACTTCTCGCGTTTCAGCAGCGTAACTAACATGCTCATTGACCTTAACATTCCCAGCTTAGAACACCGCAGACAAGTATCTAGTATCACCCTCCTCTACAAAATTGTTCATAATCTCATTGATATATCCCCAGTTGATTTAATCCCTGTCACTTCTAACACCAGAGGACATGATCAAAGATTTCATCATATCTATGCAAGGACCAATCAGTACAGTAATTCATTCTTCCCTAGATCAATTAGACTGTGGAATTCACTCCCACCTGACCTAATCCAACAACAATCATTACAAATTTTTAAGTACCAACTGAAATTATTATTACTTTCCCCTACCAATCAGTAATCCCATAATCAATCATATTGTAAAACATTTTGTATGCATGTTTCATATGTGCGTTAATCCTCAAACTGAGGCTGCACATTTTTGGAAAATAAATAAATAATAAATAAATAGATACTTCACTTTTCAAAAAAAAAAAGAACTTTTCAGATGATAATTAACATAGCTGGCCTAAGCTGGGGCTATTTCACTGGATTCGGTAAGTGTGAGTTCATCAGTCATAATAGCTAATTAGCTATTTACAAAACATCAACAAACAAGTACACTGGAACTTTTAACTAGAGTAGGGACCATAGCACATCAGTAAAAGTACTGAAACAAGTTGGAGTAGTCCATGATATTAAATCACACTAGAATTAGTGTTATATCCCTACTGTGCTCAAGATACCGTAACGAAAATGCACAGTAAGGATATAATACTTCCTATTGTTTTACTGTGATTTAATATCATGGACTACTCCAACTTGTTTCAGTACTTTTTATTGATGTGCTATGGTCCCTACTCTAGTTGAAAATTCCATATTTGTGTACTTGTAGTGTTACATAACTGGCTACTGATTCAACAAATGTGGGTGGTTTAGAGTACTTTAGACAAAGCACTTTCCTTCCAGTTACAATTAAAGTACATGTAAAAAAAGTATGGAAAAATAAATGCTGGGAGATTAAAGGTTAGCTGCATAATTATATTATTCTGTGATACAGCTTGAATGTTTATTATAGCTTTAGTACAATTAGCCTGATCATTTGAGCTAGCCCAGTCATTTACATAACTCAGTGAGGTTACAACTTTTATTTTAGTCGTTTGTCTGGAGGCATGTCCTACGCAGGAATAGTTCAAAAGTTTTAAGCTCTCGTAATCATTTCTGAGAAAAAAAATTTAATCATTGAGCGTATAGACCTACTATTATGTAACCCCACATGCAGACTGGATGGAGTATTTCAATTTTTACAGCTAGCTATATATAGGGGACTGGTAGATCTATACTTATACTTCTGTTCCTCTAGTTACAGGGGCGGATCCAGAGTTTGGAAAGAGGGGGGGCACCTTTCTGAAAAACAGTTGAAGACCAAAAAAAAAAAAAAAGGTCACAACAATAATAGCTAGTGATCCTTTACCAAATATATCACGTCTGTTATGTAAAATAAAATCCTATTTATAGCTTCATAGGTAAGCTACACTGCCTCATGAACATTGTGACTGCTTTATTAGAGTAATTGACTGCTCTATTAGAGTATCTCGATCTTGTATGCAGTTTCTTGAAGGGGTGGGGGGCATTTGCCCCAAATGCCCCATCCTGGATCCGCCATTGAGTTATATCACCTCCCCCGGCCCCCACCCCTGCCCGAGCTATGATTAGTATTAGCTATTAAGTTTGTGATAAACGCACATAAAACAATTTCTAATTAAGTGCCTCTTTAAACATTTCTGAATCGGGTATTACGACCCTTTTTGTTGTCAACCTACGAGCAAAGAAGCTTTGAAGTGTATCTCTTGTTAAGTGTTAAGGCTGTCTGGCAGAGACCAGAAAATCGCGTTGATCACACGATACTGAACTTGGCTGCTGATCAAGACACACGATAGTGTGTCGTGCGGCCCAAGAAGCCGGCGCGCACACCGTGGGTATATTGACAGGAAGAAAGAAAACGTCATTTTCACACTTTTGTATCTCGGTGATCCCTTATCCGATTGGAACCAAATTTGCTAAAGAGTTTCCCGCTAGCCAGGGCAGTCTACATACCAAATTTGAAGGAAATCGCTCCAGCCATTTCCGAGATACGAGCTGCCAAAGCTTCGATATTTTTCTTCGTTTTGTTTTCGTGTTCTTCGTGTTTTCGCACACTTGCAAAAATTGTTATAAAACGCGTGCTCCGATTGCCTTGAAATTTGGCACACAGAAAGGGAGTCCAAAGGCGAATCATAGCATCAAATTTGGTGCAAATCCGATGGATGGTTCAGGAGTTATGACCAATTATTCGCGTAAAACAAGATCGATTTGTTGTCACGCCTATAGGGTAAACCGCTTCATAGAATGAGTTAAAATTGCTATGTAGATGGAGTAACCAGCGTAGGAGTGCCTTTTGGTGGTTTGACAGGAATCGAGATAAAGACCACGGAGATATGACACAAAACCCAACCTGTGTAACAATTACGCGATCGATTTTTATGAATAAAAAAGTATTAGTTTTTACGCCTACTAAGCAAACCGCTTAGAGCAATGAGCTGAAAATCGGTGTATAGCTGGAATAATCTTCATAGAAAGTCCTTGCAGTAGTATAGAAGAATTGGATTGCAAACCACTGAGTTATGATTCGAAAGTGAACTCCGTGTAGCAAATGCGAAATCGAGATACTCTAATAGAACAGTCACCCTAATAGAGGATTCAGCTAATTTATTTACTTCATTATAGAATTCGCAAGTAATATCTGTAGGGAGTTCAGCTGCAAACAGTTAATCTTATACACAGTTCAGCAAGAAGCAAGTCACCCTGTGAAGAGTTAAGCTACAAATATATCACTGTAGAGATTCAGAACATTACAAGTCACACTGAAGAGAGTTCAGCTATAAACAAGTCATGCACCCTGTAGAGAGTTCACCTACAATTAAGTCACTCTCTAGAGAATTCAGCTACCCACAAGTCACTGTGGAGATAGTTCAGCTACAAACAAATTACCCTGTAGAGAGATCAGCTACAAACAAAGCACTTTACAGAGAGTTCAGTTACAAACAAATCAACCTTTAGAGCGATCAGCAACAAACAAATCAACTTGTAGAAAGATCAGCTACAAACAAATCAACCTGCAGAGAGATCATCTACAAACAAATCAGCTTGTAGAGAGATCAGTTACACTCAAATCAACCTGTAGAGAGATAAGCTAGAAACAAATCACCCTGTAGAGAGTTCAGCTACAAACAAATCGCCTTATAGAGAGTTCAGCTACAAAAAATCACCCTGTAGAGACATCAGCTAGAAACTAGACACAATGTAAGGAGTTCAGCTAAAACAAATCAAACTGCAGAGAGATCAGCTACAAACAAATCACCTATAGAGAGTTCAGCTACAAACAAATTACCCTGTAGAGAGATCAGCTACAAACACATCAACCTGCAGAGAGATCAGCTACACACAAATCAACTTGTAGAGAGATCAGCTACAAACAAATCACCTTATAGAGAGATCAGCTACAAACAAATCAACTTGTAGAGAGATCAGCTACAAACAAATCACCTTATAGAGAGTTCAGCTACAAACAAATCATCCTGTAGAGAGATAAGCTAGAAACAAATCACCCTGTAGAGAGTTCAGCTACAAAAAAATCACCCTGTAGAGACATCAGCTAGAAACTAGACACAATGTAAGAAGTTCAGCTATAAGCAAATCACCCTGTAGAGAGTTCAGCTAAAACAAATCAACCTGCAGAGAGATCAGCTACAAACAAATCACCTTATAGAGAGTTCAGCTACAAACAAATTACCCTGCAGAGAGATCAGCTACAAACAAATCACCTTATAGAGAGTTCAGCTACAAACAAATCATCCTGTAGAGAGATTAGCTACAAACAAATCACCTTGTAGAGAGATTAGCTACAAACAAATCACCTTGTAGAGAGATTAGCTACAAACAAATCACCTTGTAGAGAGTTCAGCTACTAACAAATCAACCTGCAGAGAGACCAGCTACAAACAAATCATCCTGTAGAGAGATCGGCTACAAACAAATCACCCTGTAGAGAGATCAGCTAGTAGCTAGAAATAGTCCAGTCATTTTATGAAAAAAAAGGGGTCAACCTTAAACTAATTGCAACACAAATGGTTTCAACAGTTTCTAGCACAGAAAAATGTGCTCTATAACATATCAAAAGTCCCGGAAAATACCATAAGGGGAAAGTGACCTTTTGCCTGACCTTTTTAGCCATTTTTAGCAAACAAAAATAGGATTCCTGCTTCTATATCAGCTGTACACTATCCAAACTATTTACATTTGATATCAAATGATTGTTCTCACTATAAGGAACAAGATGATACTTGTTTGGTATCCATAGCTTAATTTGTTCTAAAGTTATCATCATTTTACTGGACAAAACTGACATTATTTAGTACCGCCCACGCACTTAATTAAATTTTGGTTTGACCCATTTATTGCTTGTCTAATGGTAGTTTTCCCATGGCAAGGGACTTTTTTATAACAGAGGGTCATAATGAAGACTAGATGCATTTGTTACCATGGAAACCGAGAAATAGCATAGTTTTATATGCAATTGTAACTAGATCTGCAAAACTGGTCTTATCGCCCAAGACAGGAAATTTGATTTTTTTCACACAAACAAAGCTTTAAGAATGCACTATCGAATTTCAGTGTCACTGCCATAGTCGACCAGAGTAAAGTGGTCTGCTTTTGCTAGCTGCCTTTTTCAAGCAGTGGCGAGCCATACGAGTGGTCTGGGGCCTTGATGGAGCCCTGGCCAACCAGGAGATGGCTGTGTGTGGCTGTATAGCTCTGTGGTATTGGACAATGACCTGTGCTGTAAGTTTCCTTTCATTTTAGCCAGTTTTGAGCCCCAAATGGCCCATAACTTGGCTTAATATAGTAATAGTAGTATAGTAATAGTAATATTTAAACAGGGAGTCCAAATATATCCCAACACATTCCTCTTTAATTTTAAAACAGTATCTTGCCCGCCTTCCAGGCCCGCCGCCTCCCATCCCTTTTGGACCTTGTTTGATACAGGCAACCTCAGTTTAAAAAACTATCTAAAATGGTGGGAAACGTAGCTGTTGACTACTTCTTTAGTAGATGATCTGGAAGGTAATAAATTGCTGTAAAATGTGTGAAAATCCTGTACACTGTTAAAACTGAGGTGGTCATAGCACACGTAACCAGCAGTACACCCATGGGGTACAGGCACACTTTTAAGATATAGTGTGTGAAGCACACAAGACAAGCAGTGTGACTGTATATTGGTGTACATGACAGATTTGTAAATGAAAAACTATTTTCTGCTATTACAGATGATTCTAGTATTAAAAGTTAGGTGTTCTTTGGCATCCTTTATCATTTAGAGGTAGCAGGATGTATAGAAAAGCATCAATTTTATTGAATTTATGTGCTATAAATAAACTCATTTTGTACTAAGCCATTACACAGACACATTACAATAAAATGTGTATTTGTGCACATGTGGTATGTTAATGTGTTGTACATAGCATGCACTTCTGTGGTGTATGTGATGTGTAGATGATAGTTCACATTTGTCCATTAGTTAGCAAATGTGAACTATCATCTCCTACACATCACATACTCCACCGAAGTATGTGATGTGTATGTGGTATGTACAAATACACATTTTATTGTAGTGACAATTTAAGTTGATGAGCACAGCTGGTATGTTTGTATCAATAAAGTAACCAATTTGCATTAACCAAGAGTAAATCTACTCTTGATTAACATTAACTCATAGAATTTCCATTAGATTAATCCAGTCAACAGTAGAGAGATGAAAAATTTGTATACTGATGATCAGTGGGGCCATACATATTTTAAGGTAGCCTCAGTTGAGTGAAATTAAATCCACAATCAAACTCCAGGCTTGGTGATATAGGTTTTGTATACATTTTGAAACAATGTTTAAGTAGAGATTTGAAAGCAGTAAGTTGCTGACTAACTAATAGTGTTGTGTACTGTTTGTATATTGCTGACATTCCAGGAATGTTACACCAATTGTGAAACTGCAGATGATGTAATATTTCACAATAATACTATGGTGAGTGGTTGACTTTGATAATAAAGCTATCACATTCTACCCTTCCACTCCTGAATGCACAAGTACTTTTTTTTCAGCTGTACATGTATGGTCACACTATTATTAGTGTGACTAATATGGTGTGCATACTACTCTTGTAAGGATGTGCCAGTTTGGACAACAATATCACACCTGTGTTAGTGTGTTGTGACCATTACTGTATTTACAGTGTACGCGTAGCTACCACCACTGGCAAGCCACAACCCTCTGAATATTTAAAACTAATGTTTCTCGATACTTTTAAATGGACGATAAGACCGGTTTTCCCAGAGACAGTCACAATTCAGTTGTTTCATGCTCTATTGTCATGAAGATGGATTTAATTCTTTACAATTCCAAACCTGACATTAAGTTAGGTACATATACAATGACATTGAAAATTGTATGGCTGTGGTAGTGGAAAATCTATTTTCTTGTGTATATAAATGGTAAGTTTTGCTTTCATTCAGTGTTGGTATCTGTATCACTTCTTCATGGGTTGGGGGTGTCTGAGTTGGTGCAGCCTGTTCCCTTGCAGTAGTCACAAACAGATACAAGAATATCGGTGTCATCACCAACTAGCAGAGTGTCTGCTTCTCTGGCTAATTCTACTGCTTTTTGTACATTCATCACACCAGCATCTCCTGAAGCATGGTACACTTTACAATTTCTTTCCAAGAAGCAGCTAAGCATATTAATGAACTGCTGCTTGTTGGTGCTGTTCGATAAAAAAAGTTCCCTTCTTCATGTTCAACTTTGACCCTCCTCAGATGCACCATATCTTTTGTTGATGACTTCTCATGTGTCATTCACCAAAGATATGAAGCTAAATATGAAGAAGGGAACTTTTTATCGAACAGCACCAACAAGCAGCAGTTCATTAATATGCTTAGCTGCTTCTTGGAAAGAAATTGCAAAGTAAGTATGTACATATAATCATGTACATATAATCAGTAAATTGCAAGCTCCAGATGAGCTGTTGAAAATGATTAGATGCAACTGCCACACTGACTACAGCAGCATGAAATGCACTTGCAAGAAATTCAATGTGAAATGCTCTTCTGTTTGTGGCAACTGCAATGGAACAGGCTGCACCAACTCAGATATCTCAATCCATGAAGAAGATGATACAGACACCAACACTGAATGAAAGCGAACTTATCATTTATATACACAAGAGAACAGATTTTCCACTACCATGGCCATGGTTGAAGTACAATTTTATTATAATGAGTGTCATTGTGTATGTACCTAACTTAAGTTGTACAATGTCAGGTTTGGAATTATAAAGAATTAAATCCATCTTCATGACAATAGAGAATGAAAACAACCGAATTGGATATAAAGCTATGCTATTTCTTGGTTTCCATGGTAACATATGCACCTTCTAGTCTTCATTGTGACCCTCTGTTATAAAAAGTCCCTTACCATGGAAAAACTACCATTAGACAAACAATAAATGGGTTAAACCAAAATTTAATTAAGTGCATGGGCGGTACTAAATAATGTTTTGTCCGGTAAAATGATGATAACTTTAGAACAAATTAAGCTATGGATACCAAACAAGTATCATCTTGTTCCTTATAGTGAGAACAATCATTTGATACCAAATGTAAATAGTTTGGATAGTGTACAGCTGAAATAGAACCACAACTCCTAATTTTTTGCTAAAAATGGCTAAAAAGGTCATGCAAAAGGTCACTTTCCCCTTATGGTATTTTCCAGGACTTTTGATATGTTATAGAGCACATTTTTCTGTGCTAGAAACTGTTGAAACCATTTGTGTTGCAATTAGTTTAAGGTCAAACCATAAAATGACTGGACTAAAACTAGACGCAATGTAAAGGGTTCAGCTACAAGCAAATCACCCTTTAGTGAGTTCAGCTGCAAACAAATCAACCTGCAGTGAGATCACCTACAAAAAAAGCAGACTTCAAAAAAATTACCCAGTAGTGAAATCAGCTAGAAGAATTCACCTTGTAGAGAGTTCAGCAACAAAGAAACCACCATGTAGAGAGTTCAGCTGCAAACAAATCAGCCTGTAGAAAATTCAGTTACAAATAAATCGCCCAGTAGAAAGATCAGCTAGAAGAAGTTACCTTGTAGACAGTTCAGCTATAAACAATTCACCCTGTACAGAGATCAGTTAGAAGAAGTTTCCTTGTAGAGAGTTCAGCTACAAACAGATCACCCTGTAGAAAGATCAGCTACGATAATTCACCTTGTAGAGATTTCAGCTACAAAGAAACCACCATGTAGAGAGTTCAGCTGCACACAAGTCACTATGTAGAAAATTCAGCTACAAGCAAATCACCCAGTAGAAAGATCAGCTAGAAGAAGTTAGAGAGTTCAGCTACAAAGAAACCATTCTGGTAAGAGTTCAGCTGCAAACAAATCACCTGTACAGAATTCAGCTACAAACAAATCACCCTGTAGAGAGATCAGCTAGAAGAAGTTACCTTGTAGACAGTTCAGCTATAAACAATTCACCCTGTACAGAGATCAGTTAGAAGAAGTTTCCTTGTAGAGAGTTCAGCTACAAACAAATCACCCTGTAGAAAGATCAGCTACGATAATTCACCTTGTAGAGATTTCAGCTACAAAGAAACCGCCATGTAGAGAGTTCAGCTGCACACAAGTCACCATGTAGAAAATTCAGCTACAAGCAAATCACCCAGTAGAAAGATCAGCTAGAAGAAGTTACCTTGTAGAGAGTTCAGCTACAAAGAAACCATTCTGTAAAGAGCTCAGCTGCAAACATATCAACTGTATAGAATTCAGCTTCAAACAAATCACCCTGTAGAGAGATCAGCTAGAAGAAGTTATCTTGTAGACAGTTCAGCTACAATCAATTCACCCTGTACAGAGATCAGTTAGAAGAAGTTTCCTTGTAGAAAGTTCAGCTACAAACAAATTACCCTGTAGAAAGATCAGCTAGAAGAAGTTACCTTGTAGAGAGTTCAGCTACAAAGAAATCATTCTGTAAAGAGCTCAGCTGCAAACAAATCACCTGTACAGAATTCAGCTACAAACAAATCACCCTGTAGAGAGATCAGCTAGAAGAAGTTACCTTGTAGATAGTTCAGCTACAAACAATTCACCCTGTAGAGAGATCAGCTAGAAGAAGTTACCTTGTAGAGTGTTACGTTACGAAGAAACCACCATGCAGAGAGTTCTGTAATAAATATATGTATTATCAAGACACACGGTAGTGTGTCGTGCGGCCCAAGATGTCGGCGCGCCACACAGTGAGTATATTAACAGGAAGAAAGAAAACGCAATTTTCACACCTATGTAGCTCTGTGATCCCTTATCCGATTGGAACCAAATTTGCTAGAGACGTGCTGCCTAGTTAGGGGAGTCTACATACCAAATGTGAAGAAAATCGCTCCAGCCATTTCCGAGATACGAGCGAACAAAGTTTCGTTTTAATTTCTTCGTTTTTCTTTCTTCTTC
The DNA here is from genome assembly GCF_963678975.1 of Dysidea avara. NCBI lineage: Eukaryota > Metazoa > Porifera > Demospongiae > Dictyoceratida > Dysideidae > Dysidea > Dysidea avara. Next base: position 24,625,737 of record NC_089273.1, read on the forward strand.
ATCTTCTTCAATTCGCACACTTCGCACAATTTGCCATAAAACATGAATTCGTGCTCGGATTGGGCTGAAATTTGGCACACTTAAAGGGCTCATTAAGGCGGATCTCCGTACCAACTTTGGTAAGAATCCAATGAACATTTACGGAGTTATGACCGATTATTTGCGTAAAATAAGGTAGAAGGTCTGTCACGGCTACAGGGTAAACCCCTTGGAGGAACCAGTTGAAAATTGATATGTAGATGGAGCAACCATCGTAGGAGTGCCTTTTTGTGGTTTGAAAGGAATAGGGATAAAGACCATGGAGATATGACACAAAACCCAACCTGTGTCAAAATTACGCGATCGATTTTTACGAATAAAAAAACTATTAGTTTTCATATCTACCAGGCAAACCGCTTAGAGCAACGAGCTGAAAATCAGTATGTAGCTGGAATAATCATAATAGAAAGTCCTTGCAGTAGTACAGAAGAATCGGATTACAAATCACTGAGTTATGATTCAAAAGGCAACTACGTGCAGCAAATGCGAGATCGAGATACTCTAATAGAACAGTCACCCTAATAAAGCATTCAGCTGCATTTATAATTTACTCAGATATATTACATTGCAAGTTATTCTGTAGGGAATTCAGCTACAAACAAGTCACCCTGTAGTCAGATCAGCTAGAAGAAAGTACCTAATAGAGAGTTCAGCTACAAAGAAGCCATCATGTAGAGAGTTCAGCTCAAATAAATCACCCTGTAGAGAATTCAGCTACAAACAAATTGCCCTGTAGAGAGATCAGCTAGAAGAAGTTACCTTGTAGAAAGTTACAAAGAAACAATCATGCAAAGAGTTTAGCTGCAAACAAATCACCCAATAGAAAGTTCCGCTATGAACAGATCACACTGTAGAGAGTTCAGTTAGAAACAAGTCATCCTGTAGAGAGATCAGCTAGAAGAAGTTGTAGAGAGTTCAGTTACAAAGAAACAATCATGGATAGAGTTTAGCTGCAAACAAATCACCCAGTAGAAAGTTCCGCTATGAAAAGATCACACTGTAGAGAGTTCAGTTAGAAACAAGTCATCCTGTAGATAGATCAGCTAGAAGAAGTCACTTTGTAAAGAGTTCAGCTACAAAGAAACCACCGTGTAAAAGAGTTCAGCTGCAAACAAATCACCTGTAGAGAATTTAGCTACAAACAAATCACCCTGTAGAAATATCAGCTAGAAGACGTTACGTTGTAGAGAGTTCAGCTACAAACAATCATCCTGTAGAGAGTTCAGCTACAAATAAGTCACCCTGTAGAGAGATTAGCTAGAAACAAGTCATCCTGTAGAGAGTTCAGCTAGAAGAAGTGACATTGTAGAGAGTTCAGCTACAAAGAAACTACCTTGTAGAGAGTTCAGCTGCAAATAAATCGCCCTGTAGAGAATTCAGCTACAAACAAATTACCCTGTAGAAAAATCAGCTAGAAGAAGTTACCTTGTAGAGAGTTCAGCTACAAACAAATCACCCTGTAGAAAGATCAGCTAGAAGAAATTACCTTGTAGAGAGTTCAGCTACAAACAAGTCATCCTGTAGAGAGTTCAGCTAGAAGAAGTTACATTGTAGAGAGTTCAGCTACAAAGAAACTACCATGTAGAGAGTTCAGCTGCAAACAAATCGCCCTGTAGAGAATTCAGCTGCAAACAAATTACCCTGTAGAAAGATCAGCTAGAAGAAGTTACCTTGTAGAGAGTTCAGCTACAAACAAATCACCCTGTAGAGAGTTCAGCTAGAAACAAGTCACCCTGTAGAGAGATCAGCTACAAACAAGCCACCCGTAGAGAGTTCAGCTAGAAGAAGTTACACTGTAGATAGTTCAGCTACAAAGAAACTACCATGTAGAGAGTTCAGCTGCAAACAAATCGCCCTGTAGAGAATTCAGCTACAAACAAATTACCCTGTAGAAAGATCAGCTAGAAGAAGTTACCTTATAGAGAGTTCAGCTACAAACTAATCACCCTGTAGAGAGTTCAGCTAGAAACAAGTCACCCTGTAGAGAGATCAGCTAGAAACAAGCCACCCGTAGAGAGTTCAGCTAGAAGAAGTTACACTGTAGATAGTTCAGCTACAAAGAAACTACCATGTAGAGAGTTCAGCTGCAAACAAATCGCCCTGTAGAGAATTCAGCTACAAATAAATTACCCTGCTAAAAGATCAGCTAGAAGAAGTTACCTTGTAGAGAGTTCAGTTACAAACAAATCACCCTGTAGAGAGTTCAGCTAGAAACAAGTCATCCGGTAGAGAGATCAGCTAGAAGGATCACCTTGCAGAGAGTTCAGCTACAAACAAATCACCCTGTAGAGAATTCAGCTACAAACAAGTCACCCTGTAGAGAGATCAGCTAGAAACAAGCCACCCATAGAGAGTTCAGCAGTTTAGCTGCAAACAAATCGCCCTTTAGAGAATTCAGCTACAAACAAATCACCCTGTAGAAAGATCAGCTAGAAGAAGTTACCTTGTAGAGAGTTCAGCTACAAACAAATCACCCTGTAGAGAGTTCAGCTACAAACAAGTCATCCGGTAGAGAGATCAGCTAGAAGGATCACCTTGCAGAGAGGTCAGCTACAAAGAAATCACCCTGTTTCATCTTTTCTTCTTTCTGTAGTAAAGAAAATAATGACAGGTTAAAAAGCACTAATGCCGGCTTTGGGGTATGCAAATACAAAAAGAAGTGAAATCTAATCCAAAACAGCCAAGCTGTAAAAAAAGAGTGTGGCCCTGAGAAAGGCTATGATGAAAAAAGATGTGAAATCCAAGGTGGCGGCGAAGAAATGGCTGTGATGGTAGGTTAATGGTAAAAAATTTAATAACAACAATTCAGTGAATTTGGTGCCGCTTGGTCTTGGCACAAAATTCACCTGAATTGTCGTTATTGTTATTGTTATTAGTACTTTACAGTGACCAGCACTGAAGGTCTGACAGCAACATGTGCCGCAGCCTTAGGATTACCTAACCTAATTTCAAGGACTTAGATTTAGTGACTTATAGCTGAAAAGGTTATTAAAATTTTTACCATTAACCTACCATCACAGCCATTTCTTGACCGCCACCTTGGATTTCACATCTTTTTTCATCATAGCCTTTCTCAGGGCCGCACTCTTTTTTTACAGCTTGGCTGTTTTGGATTAGATATATATATATATATATATACAATGGCGGATCCAGCAACCCCCCCTTGTGGAGGAGCCAGCCATGCTTCTGATATAGTTACTAAATTTTGTGTCAGGCCATGATCAGTTTACATTCTAGTAGCTATTTATTACAAATTCACCTGAAACCAAAGTCAAACTGGCTGTGAAATTGCAATCCAGCACCTTCGTGCGTACTAAGCGCCTCTAAAAATAATTATCGTGTTGCTGTTTTAGTAAAGACAGTTTTTAACCATCCGAAAAGGCCAAAATAGCAAAAAATCAACTGTGAGACACTACTAAGAGGTGCTTCAATAATGCAGCATTGAACTAGAGAGTCTTCATGGCTCTCCTACAACTTGGCCTGTTTGTGCCCCTCCCCTTGCCAGCTCCTGAAATCCAGGTGAATTTGGTGCCACTTGGTCTTGGCACAAAATTCACCTGAATTGTCGTTATTAAAATTTTTACCATTAACCTACCATCACTGCCGATTTTTGGCCGCCACCTTGGATTTCACATCTTTTTTCACCATAGCCCTCCCCATAGCCTTTTGGAGGGGGCATACTTTTTTTACAGCTTGGCTGTTTTGGATTAGATACGTATATACACGTACGTTACTGTAGCTACGTACGCCCATACGGCGGCAGGTACCGGGGGTATGACACCTTTGTGAATCTGTACATGATTTGAAATCATTTTGTGATTTAAAACTTGATTTGTGATTTGAAATTGGATTTGTGATTTGAAAGTCGCGCGTGATTGCCCGGCATAGTGTGATTTGTAAGGTTATTACTGGGTTCTGAAGGACACTAGTTCATTATTAAGAACTATTATTGTATCACTGTGAGGCTGTATTGTTCATAAATATGTTTTCGAGACTAATTTTTAAGCAGCATTAATTAGACCCTACTTTCGTGGGCGAATCGCTCGAGATTTGTTGATTTGTGATTTGGTAGCTGAAGGGCGTACGTGCCGGATTTGTCGTAGAGGTGTCATAGCCCTCGGCAGGTACTAGTTTCACATTTGTTGTATGAATAACAGTAGATTATTCAAGATGTATGTTTTATGCTATGATAAAGATCATCACTGAGCTGGTTTAACCATTACACGGGTGAATCAAAGTTTGCAATGTAACGCTGAACGATTCGTTGATTGATTTATCCATTCGTTTGACTGGACTACCGGACTCAAAGTTTGCATTATTGTGTTATGGCCATATTTAATATATCCATTGCACATTATTCACAGAGTCTCAGTGTAGTTTACCATTTGCCTAATCAGTATTCATAACACTAATACACACTATAGTACTGTGGAAATGTTGACACTGCTAGCTATTTAATGCATCTGCCCATCTTCTAAAACTTTCTTTTGTCATTATAGCATGCATTTGTATAACACTATGTTTCAGTGAGGGTTGGTTTTGAGAGTTCCTTGTAGTTGACATAAGCATTGTGTGACATATCACTATGACTTGGGTGCTACATTTACAATACACTGTAACTTAGCTTCTTAGCAGTCTGCTTATTCATTTGATTTACCACATCCATAATTTGCAATGATTGCGAATGTAAAGTGTGCAGCCATTCCTGTTGTTTAGTAAGTTCATCCAGTCCAGTACTTCAGTCCAATAGTCCAGTCAATCCAGTGATTGGGTATACCTGTTAATTCAAACATTCAGACTGGTAGTACAGTTAGCTACATCCAGTCCATCGTGTAAATTAAATAAAATGGAGGATTCATTATATTTCTTCAATACTAAGTTATGGTATTTGAAAGGTCATAGAATTTGATGTGGCTAGCAGACCCCTGTTTGCAAATCTGGTTACTAATATGTCTTTGTCTCTCTCCCAGTTCCCTCTCCATGATTATTTTTATGTTAAACAACACATCAGTAGCTAGCTAATTTGTGGCTACATTTCTCTATGATAATGATCATGTTATGTACATTTTACCCTGCCTGATCATTGGTTTAAGTTTAAAATCAAGGTACATATAAACAGTCAATTCTGGAGACCCGACTTTTCATACACTATACTTGTATTAGATATCTCTGCGAGTCACATGCATGGCTAGTCTCAGATAGCGAGACTACTCTTTCTCTGTCATGGTACCTTGTACAAAGCCCGAATCAACTACAAATTATTAGCACCTACTTTAAAAAGTATCTGGACTAGCATAGGACACTTATTCTAAGTAACTGGGGGTATTAATCAAGGGCTTGGCATTAATATAATTATTCTTTGCATTCATGTACCACATGATGCACTAAATCTGGTTATCGCTGGTGTATCTTGCAGTGATCTCTTAAAGTCATTGAAGCTATTTTAATACTAGTGTACTCATTATGTAGCATGAGTACCCCAATGCGGTCAGCTTCCAGAGGAGCTTAATAATTTCTAAACAAACACCACAACAGCGAAAAGTGGATTGACTATGTAATTTGACTTGCAGCGATATCTAGTACAGATTTAATAAACTCCCTCCCTCTATAAAATAGAAGCAAATAAAGCTCAAGAAGAGTTGGTTACCCTTGGGTCTCCAGGTTCTGGGTCCACTGTTTATGCCTATACCCTTTAAAGCTTATAATGAATACTAACAACATTCATTTGACATATAAATCTCCTTAAAATACACTGTATGCAAAGTTAAACATAATACATGACTGGCTCTGCGATTAAGAGCCATATAATCATTCAAATTTTACAGCTCATATTTTTTGGGTTCTGTGTAGTATATTGAGATGATAACAGTATTAATTTTGGTTTGATTCAGTATGCACCACAGCAGAATTGTGTGTAGTCAATAACATATTTATGGCCATACTGACCACCAAACATGTGGGTATTTTCCCAAAAATATTTGCTTTGTTGAAATCATAACCACCTTGTGGTCATCTGCTATGCACATAAGGTCATTGTTTAATACCAGGTGATTTTTGTTCAGCTCACAGCTTGGACATAAAACTATACTGTGTAATGAGTCTATATCTATGGAATGGGGTATTTATTACCATCATAACATTGACAGTTTAACACATTGCTCTTTCTAAGCAGATATACATGTACGTATATGATGTACATAAAATAAATTATGTGACTAGGCATGCAAAAATTGGATGTTTACACAAACTACACCTTGTAGCACAACGGGCTACATCTTCAGAAAAGAAAATTTCAATTCTGGTAAATAAGAAAATTGCATAGCCATAGCATAATAGCATAATAATAGTTATGAATCATGAAAGTTTTATAAACTGGCAATGCCTGCATGCCCTGTTTTAGCAAGCCCAATCACACATATATGTACTGTTTTGTTACTGAATAAGTTCATGAAAATGTAGCTGTATAACTATTTTACAACCACAGGATTAGCTACACATATAAAAGTATTCACATGATAGTGAACACAACACTGTTATTATGGAGAACTCTACTGATAACAGTACGGTTGATGAGTCACATCTTGTAACCAGTAAGTGTTCTGTTGTACTGCTTACTGTACTTTTATGTTGCATATTACAAAGAATTATAATGGAACTGTTTACGTACTTGATTGCTGTTACTATTGCATCCCCAACATACAAGTATTAGGAATTTTAAACTAGAGTAGGGACAATGCGGTACTGAACAATAAGAAGCAAATATCCCTGCCGTGCGCTAATATCCATACTATAATAGCTGTAAACCTGATAGCAAATTCAAAACTGGTTAACTGGTAACCAATAACTGGCAGTTAACTGGTTAACTGATTTCTGTGTAATACAGTGGTATTGGCAGACATAATGATACTCAACATGCCTGCTGGAAGCTTTAGGGTGGTACCAAAGTGACCATCAACATCCTGTCTTATACCCTTGGGCTATTTATTTTCAAGGATAAAAAATTTGGTGGATTTCACGGACAATTATTAAACCTCAAAATAAATACCCTCATAATTTCTGTATACCCAGTTTCATGGAAACTAAAGATTTTAGTTGTATATACACGTGGTAAAATGGCTCTTTGGAATTACTTTGAGCGAGAGGTCAAGACTCCTCTACCATCACCTACGGCAGTTTATCTAAGGTTATATCTACAGGTGGAATAGTTGCTGCTAGCAGGAAGTTCAACGTGTGATGGACTCCATTAATGATGGGACACAGCTTAAGAGGGGTCCATACAAATTCTTTGATGATGTTGAGAGGGCACAAATCGCAAGGTACCGAAATGGTTCGAGGCACGTGCCCAACGATAGTATCATTTTCAATTATAGCCACAACATAACTATCATAATCATTGTCAGTTTCCCTTTGGCTCTGAAGTGTCTTTCCAATTGTAGACGTAAAAATATCTTTGTAGCTGTGATTCCCTCGGATCACCGACGAGTACTCAAATAAATCACACATCTTGAGAATGTTGTCACCTCGTGCTACATGTGTTAAATTTTCATAACCTTGAAATTGTTTTCCATTGCATGAATATTTTTCTGTAAAGCAAATTTAAATTTTGAGAATCCACGAAATTTTATATCTTCAAAAATAAGTAGCCCTACGGTAATAATAGTTATTACAATCGAATATTTACTCATGCTTTGAGGTTATGTTATGATGTTAACACTTGTCAGTAGGGGTAATTTATGGTTGGGTGGGAAAAACCAGTTTAAAGGCTTCTTAACTAGTAATTGGCTGACCTAGACAATACCTGTTAATAACTGGTTTTTTGCATAGCAGTTCACAGAACTAATCTATACTGATAAGTGTTAAGTTGTTGGTACAGCCTCATTATTGTATGTACAGTAGCTACCCACTGTACATTGCTTTACCACAAGTGAACCCCAACCTCAGTATCTAAGATGCAGTACTGATGTAACAACAATTAAATTATGTAGAGCTTTATTCCAAGGCATTGCTGCTGCTGCTGAAAACAATACATTTAAACTTAACAATAACAGTTTTACCATACATAAATCAGTAACTCCCATTGTTCTTCTCTAGAGTAATTGCCAAATGGCTTAGATCATGCATGCTATTTGGGAGTATATGAAGAAGGAGAAGTCAAGGATATCAATGGTGTTAGGTCTGGCCTCCTATAGTTACAACTAGTTGGTTGTTAAATAGAACAGGATATGAAGTACTTGTGCTTTTATGCATGCGCAAGAATCCCTATAAAAATTTGCCGTGCAGTATAGGAGAGCCTTAGAGAAATATTGAGTAGTTTGGGGGTACCTCAAGCCTTCTGAGAGTATGAAGCTGCTTGAGGTGTTTCGCTGTCTTTTCAGAAAAAGATGGTAGTACAGTAGTTGCTGATGTAAAGAGCTCCAGATCTTGAATGAAGGAGACTATATCCTTATTGTACTCTTCAAGCACATAGGTCCTTCTCTGTTTGCATTACAATGGGAAGAGACATTCCCCATGAGGGTTAATGCAGCCTTCACTTCACTTTTCACATCCTCAATGGAAATCTCATTCCCCTTGTTGATTCCATCAATTAGCCCAGTCAGTGGGCCCATGGCATCTAAGAAGAATGTTTGAATCTTGGAGACTGTGTGGTCCATGGATTTTGTGCTCTTTGAGCACTCTGCAGCCATGACTTTATTGAGGCAAAGCAGCGTAGTAATTGATGTATCTGGTATGATCAACGTTGTTCTGATCTCTTTGTGATCTTCATTATCCAAGGGATTGAATACCTCACGCAGGAAGTTCTCTGTTTTCTTCTCGACTTTAGTTGGGCAGAGTTTTTTACCTGGGCGATCCACCTTGGTGGTCATTGAGTTTGTGTCCCATTCATCTTTGCCTTGTAATGATGTTGTCATCAACACCTGTTACGGGCAGCACTTTTTGTGTCATGTCTCCAAGGTTATTGAGAAAATTATTTTCAAGGAAACTACTCAATTTTTATCAAACTCATTTACTCCACATCAATTTGGATTTTTACCTGGTCGCTCCACCCTGCAACAGTTGTTATTATTTATTAATGAGCTTCTTGATGCCAAAGAAAACAACAAGATGTCTAATGTTATTTACTTAGATTTCAAAAAAGCCTTCGACTCTGTGTCTCACTGTAAGTTATTGCTCAAACTGAGATCATGTGGAATTGCTGGAAAACTGTTTAACTGGTTTAAGGCTTACTTAACTAATCGGCACCAATACGTTCGTATAAATGACAGCTGCTCGGAGTCTCTCCCTGTCCTATCTGGTGTCCCACAGGGCAGCATTCTCAGACCACTATTTTTTGTCCTTTTCATCAATGATCTTCCTAACTGCCTAAAGTCCTCTCTACCATTTATTTTTGCAGATGATACCAAGTGCCTTAAACACACAATCAATCCAGACATATCTGAAGTAGATCTCCTTCAACAAGATTTAAACAACGCTTTTCATTGGTCTATAAATAATGACCTTAGTTTTAACTTTGCAAAATTTGTCCACATTCAGTTTTGGTCCAGAACCACACTTGACACATCCAACACCACTTTCACAATGGATAGCAAACCCATTGCTACTGCTGAGTATGTTAAAGATCTCGGAGTGCTAGTGGCACAGGATCTATCCTGGGATAGTCATTATAAACTAATATCAGGTAAAGCGTACAAGATGTTAGGTCTCATAAGAAGAAGCTTCTCAGTTAGTTGCCCAATTTCAGCTAGAAGAAAGTTATACATCAGTCTTGTGAGATCTCAGCTCCTATACTGTTCCCAAATTTGGAGGCCCTCATTAATCAAACACATAAACGTTCTTGAAAGAATACAGAGGAGAGCAACTAAATTTATTCTTAATGACTTCATTCAACATATAAGTCTCGCTTGGTGACCCTAAAGATGCTACCTTTAATGTATATATATGAAATCAATGACATCTTATTTTTCATCAAGTCGTACAAGTCACCAACTTCTCATTTCAATATTAACAACTATCTACAATTTAGCTCATCGAACACTAGATTCGGTTCATCTGCAAAGTTGGTTCACCACAGGTGCTCCACAAACTTAACTCATCATTTCTACTTCCACCGTATACCCTGCCTGTGGAACTCTCTACCTACAGTGGATTTAACAGCTCAAATAACATCTATCAAGCACAAATTGTACATCTATATGTGGAATCACTTCATACAAGAGTTTAATGACAATGATGTACATACCTTCCACTACCTCTGTTCCTGTAGCCAGTGTGTTAGAACGACAAAACCTCCACTTTACGACAAATCACCATAACTTTACCTCTCCACTTTTCCTATAAGAAACCAATCAGTTCTGTAACTAATTATCTAATTCTATCTTCTAGTGTACTTTAAGTTTTGTAGTTAATTAATTTTATGTTAGTGTAATTTAGCCTTTGGCAGTACTTTCCATTGGCTTTCAGTACCTATGTGCTGTAAAACATTAATAATAATAATAATGTCAGGCAATTGTTGTTCCCTAGGAAGCTGTGCCTCCTGTTCTGGAAGGCAAGTGTGCATCAAATTCTCCACATCAGTACAGAACATGGACAATTGATCTTCCATCCTCAGTAGACCCTCTTGAATAATAGCAAGTTGGTGTTTTCTCCAGACATCACAACACTTAATATTAATAGCCTTGACAAAAATGTGAAAAACCTAGCTAGTGAGCTAGAAAACGGACAGGGTGTCATTGCATGGCAAATGTAATAGGGATTCTTGCACATGTGCAAAAGCATTAATTTTGTCCTGTTCTGTTTAATGACCAACTAGCTGTAACCCTAAGAGACCAGGCATAACACCATTGTTATATGAGACTGAGCCTTCTGAAGTATAATGCGTCATAGGCTTAACAATCACTCAGAGACACATACGTGGTGGAATAGCCTGCACATGGCCATGGCATTCTCTTGAGTGTGGCTTTTTGTACACCCATGAGTGGTTTGTGTACTCTTACTTTTTGTATACCCACACATATCTTCAGCTTTACCCATGCAGAACAACGCGTGACACCACACAAAATATGCCACGCATGTGTGAAGTTACAAATGGACTATACTGCAGTTTGAATCCTGGGGTTGGAGGGATTTTTCCTTACTTTGGTCCCTTTTCTGTTACATCTTATCAGTCATTAAGTCAAGTCATTAAGTATAAGTCCTTGAAATTAGGTTAGGTAATCCTAAGGCTGCAGTACATGTTGCTGTCAGACCTTCAGTGCTGGCCACTGTAAAGTACTAATAATAATAACAATATTGTATGTACAAGTATTATGTATGTATATGTACAGATGATGGCTCCAGCAGATTACTAGCTACTAAAGACTACTCAACCAACCATACAGTAGTTAGTAAACCAGACTGTTTGTATGGACCACAAGTGATTGATGTGATTATGAGAAAACCTGGTAAGATAACTATTATAATTGACCTATTATAGTATTATTATATTTAACAGAGTTTTCACTTCTGATCAGATACTACAACTTGTTGTATCAGAGTTTAATACCTAACTGTAAACTGACCATCAAAATTCTAAAACAACACATAGAAATTCCTAGTGATGTGGAGAAATTTATTGTCAATGGAGAAAGCTCAAGAATCAGATGTCAGAGGATTATTAACCTTCTACTAGTTCAGTTAGACACTACAAGAGATTACAAACATTTCTGTTACTTATTTAACATGATATCAGTAATGCCTAATCTTACTGATAAACTGAGGACAGGTATGATATGATAGTGTCCAGGGTTATTATATGCGGTTGGAATTGTTTTGTGATCACTCTATTTGGCCATTGACTGTTCAGTTAGAGTATTCCATCATTCTGTTCTTGGTAATGCACATATATACTATACGTATCTTGAAATTATCAGATGACCATTTCATGTACAATACAATTTTTCAATTTATAAGACATGAAAATGCTACTGTTTGACCCATTGCAGACAAGTGTGTACTTATAAATAAAGCTTGTCTATGCACACCTCTACTTAAAACTAGGTCAGACCTTGGGTTAGACCTTGGTCTGATCTATATTACTATCCAGATCAGTAGGTCATCTCAGTTTACCTGGTTTCAACTATGATTGTGTCATTTTACTAAGCATGTGTTCAATAGAAATACAGGTTTCTACGGGATTTAGTAATTCGAAAGGCCTTGTGTTGTGGTGTCCGAGTGAAATGAGGGTGCTACTATAGGGCCTGACTAAATTCCGTGGAACTCTGTGTTTTGATGTCTAGCTAATGTAGACCATAGCTCATTGTTGTACCTTCACTACTGCTTGTTGTACCTTCACAGCTGTTTGTGATATGAGCAATGTAGTGTTCATTACTAGAAACAAGCCCACTATACCTGTAACAGCACTTGCTATCTAGTTAAATGCTCATGCATTGAATGCCCATGTGTTACCAATGTTACAGGCCCGTAGATTTAAATACCTGTAAGTGGCCAATGAAATTCAAGTATTTGTGGTCTAAATACATGTATAGATTATCTCATAATATGTTTGATGTTTGGTTATACCTGTATAGAAATTATTGCCATTTATATCACTTATAGAATTTCACTCTTTCTGGTACCATTGTCTTCAAACTGTGTTGAACTCTCTACAAGGTGACTTATGATGTAACTGAACCCTCTGTAGACATGTTTAATGAAGAGGTGTGGTCATAAAAATGTGTCACATTCACAAATCACCAGCCACTTTTGTAGGGCAAAAGAAATGTGATATCAACTGAAACTTATTAATCAAGCAACGATAAAAATGGGTAGTTTGAGGACTAAAACCATTAATTAACTCAGGCATGGTAAAATAAGTTACCTTTCAAACACTAAACTGAGTTTTTAGGAGGTAATTTAAATTCCGTGTTCATAAACCACCTTACAGAAAAATCACCTCGTTATTTTTTTCAGCAAATCTCAAGTATTGATTAAGTATGACTACTATGTTTATATTTCGGGTAGTGATTACTTGATGCAGTATTGCAGTGTGTAGAAACACTTTGAAAACGTTTGCCCTACAATGATTTTCCCGATCTTTTTGCTCTACAAAAATTTGCTGAAATGATGCAATATAGTGTCACACCTTCTCATTAAACCTGTCTGTATGCCAACTTTTAACTTAGCTGAACTCTCTACAGGGTAACTTGTAACTTCTGTACAGGATGATGTGTAATGTAACTGAACCCTTTATGGTATTAATTTTCACAAACTGTAGCTGAACTCTCAACAGGGTGACTTTAATTCAGCTAAGCTCTCTTGTAACTTAAAATGGCTGAACTCTCTATAGGGTGACTTGTACTCTCTATAGGGTAACATACTTTAGCTATACTCTCTACAGGATGATTGACTGTCTTTTTGTTGAGCCCTCTACAGGGTGACTGGTATTGTTACATGGTGATTTGTAATATAACTGAACTCTCTACAAGGTAACTTTTAATGTATCTGAATTCTCTGAAGTGTGACTTTGTAACCTAGGGTGATTTGCAATGTAGCCGAACTCTCTACGTTATGACTAATTGGTGATTAACAATATTTAAGAATTTTTTCTGATTTGTATTATGAATGCTCTATAACAGAGTGACTTATGTATTACATAGTAGACTGCAGCAATGGGTTGACTACACTATTAGAGTATCTTGACCACACAATTGTTCCTACGTATTTGCTTTTGCATTTCAATGGTTTTTGTCTATGCCATTGTGAAGCCTTTCTACGATGGTTAATCTACGTATGTAACTAGGTATGTACTGGTTTTCATTAAGCGGTTTGCTTGGTAGGCTTGGCAAGCATTAATTAGCAAAGCTTGATTACGTACATAATTGTTACTCAGTATTGGTTTCAAGCTGTATAGAATGGTAACACTTGCTGTAATCACTTCCACGGGGGCAAAAAGTGTATGCAAACCATTGGAGTACTGGTTTACTATGCCTGAGGTCTGTTGAAATTATCTCTCTGAAAGTGAGCACACTATCAGAAGCAAGGGAAGGAGTAGATGCTTAAGTAGTACTAGTTCATTTCAGTGAGTTATGGCTGATAATCAGCAAAAATTGCATGGGCACAATGATTTTGACACTTTGATAAGTACAATCAAGGGAGTAGCTATAAAATTTAAAGTGAGGGGGCTAAGAATGGAATCGATGCAATTTTATGTATACAGTGTGTAAAGCTCACACGGCATGCAGAGCATGTGCTTACTAAGGGGGTCTGTGGGCATGCCCACAAGAATTTTATAGCCTTTTTAGATTGAATTTCATACGTAATAATCACTAAACTCTGTTGATTCAGAAAATGCATCATAATTTGAGTGCATGATTGCTCATTAAGAGTATCTGACTGTTGTATTTTAAAGTGAAAGTACAAAACCCCATTTAAAATAAAAAATGGAGGGGCTTTGACCCTTGTAACTATCCCCCTCCTTGTTGCTATGCTTATGAGTATGATAAAAGTATTACACAACATTTACAAATAGACGAAAAACAGTTCATTTTTCCTTAATAAAATGTTGTTTGGTGACAATCACTTTCTTGGGTTGAGTCCAAAACAGCCATTTTATCCTTGTAACCCAACCTGATATGAAGACAATAACAATTAGCCTGGTATCATTCTTCCTTTTAATCCAGTATACTCAATTCACTAGTCATAATTATGTTACAAAAAGTGAGTAAACAAAAAGTTAAGCCCGATCTGGAGGACATTTAAGTTTCCTGAATTAATATTAGGGGTGCCAGCAAATTGTTACTTATAGATTTGCCACACTCCTGTAACACAATTACAAGAAGTGTACAAAGTCAGTTAATCATAGTTATGTAGTGTCATAAATTGAGTTGTGCACTATGTTTTATTCTTCATGGTTGGTTTATAAAAGTTGTATCATTAACTCTTTGTTAATACTGTACATACACATTGTTGGTATATTATGTGTAAATTTCTCCTTCATTATTCTTTCAGACACTACCCGTAACATTCATCCACTCATACTGAACATGCCAAACAGTGTTAACCAGTTAGACACTCATGCAGTAGACAATATCATTATCAGATGTGTTGATGGTGGACCATCAGATGACAGAACAGACAACTACTCCATTAGTAGTCGCCACCAAGTTATTGGTAGAAGATGTAGAACTGTAACTACTACTACTACTGATAAGAGTAAGTGCAGCACAAGGATGAATGTCAGGGTGCTGTATACAATTTGCTTTTTTTTCATTGTAAAATAATTTTCGTATGCAAAACTTGTATGAAACTTTCTTGCATGAAAATTTTTGCATAAGATCGAACTACTCTAATAGAGCAGTCATTCATGTAAATCATATGAAAATATTTTTACACGATCACTAAGTTTTTTGCACCAAAATAAAGTGAATTACAGTAATTGAAACTGTCACATATTTTGCTCTGAGTTACACTTCTGTTAGCCTTGCAACAACTTGATGCTTTATTTAGTTGGTACACAAAACCATTGATAACTTTTGTGAAAAGATTACAATATTTCAATGATGGATGGGTCAAATATCTTGCAAGAATATATCTTATCCACACAAAAAACAGCCAAGCTGTGAACAAAAGCACAGCCTGGGTGAAAAAAGTTGTGAAACCAAAAGTGGAAACCAACAAATGGCTGCAATGATGTTAATGCTAATAAATTTTAACAGTGCACACAGCCATTATTAAAATTTGTTAGCATTAACATCATTGCAGCCATTTCTTGGCTGCCACCTATGACTTCACAACTTTTCACCCAGGCACCTTTTTCATAGCTTGGCTGTTTTTGTGCAGATATCACTTCTTTTTGTAATTGCAAGTTCCAAAGCCACCTATGGTTGGCCTTGATGATTCCTTTTAACTTTTCCCCTTTACTACAAGAATTGTCAAAGACTGCATGGCTATATACGTATATGAAGAACAGAAACAAAACTAAATTTTGAAGGCTTGTATACTCCAATGATACATAGCTGGGTAGATTTGACTCAAATTAGGAATGGGAGATGCCCTACCCTGCCCCACAGCAGAAATGGTTAATTATACCATTCAAGCACTATAGAGCTATGGATACATGAAAACTTTTTATTTTTTAGATTTATTTTAATTTTTCCCAGCACTCTCCTAGCAGTACTAAAGATGTTAAAGTGCTAGACAAATATTAAGATCAAATTCAATCAATGAGCTGGAGTCAATGAGCTGTACTTGGCTACACAACATGCTTGATATAGGCTATTTTATTATTTTTTTGTAATACTTAGTACTCTAATAGAACACACATCTTTTCTGAGCACTTCAATAGAACACATATGGAATGTTCTAGAATTTCCACTGATCAAGACACACGGTAGTGTGTCGTGCAGCCCAAGAAGCCGGTGTGCCACACCATGAGTATATTGACAGGAAAAAAGAAAATGCGATTTTCACACCTTTGTAGCTCTGTGATCCCTTATCCAATTGGAACCAGTTTCACTGCAGAGTTGCCCGCCAAGTAGGCGACGCCACATACCAAATTTGAAGGAAATGGCCCCAGCCATTTCCGAGATATGAGTGGTTAAATTTTTGTTTTAATTTCATTTTTTTCCTCAAGCCCTAGGGGGGCTACGGGGGCTTCGATTTCTTTCCATACACTTTGCAAACATTGCTATAAACACAAATGTGTAATTTAATTGTATCAATATTTGGCACAAATGAAGAGCGTATGAAGGTGAATTCGCGTATGAAGGTGAATTCGCGTACCAAGTTTGCTATGAATCTGACAACTATCCAAGGAGTTATGAGCATTTATTCACATAGAAAAAGATGAAACTTTTGTCATGGCTACAGGGTAAACCGAGTAGAGGAATAACTTGACAATTCGTGTGTGCACGGACTGATCATCGTAGCATTGCCTTTTAATGGTTAGAACGGCAACAGACTTACAGCTACAAAGTTATAAAGCAAAAACCAAACAAGTGTAAAATCACAGGATCGAGATACTGTAATGGAGCAGTCACTGGGGGGTAAAAAAGGTGCATAAAAATGTTGAAAAAAGCAACTGATCATGACCAGATTTCGAACCAAGGATCTCCATTCCTAATTCCTGTATCCTTAACCACTGAACCACTGCTGATCACTTTACTTAATTTCTACCGTATAAATGAAAATTATAGCTTAAATTTACTTAATGAATAAAACTGATCTACCAATAGAAAATCTAGATTGTTCTAGAACAATCTATGTGTGCTCTATTAGATGATTTCAGCGAAAGCAGAACCGTACGCTCTATTAGAGCATTAGCACCATATTATTGTTGTAACACTTTGAGGCTCAGTCTAGTAGCTATTTCATCAAATCGGAGCCATTTTCGTATTGATCAGTGGTATATTGGTAGTATTAACTTAGTGCGGTCTGCGAGCAGACTAGCATGACCGACTCCTACCAATCATCATCATCATAATCATCATAATAAGTGCTATGCTAGTAAAAATTGTGATACAACAGGTTGGAAATTATATCCCAGTAAAAAAAGTGTAGTGTTTAAAATTGAGTAACTGCATCTTTTCACATTTGCATGAAAATCAAAATACTCTAATACAACAGTCACTGCAAAATTGAATGTTCTAGTCAATGCTATGGCCTGATGTAGCATCCTTTGGCTTCTCCAAGAAATATAGGAGTGGAGCATTACTTGATCATCTACAGTTCTTCGGTACAATAGGCTATTCTACTGTAGACAATCCTTGTTTCAATCTGCAATAACACACAATACAAGCGGAGTCCACATAAATTACAGGAACACTCAGCTCATTTTAATTGTTTCAAAAACATGCAAAAGTTTTCAATATGAATATCCTATGATCATGCATACCTATTCACTTTCATATAAATCACTGTAGTGGAAATATATACATATAGACCTTTATATGCGAGTATATTAACCATCATGCATGCATGAACTAGCAAATAATATTTGTGGTATATTTTTGTAGCATGTGTCCAACCAAGGACACCTTTGTCTAAATTGTTTTTTTTTTTTTTTTCATCAATAATACTGATGGTTTTCTCTCTTCGTTGGTAGCTGTTCGGGAGGGGTAGATTATTTTCTGTACCACTTGTATGATTATCATTGTTCCTGTAGCAGTTAGCTATGATCTGTAGATGAGCCTCACAACCTTGGTTTTGAAAATACAAAAGTAGTGATATCCACTCAAAAATAGCCAAGCTGTAAAAAAAGTGTGACCTTCAAAAGTCTAGGTGAAAAAAGTTGCAAAATCAAAGGTGGCAGCCATGAAATCACCGCCTTGATGTTAATGATAATGAATTTTATTAATGCACAGAGTCATTATTAAATTTGTTAGCATTAACAGCATTGCAGCCATTTCATGGCCGCCACCTTTGATTTCACAACTTTTTCACCCAGGCTTTTGAAAGTCGCACTCTTTTTTACAGCTTGGTTGTTTTTGAGTGGATAGATTTACCAGAGTTATCATTCTAGTAGTGTACTAAACCAGAATTCATACGTAAGTGAGGTGAGCAACTGATAGCATTGGCTGAGTAGCAAAGGGCTGAGTATATAAGTGTGGAGATCCCTGGTTCGAACCCTTGAGAATGTTTTTCCGACATTTTTGCAAGCGTTTTTTACTTCTCAATGACTGTTCTATTTTGGTTTTGCTTAATATCTCCTTAGCTAGTACTTTCAGTACTTTCAAACCACAAAAGTTTTGCACTATGATAGTGGCTTTATGTACAGAACGATTTTCAAGGTATTCCATCAAGTGGATTACCCTGTAGGCGTGACGACAAATCGCATTTGTAATTTTCAAAATTGCACATAATTCCATTATTCTTAGTTCGATCTGTATGCAAATTGAGATGTAAATGTGTTGCATTATACTCTTGCTGGCCTCCAAATTTGAAGTCAATCGACTAAAGCACGCGTGAGTCATTGCATTTTTTCTAAAGTGTGCGAAAAGAAAATTTATGTAAGAAAATAAGATGAACTTTGAAGACGCATATCTCGGTGATGGCTGGGTAGATTCAGCTCTACAGGAATTGTTGAACAAAAGAAGCAATCACAATATTTTATGTATAGCTTTCTGTCTGGTATATTTAACACTGAATAAAATGATCACATATGTACTACGTAGGTAATAAGGGGACTTCTTGCATAACTGAACTGTAGCTGAACACTCATTGTTTGTAGTTGAACTCTTTACAGGGTAACTTGTTTCTAGCTGAGCTCTCGACTTGAAATGTAGTTGAATTCTCTACATGGTGAGTCTGGGTGACTTTATCAAGCTGATCTTCCTACAGGGTGTTTTATTCCAGCTGATCTCTCTACAGGGTGATTGATTTCTCTACAGGGCGACTTGTTTCTAGCCGAACTCTCTACAAGGTGACTTATTTCTAGTTGAACTCTCTTGCTGGGTGACTTTTTTTCTAGCTGATCTCTCTTCATAGTGATTTGTTTCCAGCAAATATTTCTACAGGATGATTTGTTTGTAACTGATCTCTATACAGGTTATTTGTTTCCAGCTGGTCTCTTTTTAAGGTGATTGCTCTAATAGGGCGACTACTTTATTAGAGTATCTTGATCTCGCACTTGGTACACTGAGTTGGATTTCGTGTTATAACTCTGTGGCTTTAAGTCTGATTCTTCTAAACTATTGAAGAGCTTTTCTTAGGTGATTAATCCATCTGTACACTGATTTTTAAAATCATTCCACTGAGTAGTTTCTCTGGCAGTGTGGCAAGTATTCGATTTTTATTAGCTAATCTCGATCGTGTAATTGTTACACACTGTTGGTTGTTTCACTGTATCTACACTGTCTTTAGCTAGATTTCTTTCAAACCACAAAGGTTTTAAGTTTAATACCAATTTTCAGCTTCTTCCCATAAGTGGTTTACCAAGAAGCACTCTTATACCCCTTCTGTGTGCCAAACGTCAAGGTGATTGGATTTTGCGTCCATGTTTTATGGCAATTTTTGTAAGTATGCGAACAGATGAAGAAAAGGAAATAAAGAAACTAAGCCAATTATTGAAGTCTCATATCTCGGGAATGCTTGAAGTGATTTTGCTGAAATTTGGAATGTGGAGTACTGACGTTGGCTGGTGTGTGCACAGCAAAAATTGTTTTGTTTCGTGAAGGTAGCACAGAGCTATGAATGCATGAAAATTGTGTTTTCTTTCTGTCAATATACTAACGATGTTGCATGCTGGCTTCTTGGGCCACACGACACACTACTGTGTATCTTGATATCAATGATTTATGTTAATAATTATAATAATCTCTGTGGCTGTTCATTGTATATATTCAAACTTGGTATCAAGATTTGCTTTTGAACCTTTGTTACATGTGAGTAATGAATGCATAGGTTTGCATTTTTAGCAGCTTTTGGAAGTTTGCAAAACCTATAAAAAGTAGAAAATAAGCCAATTTTTTAAGGCTCATATAAACATATGTATTATGTATGTTGCAGAATTATTATGTATGTTGCAGAATTATTATGTATGACAAAGCAAATACAAAATAAAAAAGTGTAAGTCTGCATAGGTGATTATGCTTAAGTTTTGTGCATACAAAGTGCCATGCTACTTTAACAAAATCATTTAGTTTCATAAAATTGGAATGGAGCTTTGTACGGATGAAAATTGCATGCTTTCAGTTGATAATGTGCTGTAATAGTTAGGTGCATCATGTTCTTGGGCCATCTGATAGAGTACTTTGTGTCTTTTCACGAGGTTTGTAGCAGAATTTCTGGATTTTTAAATTTAAAATGACAGAAAGGAAATAACAAGATATATCTAAATGTAATAAATCAAACATATGTATTTTGTCATTTTATAAAAAAATATTCACATATGTGAATTTCTATTCTTTACTATAGACATAGCTACAACCATGATGACCACAACAACTATTAGCAGTGAAGTTACTAGCAACGGTCATCATTTACACACTAATTCTACTCCAGTATCAACTGATGTGACATTCAGTGTTACTGAGTCTATAATCACTCCAGCATCCCCTGGTACTGAAATTGGTGATGCTCACCAAGGTACAGTTTGTGTGTGTGTGTGCTTACATTAGTGCATGCATGCATATTGGTCACACACATGTGAAAAAAAAGTTCATTATGTTAGAAGATTTCCAACAGAATCTACATACAATATCTGCATTTGTACAAGTTCACTCTGGTCTGATTGACTGTGTCTGTTTCAGGCAAATACAAATGCATAAAATTTAATTTCTTATACATATTATTATTATTATTGTTATTAGGTGCCAAACTGTGAAAACATGTAGTGGTACATGTTATAGTTGTAGCACATCCATAAAGTTTGTATCTGATTTGTAAACATTCCACCCTCAGACCACAAGCCTGAGGGTGTCGTGTTTACACATCAGATACCCCATACGAACCAATTGCATGTGTTGCAATTGATATGCGGTTTGGGGAATGCGTGATCACAGGCACCTATTTGTAGCAGGGAGGAAGCAAGAAAGCCAGGCTACCACTGCATGGTTACTGTGCTCAAGGAATGATTTTATTCACCAATTACTGTCTTGATGATTTGCTAATTCATTGTTAGCTAGTTAGTTTGTATGTTGGTAGTACATTTCCCAACAAACAAGCGCATGGTAAATTAGTCCAGCCATTGTACTGCTTCTCATTTACAAGTGTAGCTGATAGAGATGCAACGATACAATGTGTAGACGTATTGATATATTGCCGCTGGTGTATCACGATACAGCGATATATTGTGCAATACAAAGTGGAGTCTAAGCAATAATAGTCTATATTGTTTTTTAATGTTTTTTTTTTAAAGAGAAACAAGTGAGCTAATTTTTCTTTGAGAAGCATTACATACTACGCAGTTTAACCACAAGTATATGTTAAAGTATAGCCGCGAGTGCTATATAAAAAATAAAGTACGGGACGCGCGGCCGAGTACTTTATTTTTCATATAGCACGAGCAAGGCTATGCTTTAAATGATTTATGGAACTTTCTACTCGTGTAGCTTCACCATACACTAGAACTCGTAATTAACACACATTGCACAAACTATTAGCAACCTGAACACACACAAACCAGTTTAACAAACTAACTCACGCGTAGTTCACCATAGTTTGGCATGGTAGACATTCATCGCGTCTTGGCAGGTTTTGCTCGCAACCCACAATCGATTCTATTGTGAGTCACATGGTGAAGTATTTCCGTGATATCTCAAGGACTTGTCCGTTTACATTAACAAACGTAACAGCAACGTTACCTTCTCCCACCCATCATCGAAGCATTTAGGTATGTCTATAAAAGCAATCCAGTGGTAGAACTCGTATTGGATGGGGTGATTGATCACTCAGCGCGGCGAGGCTATCAGCCTTCACCAGCTTGGGTGATTAGTCGTACTGGCGCGAGCCCCGTAGGCTATTAGCCTACACTAAGGCACGTGGGCAACTGTGTTTTATTGCCCATAAAGAGTGCTTTATTCGTTCAATAAAGCACTCTTTGCGGTGCAATAAAGCACTCTTTGTGGTTGATGAAGCAGTTGGCCGGCTGAGAGTGTACTTTATGAAATTTAAAGTACACTTTTTCCTTTGATCTCGCCCACGTAAAGTTCTATAATGTACAATAATTTGATTGCCAGCCATGTTAACAAGCCACAATATGTCGATATGATACACGGTATGTTGATATGATTTGACTTTGTATCGATACAGCAATATTGTCTTAAATCGATATGATACGCGATATATCGATATATTGTTGCATCTCTAGTAGTTGACGTATTATTCATTAATGAGTGGTTTAGCGATATATGTAGCTGATACTAGAAATAGTCTTAATTAAATTTTACTGGCGAACGAGAGCATGTGGTATATGTGACTGGGCCTGTGAAAACAGGGCATGTGGACACATAAAATTTGCATTGTTTTTTCGAATTTTCATGACTTATAATTTTTTATGTGAGCATTCTATGACCATGCAATTTTTGCTCTTATTGCACATTTAATTAGCTACATACTAAACGTTACAGAATGCTAATAGTCTATTCAATTACTGAGATATGACTTATAATGTGAAAGGGTATAGTTTATGTCCACACATGCAGGCCCAGTACGATATGAACATAATTATATCACGATATAGAACTAACTGTAACATTTGTAAGGCAAACATGTACATACTCTTCATTGTAAGATAGTGGATGTACGTATACCACAAGTAAAAGCTGCTCAGGTTTTAAATGCATTTTACTACAGTTGAGACAAGTGGCTGGCACTTCATACAAACCTTAAAACCTCACAGTTTACTTTGGGGTTGGCATGTGTCCACCACCAACACATAAGTTAATTAAACGCCAAATACCTATACTATAATTATCATGATACATCGATATAACTGATTGGCTATATCACCACTATGTTATATCACACATCCATTATCGTGGCAGCACTAGCTGTTTCCCTTTCATTGCAAACTAGTAAGTGCATAACTGAAGCTGTAAAATTGTGACTCCTGTGGTGCATAGTTTCTTTTGATGGCTTTGAATTCATTTGTGGCTAGAATGTGTGGCCAAAGGAGATACTTAGCCATGTTACAACCATTTTTACATCTGGTTTGTATCACTGGCAGCACAGCTGCCTTTGATCTGCCCATACACCACACTACTATTTATTTTATAAGTTTACATAATTAATGATGTACTGTACATATTAAAATAATAGTATGTTTACTGAACCATTCAGTTTCAGCTTATGATCTGATGAGGTCAAAGTATGATGATATAGTTCAGTCACTACCTAGTGACTATGAGAAGACACTACAAGTTGTACAGGATCAATTAACTGATGATCAGATTTGTGATGTGCTCTCTAGTTCCAACTACACTATTGCTAATAAAACTATACTGAATTGTCTAATGGAGAAAGTGAAATGTACAGCTGACATTTCAGAATTTTGTGATCAATTGGATAAGATCATTTCATTACTACCTGATCCAGGTGTGTTATCATCAGTTGTTGGAGAACTGAGACAAGGTGAGGACACCATGACATGATATAAAGATACACGGTAGTGTGTTGTGCGGCCCAAGAAACCAACACGCCACACCATGAGTATATTGACAGGAAGAAAGAAAGCGTGATTTTCATGCATTTGTAACTCCATGCTGTCTTCACAAAAAGGACAATTTTTACTGTGGAAAAGCCCACTTCCTTCAGTAGTCCACATACATACCAAATTAAAGCAAAATCATTTTAAGCATTTCTAAAATATGATACTTTTGAAAATTGGCTCTATTTCTTTTTTTTTTTTACACACTTACAAAAGTTGCCATAAAACGTGAACACAAATATCTGATTACCTTGAAATAAAGGGGATGGGTATAAAGGCACATCTTGATACCAAGTTTGGCTAGAATTCCATAAATAGTCGAGGAGTGCAATTATTCACAAAAAAAACACACCATTATGTTGTCATGGCTACACAGTAAACTGCTTATGGGAAAAAGCTGAAATTTATTGAACCTCAACCTTTTTGAGGTTTGAAAGGAATTGAGCTAAAGACCACAAGATACAGCAAAAAAAAAACAAAAATGTTTAACAATTACACTATCAAGATTTGCTAACGATTACTTGCCACGTCTACTGGGCAAACCCCTCAAGGGAATGAGCTAAGAATCTATATACAGATGGACTGATCATCTTAGAAAGGCCTTTCAGTAGTTTAGAAGAATTGGATCCATAGCTAAAAAAACAGCCTGTCATCCAACTTTTTCGACCAAAAAGCCATAATGACTGACCAAATTTGACATTATTACCTATCAAAATAAGCTTTTAAAAAGCATTGTGTATGTAAATTGGTTACTATTATGTACCAATGGCCGACCATGTTACATGTTGGTCTGTGATTTTGACAGATCATGTAAGAAATTTTATACTGAACACTGGATTTAAAGCTATTGAGTTATAGTATGAAAACCAACTATGTGTAGCATGTGTGAGATCGAGAAACTCTAATAGTGCAGTCACCCTAATAGAACAGTCGGCTAAGGTATGAATAATCATATTAGAGCGTTTATGTTACAAGTCACCTTGTAGAGAATTCAGCTTTGTTAAAAGTGACCCTGTATAGAGTTCAGCTACAGCAAGTCACCCTGTAGAAAGATCAACTACGAACAAGTCGCCCTACGTACCTATAGAGAGTTTGGCTACAACAAGTCACCCTGTAGAGAGTTCAGCTACATATATTAGAAATCACCTTTCAGTAGGGACCTGCCGATTATATCTCATTATTTTACCTATTATGCTCAAATTATGCTCAATATTTATACCTCAGTTCCCATGTTTTTCTAAGAACTTTGCACTTTATATATATATGGGAAAACAGTAAGTGGTTGAAGCACAGACTGTAAATCCTTGCTTGTCAAAATGCATGTCACAGAAAAGATCGATAAACTCTAATAGAACAGTCAGCTACCTGATAATTTTATTAGTGTTACTGACTGTTCTATTAGAGTATATCAGTCTTTTGTCTAATATGTATTTTTATGAGCAAGAATTTATAGTATTGCACAAGTTTTCTACATATTATGCTAGCAATATGCTCAGTACTTTCAGGTACCTATTATGCTCAGTATTATGCCAGCATAATCGGCAGGTCCTAACTTTCAGCTGCAAAAAAAATTCACCCTGTAGAGAGTTCAGCTACAAACAGTTCACCCTGTAGACAATTCAGCTACCAACAAGTCAAGAGTTCAACTACAACACGTCATCTTGCAAACAGTTCAGCTACTGCACAAACAATTCACCCTGTAGAGAGTTCAGTTACAAAAAAGTCACTGTATATACAGTTCTGCTATAATAAACAAGCCACCTTGTAGAGAGTTTAGCTACAAATAAGTCACCCGGTAGAGAGTTCAGTTGCAAACAATTCACACTGTACTAGAAGTCACCTTCAGCTACGTATAAGCGAGCCTCCCTGTAGAGTTGAGCTACAAACGAGTTAAGAAGTCAGCTACAACATGTCACCTTGTAGAGAGTTCAGCTACGTATTGTTACAGACGTCAAAACAAGCTGCTCTAGCAGCAATACGGGCGACACTCCAACACGAGGTAAGCTCACGTGCACACACTAATGACTCTCTAAAAAGTACACACCATGACACCTCTCCTCTTAAAAAGGAGGGCAGTTACAATATTTCAAATGAAAGTACAGAGTCAAAGAAAAGTAATCCTACAAAAACTTGAATACAAAACTCACAATGGTCCAGTACATAATAAGCTAAAGTCAGTGTCCCAATCAAATCCTAGACAGGGCATCAGCCATAACATTTTCCCTGCCCCTAATATGACGGATATCCACATTATATTGCTGTAGAGTCAGACTCCACCGTAACAATCGTTGGTTTTTCTCCTTCATTTTATTGATGAAAACGATAGGATTGTGATCGGTATAGACTATTATTGGCATCACTGTAGGGTTTAAATACACGTCAAAGTGGTTCAAAGCTAACATTAGACCCAAAGTTTCCTTCTCAATAGTGGAATATCTCTTTTGGTGTTCATCAAACTTCTTTGAAAAGTAGCAAACACAACGGTCAATACCACATTCATCTTCCTGCTTCAACACCGCCCCCGTACCCATATCACTTGCGTCAACAAACAGCTTAAACTGTCGTGTAAATTCAGGTGCAACTAAAATAGGAGTTAAGAGTAGCAATGCCTTCACACACTGAAAGGCTGACTGGCAGGCTGGGGTCCAAATGTAAGACTGATTCTTCTTCAATAAATTAGTCAATGGAGCAGTAACCACAGAAAAGTTGTGGCAGAACTTTCTGTAATACCCCGCCATACCCAAAAACCTCATCAATTCTCTCTTGTTTTGGGGTTCAGGAAAGCGACTGACTGCCTCCACTTTGGCCATCACTGGAGAAATCTGTCCCTGGCCCACAATATGACCTAAAAATGTTACCTGGCAGTGCCCAAACTCACTCTTTGCCAGGTTAATAGTAAGGTTAGCCTGTGACAATCTACTGAACAGTTGGTGGAGGAGGTCCACGTGGTGCTCCCAGGATGAACTGTAAATAACGACGTCATCAATGTATCCCTCATAACCAACAAGATCACCAGTCAACTGCTGTATCAACCTCTGAAAAGTGGCAGGGGCATTCTTCATGCCAAAGGGCATTACCTTATACTGGTATAATTCTGTGGGGGTAACAAATGCAGACAACTTTTGAGCACGAGTAGTGAGTGGTACCTGCCAATACCCTTTTAACAGATCCAACTTACTTACAAACTTTGCACGACCAATTTTCTCAATACAGTCATCGATCCTAGGTATCGGAAAAGAATCTGTCTTGGTAATAGAATTCAACTTGCGAAAATCTGTGCAGAATCGGTAGTTACCATCTGGTTTTGGAACTAATATACATGGTGAACTCCACTCACTGCTGCTGTGTTCTATAATGTCATTCTCCAACATGTACTTGATTTCTCTCTCCATATGTTGTACTTTCAGTGGGTTCACCCGATATGGATGTTGTTTACAAGGCTTTGCATCTCCCACATCTACATCATGTAATACAACATTTGTCTTCTTGGGGACATCAGTAAAAAGTTCTTGAAACTTGTTGATAAGGTTCACCATACTCTATCTCTCTCCCACCAAGAGATGACCAAGCTTCTGGTGCAAATTGGCTAACACATCTGAATTTGTAAGCTTGACATCTGTACCCACAGGTCCTTCATTCATCATCGAGTCATCTTTCAGACCTACTACATTGGCCGCTGGCACTATGGAGGGTGATGAAGTGGACTCACAATACTCCTTGAGCATGTTAATGTGACAGACTCTTCGCTGTTTACGACGATCAGGCATATACACTACATAATGAACCTCATTTAATCTCTTCTCAGTCACATATGGGCCACGATATCTTGCCTGCAGAGGGTGGTGATGAATAGGTAGGAGGACCAATACTTTATTCTCTGGTTCAAACATTCTAGATCGGGCATGCTTGTCGTACCACAACTTCATCCGACCTTGGGCATTCTTGAGATTTGCCTTGGCTAGATGCGCTGCCATAGATATTTTGCTATGGAGATCAGATACATGATCCAAAATATTTGATTGCTTGTCTTCAGTCAACCAGGTTTCCTTCAGCAACTTCAATGGTCCATGGACAACCCTTCCAAACAGCAACTCAAAAGGACTGAACCCTAATGATCCCTGTACTGATTCACGAACAGCGAATAGCAAGAGATGCACTCCTTCGTCCCACTCCTTCTCCTCCTTCAAACAGTAAATTCTCATCATATTCTTGAGGGTCTGGTGGAATCGTTCCAAGACCCCTTGTGACTCTGGATGGTAAGCACTAGACTTGAACTGCTTGATTCCTAGCTGGTACATTACCTGCTGGAACAAACTGGACATGAAGTTTGACCCTTGGTCTGATTGAATTGACCTTGGAAGACCTACCAATGTAAAAAATTTGATGAGGGAACGTACTATGTTCTTAGCCTTAATATTCCTAAGGGGAATGGCTTCAGGAAATCTAGTTGAAGCACACATTATTGTAAGTAAATACTGGTTACCTGCTTTGGTGCGTGGCAGTGGTCCTACACAATCAACAATCACTCGGCTGAATGGTTCCTCTACTACAGGAATCGGTTTTAATGGGGCTACTGGTATTGACTGGTTTGGTTTCCCAACAACTTGACACTCATGACAGGATTTGCAGAACTGCTTCACATCTTTCTTAATACCTGGCCAGTAGAAATGATTCAGTATGCGTTGGTAAGTCTTGTTTACTCCCAGGTAGCCTGCCATAGGTGTGGCATGAGCCAACTGCAGTATATCTGCTCGACAGTTAGGAGGAACCACAATCTGGTATGACACTTGCCACTCCTCATTTGATGGCACTGTTGGAGATCTCCATTTGTGCATCAGGATTCCTGCCTTCTGAAAATAGCATACTGGCTGGTCCTGTGCTTCTTCCTCAGTAAGTGCATCTTGAATAAGTGTTGCTAACTCCGGGTCAGACTGTTGGTCTTTAATCAGTTGCTTACGGGTCAGTGGTGGACTTCCTCTAACTGTGGAGGTAGGATATCTTCTCTCAATACCTTGCCATTAGGATTGGGTGAATTCGATTCTACTGTAACATTGTCATGTGGCGTTTCCTTATTACTTATTCCTAGTGTGGGCCTCTGCTCATTTTCTTTCCGGGCCATGGCTCTTGTCACAGCACATGACGGGAAAAGACCCGGTACATGTTGTTCAATGTCTTCCTGTACAGTGCTCACTCGTGGGTTGGGCGAAACACAAGGGTTAACCATGACTTTGTCCCCAGCTAGATCATTGCCAAGTAGCAATGATATGCCGGGTACTGGTAGGAACGGTCTAACACCAATCATCACTGGACCACAAACCAATTGAGTTGACAAATATACAATGTGAAGAGGAACACTAAGCACCCCTAGTTCCACTCCTTGAAGTAAAACATTGCCACCAGTGTAGGTGCTCTCTGACAATGGTAATACTCCTTCAAGAAGGATTGATTGACTAGCTCCGGTGTCCCTTAATACACGAATAGGTTTTGCATTACTCTCCTCGCCAACCAGAGACACTAACCCATCATAGATAAAAGGCCTATACTCTTCATTACTTTCTACACACAACAAACCATCACTACTACTGCTCCGAGTCTTCACTGCAACCATGTGAGTCTTGCTTTTGTTCTTCTCTCTTTTCTCAAGTGCTCAACACTCAGACATGACATGGCCTTTCTTCTTGCAATAGTAGCATGTAGGGCCAGACTGTCGCCTTGATGATTCACTGTTGTCATGGCTTCGGAGGTTGTACCGTGCTGGTGGCAACCAGTTCTCATTTCGTCCAGACCTATTTGTACCCCTCTGTGTGTTATCTGATCCTAAAAACACTTTACGATGAGTGAGGGTGTCATCATCTGCAAGGGTAGCTGCTCTCTAAAGTGTGTCCACTTTCTGTTCATCCAGATATGTTTTCACTTCTGGTGGCAGGCAACTCTTAAACTCCTCAATTAAAAGCATTTCTCGCAATTTCATAAAATCTCCATTAACATTCTGAGATGCGCACCATCTGTCAAAAAGCTTCTCCTTGCTACGGGCAAACTCAACATATGTTTGCTTCTCTTCCTTGACACTGGTACGAAACTTTTGTCGGGATGCTTCTGGTACCAACTCATATGCTTTAAGTACTGCCTCCTTGACCAACTGATACTTGGAGCTCTGTTCCACAGGCAACGCTGAGTAAATTTCACGTGCCTTTCCCACAAAAATACTTTGCAACAGTACAGTCCACACATCCTCCGGCCATTTCAAACTACTGGCAATTTTTTCAAAATGCATATAATACTTATCAACCTCAGTCTCTTGAAAAGGAGGTACAAAACGCACATGCTTACCAACATCAAAGGGAGCCTCAGATGACTCACTTGTGCGACCCTTAGCAGCCATTAATTCCAACTCTTTGGCTTTATATTCAAGAGCTAACTCCTTTCCCCTTATTTCTAGCTCCTTCATCTTCAACTGCATGGCCTTGTCCTTCTCTTGATATTCCAATCATTTCAGTTCAAGACCTTGATCACTACCACCAGTTCCCTCTAGAGCCTCCTCAGGCAAATTCTCTTCATCAACTAAGTATGCCAAAACTAACTTCCTGATTTCTCCCTTTAATTGTGATGAGTTCACAGACAGCTTGAAGTGTTGACCTAGTTCCAACAATTCTGTCTTCTTAAATTTACGGAATTCCTCAATGTGTGGCTCCTCCAGAAAACTTGACAGGTTAAAAGACATTGCAGATAAGTGTCTAAACGAATGAACGTCTTCTCATGAAACTCCAATTAACGCCCGCTCCACACAACATTCTATTTTACTATGAAGAATGTTCTATAAGAACAGAAAAACATGGAGAACAACACAGATCAACCTGGATACATAAGTCACCTTCACGGGTACCATTAACCCGGTACCAAGGAATTCAGGGCTGGCGGTCTGGGCTAACCCAACAACCTCGACAAGAATTCAGTTGACGAATCTACTTCGGTGACAAGGCTGTTCCTGTTCGGCTCTCTCCCGGACAAGCCCCCAAATTCTGTTACAGACGTCAAAACAAGCTGCTCTAGCAGCAATACGGGCGACACTCCAACACGAAGTAAGCTCACGTGCACACACTAATGACTCTCTAAAAAGTACACACCATGACAGTATACTTTGTACGTAGTAGTGTTGCAACAATAACCAAATTAGCCAATTATTCCAATAGCTGACATTAGGAAACAGAATTAGCCGATACCGATGACCGATCCAATAGACATTCACTGATAACATTAACACTCATCCTCTTCATTATCAAATTAGTGACATAATCATTGATATACAGTTTATTCTGGGCTAAAATGTAATATAAGATGTGTACCACAAGCACAAGCTACTCATGTTTACCAGGTTTTAAATACTTTGCTACTGCTATACAGTTGAGACAAGTGGCTGGTGCTACATAGAAACCTGTTTACTTTGGTTATGGTCTAGGGATGCAACAATACGGATAAATACCATATTGCGTATTGCCTTTAAAATATTGCTATATTTCAATATTTGGATTAGGGCCTTTAGCGATGTTAAAGTGCTATACTTGTGTAAATAACTCATGGATTTAAGCTTCATAAGATACAGCAGATAGCATTAGTGTCATGTGGTGTACACCCACCAGTCAAAAGCTGCTAATGGCCAACAGTTATTAAATAGGTATTACAATACAAGTAGGCAGTACTACAACCAGTACTGTTTGTTTAGGATATGTGCCTTTTAAAACATCAACAATTACATTCTGGTCGCTTTGATTCCTGCCCTCTAGGAACGTGGCAGCTGAATAGGCTAATTATCCACAAGCCACAGCTCATTACAACTCTGCAATATTATGCAACATATTGTAACACAGCCATATATCGATATGTTTCATCACACATATTGTATTGTGATAAAAAATATTGCAATAATTATATTGATATATCGATATATTGTTGCACCCCTAGTATGGCCTAAAGCTTAGCAGTTTACTATGGGAATGGTGCTAAACGATTAACACATAACTTAATTAAATGCCAAATAGCTAATGTTTACCCTCCCACACATCGTTATAATACACAGCATAACAGGGATTAACATTGGCTTTGATTTCATCAAAACTGATTAATCGGCTAGGTAACCAATATCAGCCCGATACTGATTATTGGATCAATTATCGGTGCAACACTCTTTCGTAGGGAGTTCAGCTACATACAACAAGTTACCTTGTAGAGAGTTCAGTTACAATAAGTCCCCTATAGAGAGTTCTTTGTAATCCAAAACAGCCAAACTGTAAAAATATGATGCAGCCGCAAAAATGTCAGGATGAAAAAGGATGTGAAATCAAGGTAGAAGCTGTGATGGTAGGTTAATGTTATATAGATATTTCAGGTAAATTTTGTGCCGTATCCTTGGAGGAGACAACACCAATTCCTCTGAATTGTAGTTGTTAAATTTTTTGCCATTAACAGATTCACCTGAATTGTCGTTATTAAATTTTGCCTTTATCCTACCATCACAACCATCTCTTGGCTTCCACCTTGGATTTCCATCTTTTCAGCTTTTAGGCCATGCCCTTTTTACAGTGTGGTTGTTTTGTATTAGATTATATATTACATTTTGCAATGATTTTGCTAGTTCAAGTTGGCATCCTCATTTGCACCTACATATGTGGCCATGGATGTTATGTAGAGAAAATTACTGCATAACAATGTTTCATGCATGAAAGTGGTGTTACAGTTTTTGCAGATTAACCAATGACTGTGAACCTTCTCTGCAATGTGTGGTAAATTCAACCACATTGTGCTTTCTCCTCACTATCCATTCTGTCATTAATATGCCACAGTTTTAACCTTTATGAAGACAACTACTTTGATTTTAATACAGTTGATTTCCTCAAAATC
This sequence comes from Dysidea avara, assembly GCF_963678975.1. Lineage (NCBI taxonomy): Eukaryota > Metazoa > Porifera > Demospongiae > Dictyoceratida > Dysideidae > Dysidea > Dysidea avara. Next base: position 24,658,789 of record NC_089273.1, read on the forward strand.
GTTTTGCCAGCTGTAAGAAATAAGCATTTAAAGAATATGTAGATTTGTTTTGAGAAATACACTAAGTGTTTACCCATTGTATTCAACGGTAATTTGTCATTATGCTGAATTTTCACAGATTCAGTTACATAAGGTTGCAAGTATTCCATGTAAGATCTGCATACACGTGATTTAGGTAAATATTTCAATATCGTACTGAATACTTTTGTGTTCTTGTTCACATACAGCTTCTTTACCTAAACAAGGTGTTGACAAAGAAAGAATACTGCCAATGAAGCTTACTGCTAAAAGCGGTATGCAAGTGCTCTAGACTAATGAATTTATATATATTACATATACGCATAAATAGATTTTGCTCCACTCAAGATACACTATCACACTATACTACAACTGATGCCTGATAACTATGAACAAAGTATTGGGAAATTACAGAATTATATCAGTGATGATCAGATTTGTATGATATTGAGTAGTAGTAACACCACTACTGCTAATAAGATACTATTGGATTGTTTGATTGAGAGGATGAGCTGTACAGAAGAATTACTTGATCTGTATGATCAACTGCAGACTATTAGTACATCACATCAGTTGAACATGTTGATCAGTGAAATAAGATCTGGTAGGTCTGAGTTGCAAAAGCTGCATGTTTTCACAGACGTAATCACATTGTGATATAGCCAAATGTTTATAAGAGCCTAGCTATTGTGTTACAAATTTAAATTATGGACACGTACTTAAAGGTCAGCTGCAGATGCTCCTAAAATATTGTTCCTAAATTCTGGTGGGTGTATTAGTGTGCTTGTTCGCATAGTAAGTATACAAATATATGCTTATCCATGCTGAAACAGTCAGAATACAAAAAAGGGTGTGGCCTTCAAAAAAACAGAGTTTAAAAGGTGATGAATCAAGATGGAGACCAAGACGTGCTGCAATGATGCCAGTGCTAATTAATTTCAAAAATAGCATTCTTATATCAGTGTAATTGATTAGTATCAATATCATTGCCAAAATACCACTTTTACAAGTACAGTGCACTACATAGAAATTATTGCATCAAACTGACTCAGGGGTAGGACAAGCCCATGTGAATATGTACTAACATTGCACAAGTACTGAAAGTATTTCATGTGAGCTGAATAAACCATGTACAAAAGTAGAGGGAGGGGATCGACAGGGATTAATACATATTCTAGTTCTACTTAGTTTGTTGTGTGCAATGGTGTGATTCACGATTGGAAAAATGCTGTCGTAATGGAGTAACTAAACTTACAATAGCGGTGACGACTTTCACATCAACAGTAACAGTGGTCATCAATGATTACAATACAATCGTTTTTTGTACGACCTATTAATTTCAACAGGTAGTATGACTACGTTTAAAATAAATATTTTTGTTAGCGCTCCGTAGTGCACGTGGTACTGTCCTACCCCCCTCCTGAACTGCACTTGTGAAAATGTTTCAAAATACTTATCAAGATTCATGATTGAAACACCTTGTACAGTATATTAATTTAAAAATGAAATAGGGATCCAAGCGATAATAGGTATGAAACAAGAGATGAAAAATGGTGCTCTGTGAGAAAATCCCTACATTAGCATGCTATAACTGAATTATTTTATTCAATGCTAAAGAAGGGATTTTCCTACCAAGCTATGCTGTGATGCAGCAGCAGATCCAGGAGGGTACACAGGGGGCATGTGCCCTCCCCCTTCCCCCCCCCCCCCCCCCCCCCCAAAAAAAAGAAAAGAAAAAAAGATCAAGGTACTCTAATAGAGCAGTCACCACACATAATTATTGAGAATCCTTCATAGTTGCTGAATATGAAAACTAGCATCTACAGCACTATCCCATGCATGGGCACACTTAGCCTGCTAAGGAATATTTTGTAAATTAAATGCACATGATTTTGTGCGTTTGTTCATTAATAATCAGAGCTATTGCCACTTATCCCTGTACAACTCTGGATCAATATAGTCCACTTAGAAAGCATTATTTTTATTGTGCATATTCTATATAAGCTACATCAAAATTTTAATCCTGAAAAATATGGAATGGCTTTAACTTCTGAGGGGCTGTGTCTTTCAGACCCCCTGCTACATATACCTACTACCCTGGTGCCCAAACCCTGGATCCTCCCCTGTGATTCCATCATTCATCCCTTGTTTCACTACTTTTTATTGCTTGGATTCCTATTTCATTTTTAAAATAATTAATTTTTTGATATACTAGTTGGTTTAGTTTTTTTGTTGTAGCACAGTGGTATAGCAACCATTGAGGTAACCAAGGCAGCTGCCGCGTTAAAAATACATAACACCAGGCTGAGCAGGCCTGAGTCGTGGCACCCCGGATTTTCTACTCAAATATTACTAGACAGCATTACTGTATCACACATAATAGAATCTATGGCTGTAGAACTAAGCAGGGGCCGGATCCCACAATGATACTGTGCTGGACCACTTTTCTGCTACTTGAATCTGTAAAAAGATTGAGATACTGTAATAAAGTAGTCATTGTAATATACTCTAATAGGACGTTCAGTACAGATTATAACCACTGCTCTCATTATGCAGTGCTTGCTGTAAATCATTTACATTTATGTTAATTGTATTTAACTACTTTTCAAAAGTCAACTGCATGGCATTGCATTGAGCTAATTGATCATGCATATCATGCATTAGCAGTTACAATCAAAAAAATTGCCTCTACATGACATTTTCATAGCATATATATTTTCAAATTTTTCCTTGAGGGAGCATGCCCCCAGACTTCCTAGCTTAACATGTTTAGCTAATACAGTTGAGCATCACATGGAAGAGATGATCTCTGACTTGAATATCACATCAGATCAATATAGTGTCCATGGCTACGACCTCCATTGTGGCCTGACTACTCAAAATATCTCCAGAGTAAGTCAGTTTTTTTTGTGCCAGTTGAATGCAATTAAACTAGTCTAATAATTGAAGCATGGTATACTGTAGCATTAACTAAGCTGGAGCATTACAGTTGAGTCAGAAGCAGACCCTCTCAATTAGGTCAATGTATAAACTTTGCCTTGGTAAAAAATTTTTCCTGGCTACGCCACTGTAGCATACAGCTACAAGTATAAGGAAAAATTAATTTAAGTTTGATTAGGGATCATAGAAAAAAAGTAGGGAAACAAAATAGGTCACCTACATCTGCGATATATTGATGGACATTTAATCCCTAATTCAGTCATGGTAGGCAGGGATTAAATGTACAGTAGTATAACTGCAGGTATAGGTGACCTCCCTTGTTTCCCTACTTTTTTCTGTAATCACTAATCGGACTTAAGATTCTTAATTTTCCCTTAAACTTGTTTGTTTACTTTTTTGTTACATTATCGTGACTGGTGAACCCACACATACCACATCAAAAGAAAGGATGGCACCAGAGGTAATGTTTTCAACTGAACATTCTCCCAAAATATCAATTACTGACTCGAAAGTGAAGTGGCCATTATGCTTCATATTCACAGCGCTACAAATATAGAACAGGTAGGAGAAGCACCTCTGCAATCAATCTAGTTACCGCAAAAATATGGACAATTTGTACACCCCAACTGTCAATTACTAATTTGAAAGTGACCATTATGCTTTGCTTTCAGCAATGTTCGGCCCATTTCACGGTGCTACAAATGAAGAACAGTAGGAGAAGCACCTCTGCAATCAATTCAGTCAAAGTACAGATGAATCCCATATGGAAGCCATCACGCAACCATGAATTGACACCTTTGGTTGTCAGTGAAAAGAAATGCGTCATAAAAGAGGACAAAGGTAAGTCCATTGTATGTACTGTGGTATGCCAAAAGGCACATCTTGGGATGAAGCGACATCGGACAGTGAAAAAATCAAGCCCATAGCCTTATAGCTGCTATTGAGTTACACTTGTCTGAAGGCAGGCAGACGGGTGGGCGGGCGGGCAGGCAGGCAGTAGAAAATTCAATTGAACAAAATTTTTAACAAATTTGTAGCAATCTATTGGAAGCATTTAGGGTCATACTGAAGGCACTTACTTTTACGCTTGGTTATACCTAACAAATACTGCCAAGGTAACAGGATGATATTGTGAAGCTGGTTTTTGGGTGATATTTTTGGCCAGAAAAACCCAAACCTCTGTGATCCCTAATATACAGTACTGTCATGCTGTATGATACATACATGTGTGATCATTCTATTACAATATCATACATGACTGTTCTATTAGGGTGACTGCTGTATTAGCGTATGTCAAGCCAGACTCTCACCTACCAAGGGGTGTAGTCACTATTCCTTATTTTCACCATACTATCACATAGCTAGACCAATATGAGAGTGTGGTCATTGTGTTTAGATAGATTGTTAAGAGGTGTGGTCTCCATGCCTGATTGTTATTGGTCAACTTAGACTATTAATTATGGTGGTCTTGTACTATTGTGAAGTTACAGGTTTCTATTGGGTGTCCTGTACAGCTTACAGTATTTAAAATAATTTTGGAGCACATAAATATGCTGCTCAAGGAAATCGTTGTTACAGAAAATTAACACCTTGATATAGTTTTGTTGCATGAAGAAGATGACAAATGCATAGCCTGACTGAGGAGAAAAGGAAAGACAAGATACACAGGGCACACACTTGTTGGACCCCAAAAGGCACATGCCATTGATGAGTTTTTTTATGGTGGCATAAAGTTGTGGCTGTGGGCTGCTTTGTTTGGTCTCCAGCCTTGCAACTGTGTTCAGTGAGGCAGACAAAAAAGTTAGGGCAATTTTTAAAATTCTATATCCAGTCACCTGTAATAGTTTGGTTGTATTTATTGCATGCAGTATTTGATGTTAGATGGACTAATATTACTGTATGTTGTAAAGTTGATTTCGTGGCATAAGATATCTCTAGGATGAATTTTAAAGATGACGTTTTGTGTGGGGCCCCCCATTTTAGGGACTATCCTTATTTAAACAGTACTACCATACTGTTTGATATTTTTCTTTATTTCCCAGCCATATGTATTTGTCAAACTAATTGATCTAATAATCGATTGGATAGGATTTTAGAGTGTAGAGCATTATCAACTGTACAATAATATGTAGTGAGTATATTTACCGTATGTGTATAGAATTGTTGTCTGCTGACTATTCTACACCACCCACTACAACAACTACAACCACTGCACTGCCTAATGATGGTATCAGCTCATCATCTGATTATCCAAACACACTACAGCAGACATCAAACGATTCACCTGCAAGAATTGGGGTTGCTAGTGTACCACAATCCAATCAAGGTTTGTGAAATTTGTGTTTGTGTATTTATGTACCGTATGTACTTACGTACATATCTACATGTATACTCATACTGTATGTACGTACATATGTATATGGATATGTAACACTTTTACATCTCAGATCAAAGGAACCGCCCAGGCTACATTTCGTATGTAGCCCAGCTAGCCGGACTACATACGAAATGTAGCCGGCTACAACTGGGCACTGATTATATAGACGTAGATACCAAAATCGATTGTGGGGATCGAATAATACTCACGTGATTAGGATTCACAACTTGGATTTCGCCATGAAATCCACACACGATGGAGAGCGTTTTGTTATCTTCGCCATCCTACGTGTTGAAAAACGTTGGGCTAAGGTGAAAACTAGTGCTATAGCTTATTCATTTGATCGTTTCTGAATGTTTTCAAATACGGACACATCCCCATCACGAAGCTACCACTCTGCACGGAGTAACCACTCTACAAGCAAGCTTACCTGTCTAGGCCTTTAGTGAACTGCGTAGTTTTTCCATAAACAATTCAATAGCACTGATTAAAACATTAAACTCGCATAACGGAAATTCCCCGTGATATGTCTAGAATATGTCCATTTATCATAACCGAACGCAACCAGAACGTACTAGCTGCTGACCCATAATCGAAAATTTTAGGTATGCATATATAATACATCCAGTGGCCACACTCATATTGGCTTGGGTGATTTATCACCCTATACAGGCTATCAGCCTAATAAGTGTTACATATTAGTTGTAACACGGGGCATTCGGGCTTTGTCTGATATGTATGCCCGACTGCCCGAGGGCTGCAGGCAAAGCCCTCATGCCCGTGTTACAACTAATACTTGTAATGTTTTTAATATGCTTTTTTTCACAGGTGTGTCTACCAATATGGAATTGCAAGTACAATTGAAGCACAAACACAGGCGATTGGAAAAAGGTTACAGAGTTGTTAAATAAATTATAAAAAGTTAATATTTTAAAAAATGAGGTGGAGATCCAAGTGATAAGTAGTGAAACAAGAGATGAAGGCTGGTATTACAGCTCAGCTTGGTAAGAAAATCCCTACTTTGGCATATAATTATTTTGTTCAATGCCAAAGTAGAGATTTTCCCTCAAAACTATGATGTGATCTATTGTTTCACTACTTTTTATCGCTTGGATCCCTACTTCATTTTAATTTTTTTTAATATCCTTTTTTTTGCTATGGCATACAGCTATACACATGTGATTGTTCTGTTAGATTATCATATGTGATTGTTGTATTAGGGCATTTCAAGTCACCTTGACCAATAAGGAGGTGGGGTCATCATGTTCAAGTAAATAGGTTGTTAAGAAATGTGCTCTCTGCACCCAATCAAACCAGATTGCTAATAGGCAGATTGCTAATGGGCATGGTTTTGTACCTGTTATGAAGGTACAGGGCGACCAGTGCCTTTTATGGTACAGTATAGTGTAAGCACTTCAGTTAAATAGTTTTGTGGCATTTACTGTAATATGCTGCGGAAGTGCTGAAACTGAAAATTAACATCTTGATATGGTTTTGTTGCATGATGAAGACAGTGATCAGCTTAAAAGGAAAGACGAAGTGTAGAGTCATTGGAACCCCAAAAGGCACATGCCACTGGTGAGTTTGTTACTGTGGTAACTGTGTGCTGCTTCAATTGGCCTCCAGCCTTGCAGATCTGGATGCAGGCTGGCAAATGAAAATTCGAGTTTTGGCCATCTTTTGAATTCTATCTGGCTGCCTGTATGTAATTGTTTTTAGTGCTGTATTTTGATAATAGATGGACTAATATTATTCTGTAAAGTTGACCTTTGTCATGTAAGATGTCTCTCGGACAATTTTTAAAGGTAGCATTAATGGCTAATTGTTCATTTTTAATGTAATTACGTACAATGTTCATACACATTGAAATAAAACATGTTTCACACAATGAAACTCATCATTCTATGTGCTAGCATTGAATCAATTAGCTACATCATACAGTACAGTAGGGACCACAGAAGTGTAGGCGTGGCTCATGAAAAGAATAAAACAAAACAAAAAAAAAAAACATCACCCAAAAACCAACCTCACTTTTCCCAGACGATGATGAAGCAGGTAAAACTAAGCCCAAACAAACCTTGAGATCGACTGGAAATGCTTTCAACAAGTTACTATGGAATTTTAAAAATAATATTTAATGGAATTTTCTAGTGACTGACTGACGACTGACTGAGTAAGTAACTGACTGATGCCTTCAGACAAGTGTAACTTGATATCGGCAAAGGCTATGGGCTTAATTTTTTCACTGTTTGACATCGCTTCAGCCCAAATGGTGCCTTTTGGCATACCTCAGTACATACAATGCATTCTTCATTGACTTACCAGTGTCCTCCTTTGTGTCCCACTTTGTGTCCCATTCATCTTTGCTGGCAGTGAAAAGTGTCAATTTGGTGGTAGCACGTGATGGCTTCCCTTTGTAATGGAAACCATTCATATTTTCATAGTGGCTACTTTGATTGCAGAGGTGCTTTTCAAACAGTTCTTGATTTGTACTACTGTGTAACAGGTTGAACATAGCTGAAAACGAAGCATAATGGATACTTCACTTTTAAGACGATAATTGATGAAAATGGGGCACGCCAATTTCTTCTTTGTTTTGATGCAGTATGCATGGATTGTAGGGGTGCTTTTCAAACAGTTCTCAATTCGTAATGCTGTGTAACGGGTCTAACATTATAGCTGACAACAAAGTGTAATGGATACTTCACTTTTCAGACGATAATTGATAAAGCTGGGTGGGCTCACCATTCATAATAATATATTACAAACAAACAAGTGCACAAATTAATTTGGAATTTTCAATTTTATGTCCCTACTGTGCATTTCCATTATGGTATCTTGAGCACAGTAGGGATATAACACTTCTTATTGTTTTACAGTGATTTAATATCGTGCACTACTCCAACTTGTTTCAGTACTTTTATCGATGTGCTATGGTTCCTACTCTAGTTGAAAATTCCAATTTGTTTTGTGTACTGTTTACATTATCATTTTTAATGGGAATCTTTACTAATTTAAATGTTTTATGTATTTGTAAAGCAAAGTGTCCAAAATTCCAAAATGGTTCTGGTAACAATAACCTCAACAACAGCTGCATGTGTTGTAAGTATGAGACAGAGATCATAATTTTATTACACCTTACCAATATGCATCCCAACCAATTACTGCTCTCCTTTTAAGGACTTATAGCTACAAACAATTGTTGGAATGCAATCCTCTTTCAATTTTCATTTTAATTACATAGTAATTTGGTTTGCCATACATATAGTCCCAATAGTACTGAGGATTTCCAAATCCTTGTAACATGCCTGTAAAGCGCAAACCGAAAAAAAATGTGATCCTTTACGTCACTTCCTACCTTTTACCAACACGGTACAGCCGGTGTGATTCAAGGAAGTTACTTCATATTAGCTTTTAAACTTGTGTATCAGTATTTCATTCAGCCATACATGCCTCATCACATATTACAGGTATTTGACATTTTATGCGATGGAAGCACACACAAAAGCATTGCACTTAGGAATTACAAAGATTTGGAAAGGAAATCCTTAGTAGGAGTGCAATTAATCCCAAACTGCACTAGTAGTTTCTGTAATTGTACTGTTAATGTGACAGTATGGTGTGATTCTATTGCAATTAATTGACAACTGGCATTGCTATAGTGATAGACACCCATAGCATAGCAACAATGTAGGTGCTTTACAACAGTTGTTAGGTAACCGTTGTAAAGGTAAGCAACAATTTGTGCAACAGCAACAGTTGCTAGGCATTGGTCGCTAAGTGCGATTAGTCTTTCTTTATTAATTTTCAATTTTTTGTTGCTTAGCAACAGTTGTTAGTGCAGAAGGTTGTCACTATGTGATTAGTACGTAATGACACACATTTTTGTGCAATTAGGGTGTAACTGTATGAGTAACAGACAAAATTGTATGAGGCAAAACTCAAAATGTGTGTGATTACCTATACAAATTGTTAGCTTTTATCATGTTTTGCAGTATGTACATAATTATGTTGTCCACATTAACATATTATAATGCCAACCATTACAGCACACTTTGTTACCATTATGGTACTTCCATAGGGATAAAGTGTCCACCTCCTCCACCAATAACACCAAACTATGTGTGTCGTGAACTATTGCTAGATGAGATGGTCACTAAATTATGTCAGTCCACCATCGACCCTCATAGTTATGAAACAAGTTTAACAGTTACTGGAGCTGGTGGATTTGGCAAGACTTCTATTGTCACTGCTTTATGTCATCATCCTGTGATAAAGGAACAATTCAAAGATGGCGTTGTGTTTATAGAACTTGGACCACAAGCTACTGATCCCAGTATGAAGTTAAAAGGATTACATAACTTATTAACTGATGAACAATGTGATGTTAATGTCATTGAACAACAAATCAATCAACTTACAAGTCTTTATTGTCGTAATCTTCTTGTCATTATTGATGATGTGTGGCATGTTGAAGATGCAGAGCCAATAGTGAAGGCATTTAGTAACTGTAAAATAGTCCTCACTACCAGGATGAATGATATTGATCAATACATACCTACCAAACAGGTAGTTAGTGTAGGTCCTATGGAGCAAAGTGAAGCTATCTCTCTACTGACCAGTGGAGTGATTGATATCAGTCAACTGTCACAAGAGGATGTGAACTCACTTGATGAACTAGCTCAAGATGTCCACTTGTGGCCACTACTTCTCTCCCTTATAAGAGGACAATTGTCTCACAATCTGAAACGACGTAGTTTATTGCCACATGAAGGTATTCAAAGTGTGAAAACAAAATTGTACGATAAAGGTCTAACAGGCTTTGACAGAAATAACATTGAAAAAAGTCGTAAATATGCGGTTAAAGTTTGTATTGATGTGACCTTGGAGTTGCTGACAAAATCATTGTCAGATAAAATAAAATCATTAATATTATGGACTGGCATTGGCACTTCACTGCCAACAAAGGTGTTGCACAATCTTTGGAATGTAACTGAACAAGAAGCAAGTGATAACATTGATATACTATGGGTGTATGGCCTAGTCCAATTTAGTGATACTATAATACCTCCACATAACAACAAACAGCATTGTGTGGAGGCTCATGCTGTCATTAGTCATTACATTTTTGATTGTATGGATAGTAATGAAGTACAAACTCTGTCACCAATTACTGGATTGGGTACTTCTACATCTATACTACTTGGAATAAAGCAACAATTTCAAAGCTCCTGTGGAGTACACAACCTAGCATCATTAACTGTTGTAGATTATTTGAAATATAAACTGAGTGAAATAGAAAATCTCTTGTTACCATCTTACTTAAAAAGAGTAAATCTGTGCACAATCAATGATCCACATATTGTGATACTAACATTAGAACGCTTGCAAAATGCTTTAAAAATTTCAACAAAGATTAAAAAATTCCTGCCTTCTTTGTGTGAGAAAATAAACTCTCTTATAAGTGAGTGTCATAAAACATTAAAAGATGTTCACAGATTGAGTAGGGAGTTAAATCAGAATGTTCAACATTGTCTTACTCACAAAAACTATGACAATTTAATCCAAACAATGCAAGCATTTATCATCAATTATCCTATTGGTTTAGTAGCCCAACAAGCAATCATGCTAATAAAGAAGGTCATCCCATTATGCAGTGGAAAATTATTACATTTTGTTACAGAAAAATGTGAACAATTGCATATGATGACACCGGAATATCATCACATTACTCTGATGTATTTACCTCATATTCAGATTTTTACAAAATGTTTCCAGCAAATCAATAACTCACTGAAAGCAGGACCACCTCTTATAAATACAATGTATCATTATTACAAGGGTAAAAAATACGATGAAGAATTAGATTTGTCAGAAACTAATCGACTTATAAAACTGCAAGAGGTTGCACCTAACTGGGTACATGAAATACTTTCAGAAAGTTGTTCATAACTGTACATACTTATCTATGAATACACTGTATTTTAAATAAAGTTTAAACTTTGTAAATGAAACTGCCAATAGAAGAACATGTTGTTGCTATGTGGGGGTGGTTTTAGCGGAGTTTCCAAGGTTTCCGGAAACCCTGGGGTTGGCTTACTTCAGAACAGCTGTCAAGCCATTATGTAACTACAGTAGCTATTAACTAGTTAGCTATTACACTGATTGTTCCTTAACTACAACTAAACCATGCCATAGCACAAATTATACTCATCAGCTAACTGATACTATCACTTTCTTACAGCAAAATGTAACTGAGGATCACATCCCAAATTTCTAATTAATGCACATTGTTTAGAGGGTTAATAGTTTGCACATTATTAGTAGTAAGCCTTATGAAGGGCAAAAGTGTTTTGTGTTGCTTATTGTAGCTATATTATTTTTGATTTCCCCCCCCTTTTCTGTGTATAATCATCTTCTGTACAGAAGTTTTACACAATAAGGATGAGGCCTGTGTCAAATATTCCAGCAAAATAGGCTGGAGTAGTATGCCAGCATAATGCTAACATAATATTAGGTGGGTATTTTAAACTGTACATGTGGAGCTTAATTAATTTACTCCCTAATAAAGCAGTCAGTGGAAAGCGTAAATTGTACTAGAGCACTCAAATGCATTGCAAATACCCTTTAAATCGATACTCTAGATATCTAATAGAACAGTCACTTTGTAGTGAAATACTCTAATAGAGCATTCACAGATGAAAATGTTCCAAGTCTCCAACACTGCTTGAAGGTTCTTAGTTTACTAATTTGTTAAGATGCCTTACTGTAGTTATACTGATAGTAAAGTGTCAGTAAACTTAAGTATATGGAACATAATTATTTTACTAAGTTTTAAACTCTCAGTAAACCTCAGTGAATGTGGGTTTACTGAAAAACTACTAAAATAACAAACAATTAACTGTTCCATATACTGGGGATATACCACTGTAGTAAACTAAGATACTTCAAGCAGTGCAAGATAATTGTAAAAAAATGTTGCTAATCTAGGAGCACAATACAAGCATAATGGAAATACTGAAGAGCATAATAGGTGAAAATTTTGGGAAATTCCTGAAGCATTTTGGGCAAAATTTTGGGCATGTTTGATTCAGGCCTAATAAGGATAATAATAATAAATGCCAAGCAGTTTCTATGAATAAGCAAAGAGTTGATAAGTAGAATCATCAATGGTTATATTAATTGTAAGCTATAATACCATGTAAGGATTCTGTAAGGTAAGGTTTCAGGAGATAGGTATATATCCTAGACATTGATATCACATAACTACGTATTATTATATTGGTGTATAAATTTAGCTGCTACTTGGAAGAATGCTTTAACGCATTAAATTTCACACATAGTGATTTTAAGTTTCCTACAAGAATATGGAAAGCATTGTCTATTATTTTGTCTTTTAACTGAACATAATTATCATGGCTTAATGAGTGTGAATAGATCATATGCACTACCACGTATAGACTGAATGTATATAACCGCACCTGCAAAAACAGGGTATATTATGAGCTCAAGGGAGCACAAATTTTGCCTATTTTTTTTCAAACTTTCATGACTCATAACCGGCTTTTTATGTCATTATGTTATATTCATGCAATTTTCATCAAATATTAAACATTTATTAGACTACAACAAGTTTGATACTGAAATTTGATTGGCTGAAAACGTGGTCTCTAAATCTCGTAGAGCCACGCTCATGTCCAATAGAGACCACGCTCTGAGGCGATACGAAACACGATAATTACGTGCCTGTAACATTGGCAACGCATGGGCGTTTAAATGGCTAGTAACAGCCGTACTGAATTAGAGGGAGGTGTAATGGGCTTGTTTGTACTAATCAACACTACATTACTTGCTTACAAGCAGCTGTCGAGGCACAACAACAGCAACAATGAGTTGTAGTCCAGTCGCTGAGTCCAGTACTTCGATACATAGCACGCGCCTGTAACATTGACCACGCATGGGCGTTTAAACGGGTAGCAACAGCCCCGCTGAGGTCCCACCATGTAGGGAGGTGTAGAGGGCTTGTTTCTAGTAATTAGCCATACATTTCCCATTTACAAGCAGCTGTCAACTCAAGGTACAATAACGAGTTGTAGTCTAAATAAGTTAGACGTCAAGAACCACTGGGTTCTACGGGATTTAGAAAACCCTCAGGCCCTTAGTAGCGACCTCGCTTCGTTCGGGCGCTACAGCCCAGGGCCTTCAAGTTTTCTAAATCCCGTAGCAGGCCCGTAGCCAGGGGGGGTTCGGAAGAACCGCCCTCTTGGGAAAAAGGTCCACAATTTTTGGTATACAAGTCCAAATTTTCAGGAGCAAAAGTCCATTAGCTACAGTTTACTAGATACCACTAATAAGAAACTAAATTAAGCGCTTCGAGTAACTCATTCATTGCATGGATTAAATGCAATGCAAGATCGAGATACTCTAATAGAGCAGTCAACCACTCTAATAGAACAGTCACAATATTTGGACCTTTACTAAAGGTCCACTTTTGGTCAAAAAGAACCCCCCTTTCAAAATCCCTGGCTACGGGCCTGCGTAGAACCCTGGTTCTTGACGTCTAACTATTATATAGGCTAATACATGTTAGAGAATACAAATAGTCTATTCATTACTGAGATATGACCTGTTGTGTGATGGGACGTTTGTGTGCCCACATGCATGCCCTGTTTTCGCAGGCCCTGTCACCATAGATAATACACGAACATGGATTGGAAACGCCTGTGAAATTATTTACCTATCCTAGTTACGGTGCGCCAATACATTGGAAATTTTGTTGAAATGTACTGGGTGGCTGTTTGGCTTTCTCTCGCTTGTTTGAAGGCTAGTTTCAAGGCGTGGACATTCCTTTTACATTGTTTATTGTGTAGCGTTTTGTACTGAACCAGAACACAGCTTGTCTGGACATTGGAGGGAATATCATTGGCGACAGGTGGATACTGGCAGGTACACGTTAGCAAATATTTCAGTAGCATCGTTACCAGCTATCTTAACATAGCCTCTATGCCACAACCAAATAAATGTTTGATAGACTGAAATGAATTTTTAGCCAAACACTTGTTCGACTTGGGTAAAACAATTGCCCAAAGTAGTGCCTGTTTTCTGTTGTTTTATTCAAACAGTCTGAGTATACAGTGGAACATTGGATATCTGGTTAGCTAAAGCCACTCTACCTGCTACAAGTGAAGCTAAGAACAGTAAACAAACGATGCTGCACTTTTTATTTCTTCAGGAAATTTTCCCAACCGTTATGAAACACTATACTTCACCTTTTAACTTGCATCTTGTTACGCTGTTGTTTGCTACTCGCCAGTGTCCATAACCAGTCCAGCCTCCAATTAGTGTAGGTGCTTTGTAACCCAGCTGTAACCAATAAACACGTATTTGTAGCTTACAAGAAATGCAAAATGTTCCACCTGTAACGACTGTAAACTTTTCGCGCACCGTAACGAGGATGGTCTATGACGTCACTACGTAAATAATACGGGCGTTTCCAATCCATGTTCGTGTATTATCTATGCTGTCACATATACTGTAAGTATTGTGCCCTTTCTTAGATTCTAGTAAAATACATAAGCTATAGACAAGACACCATTGTATTTCTGCACTACACACAAGTGCTCAGAAAGTGATATCGATGGTATTAGATGATAATTAGAAGATCAAAAAAATGTGTATAGTAGTTTTAAACATAAAATTAATTTCAAGCATCATAAAATTAAAACCTTGACATGGCCAGCTTCAGCATCTGAGGCTGTACCCCCAGACCCCCTGCACCTGCTTCCTGCTACCACTGAAAAACCCCTTTTAAAATCTTAGATCTGCCCTTGCTATGGTTTATTAATTCGTTGCCTTAAATTCACACAGGAACAGATTCAACATTACAGTAAAGAGACTACCGGCACTTAATATCAACTATTCTCACCCTATATATTCTTAATGCACATAAGAATTTGCAAAATAAATTGCATACCACAATCCTTTAGTAAGAATGTAAGTTATGTAACTGCCAATTACGCCAGCCTAACTTTTGTGCCTGATCAAATTAAGCATAATGTATGTATGTATGTATAGTAGGACCCAAACGAACTTAAGTAAATTCGAAGGTTTGTTTGAACAAATGAACGAACATTCAAATGTGAGTTGATCATGAACAGTATGAGTTATACTAATTAGATAGTGACACAGTTAACTATTCCATAATGATGTGGGGGAAGCTAGACATATTTGGCATTTAATTAAGTTATGTGTTGTTGGTTATAGGCCATGCCCATAAAGTAAACTGTGAGATTTTAAGGTTTCCATGTTGTGTCAGCCACTTGTCTCAACTGCATATTATAGTAAAAATTGTGACCATATTTTGGAAAACCATACATTTGGGCACATGAAAAATTTGTGGGAATGCTCAATTGAAAATTTCAGCAATTTCTTCAACGTTAACTTTTTTTTTGCATATTCTGATACAGCAACTATTAAACCTTCTTGCTGTGAAATTTCACACCCATAGCTTCTTTATTCTAGGAGATATACTCAATTATATCAGACCATGTAGTAGTTCCACAATGCATGGGACAGCAATTAACTTACAAATTGGGTGATTTGTTCATTCCCAAAACCAAACATTTTCTTGTCTTCAGACAATAATACAAGTGATTTAATTGAGGAAAAGCACAAAGAACACATGATTAAACTCTCAAAGATCTCTTTTCATCAATTTTAGATTTTAAAAATGGAGATCTTTGTCAACAAAGTGATTTGTCATCAATTTGTCACACCTAATCACTATGCAGTACTATAAACTGATGATGGAAAGTTAGTTTATTATGTATTACATAGAAAATTAACGATATCTTTGGAATGCTTCATTGTATCATCACAAAATTTTCACACAAGGTAGATAACCACTCAGCGCTTCATTGTAGCTATAAAAAAAGAAAATTGGCCAATGTGCCCAAATGTATGGTTTTCCAAAATAGGGTCACAATTAATGTATTTAAAGTCTAGTATAATCATGAGTCGTTACAACTGTGTGTGTTGCAAGCTTGTGAGACTTGCATTTAATATGCTGTAACCAGTTCTATTTAAAAATTTGAAAGATTTATGATATTTAGCTAATGAACGTTCGAACCCAAGTTTGTTTGCGTCCTAATGTATATCTAAATCATGGATATGTCATGAAAGATTGACATGCTCTAATAAAACTGTAAGGATCTAGGGGGAACTTGATCCTACAATACTCTTAACATTATATGTGACCAAGTTTTGGAAAATCACCCTTATGGTCAATTACAATTTCTGAAATTAGCATGGTGCGGTTAATAGCAGGAAACACTTTTCAAATATTTCTAAATTTTCTTGTAATTCGAAGTATCTATGGTAATTTAACTTATAATTACAATGCTGCATTTCAGAACTAATATTTAATGTGTCAAATGAAATGCACCCATAAGGAGTGACTTTCCAAAATTTGGTCACATAATAATATATCATGGTAGCATTTTTAATATACTTGTCAATTGTGCAACATCAATAGGTTTTTTGATAAGGACAGTAGGGTCACAATTGATATTGTTTATGGTTTCCGTGTTTTCTAGTTCTAGAAGATTCTGAATAGTTTAGCTACTGCTTTGCAAAATCTGACATTACAGTGACCATGTCCTAACTAGGGACCCGTCGATTTCGCCAGCAAAATTTTTGGCATAATGGTTGGGTAAAAGCAATGAGCAAAATGCTGGCATAATAGGTGCAACTTTTGTGGAGTGGACATAAAAATTGCACAAAAGATCGAGATACTCTAATAGAACAGTCAGACACGCTAAAATATCGACAATGCATAGCTAATTGTTACAGGAACAACAAGTGACAATCGAGATACCCTAATAAAACAGTCACACATGTTAAGCAATATTAGCTGGCTTCTTGCTTTACATGTTAGAAGTAATTTCTGATTGAGATACTCTAATAGAACAGTCACTTTAAGGCGAAACTGTAGCTTTGCACTTGGAAATATTCAATTAACAAAGATCAGTGCTGAGCAAAATTTATAATTCTTGAGCAAAATATGGAGCATAATAGGTGAAAAATAAAAGAATTGCTGGAAAGAAAAATAGGTAGAAAAAAAAGCAAAATAGACTGGTCCCTAGTCCTAACCAAACTTCTTCACCTTTCATTCCACCTTTACACTTAGTGACTTTCTGTAGAGTAACAGTTCTCATGTCACCATCAGGTTCAGTGATATGCTTTGATTAGTCAATTCTGACCCACGTCTCTACTCTAGATTAACCCTAAGGGTGGCTTAATCCAGAGTAGTGACTTGGTCCAGAATTGCCACTGCATTATGTTTGAGCTACCTGGGTGGTTAAGCAGGTATCTGTAAATAATATCTTTTAAGTGTATTAGACTGATCTGCAAGGAAATGATATGATTCACAGCTATATGCCATTTAAGTTTGTCATTACATAAGTTGGATCAGTAAAGAGGATGGAGGGAAACCAACAAGACATCCGATAACTGAACAATAATCATAGGAGGAACAGTCAAAATGCACTTAAATAAAACATCTCAATTAATATTCAAAACTCTTTGCTTATACTATAACCATGAACTCTGCTCTGGAAATTATCTTATCATTGTGTAGAACATTATATAATTTGATTCTTAGTGTGTAGCTATAGAGCCTTAGGCCTCATAGTGTCTCCTGGTGAAATAATTATACAACCAAGTACTAAGAATAATACGAAATGCGGTTAAAATTACATCATTAATAATGAATGAACTCTATATGACTAGAAAATCTGTACACCTTGTCAGTGCACGCAGTTACAACAGTTGATCTAAATATGATGATGATGCAGTTATTGAGACGAAGAGATGTATAGTGTTTCCCTACAGTGCCACAACACACAAACACTTGAAATGTGATCTGAGACTTATGTGTATATAGCTGCAGTGAACTAAGTAAGATCACTATAGCTGCTGGTAAGCATTGCGTCGTATTACCATCCATCAGTGCTTGTGCAATAAATAGTCTGTATTATGAATTCAGTCAAAATTATGCATAGCTAGCTGTGTAGTAATTTATTAGGCACCTAGTTAATGCTTAAGTTTGAGCATAAGATGCCTGAAGTATTACCACAGATATATTTTGTAAATAATATTATAAAAAAAGATAAATATACTCTAATAGAACAGTCAATGGTCAGCTGTGTGAACTAATTAGGCACTTGCTAAGTATGAGCATAATCTAAAGCATTTACCACAGATGAGATATTGTAAAATTTTGTTAATAGTAAATGAATGCCACAGTAAACATAGATCTATACTCTAATAGAACAGTCTGTCTATTCTACACTGTAAATTCATAGTTCCAAATTTACAGTGTGAACAGTGTCTGTAATGTGCATGCCTTTGTCAAACACAGTGACAGGTGCACATGTTTGACTTTCCAAGATAATAATATTATTCCAAATATCAGTCATCTAAATGTTACCATTTTAACAATTTTGTTGTTCCACCAGTGAGACTATCACTATAACAAAAATGAGTGATATCCACCCCAAAAACACCTTCGCTGTAAAAAAAAGGCACATCCCAAAAACTACAAGTACCTGTAATCCAATATAATTAAAAACAGCTCAGTTGTAGGGAAAGACTTCATGAAAGTAAAAATAACTGGTAACTTAAAGAACTGATATCTGGAGCGGCCAAGAATCAATCTTAATCCAACTACTTATACAATTTTTTTTTAATCCGTGCAAAAACACCTAGCATTGGCTGTAAAAAAAGTGCACCTATGAAAGTAACTGGCAATTGAAATAGCTGATATATGAAGCGGCCAAGAATGAATGCTGATATACAACCAATTGGAATTAACAAAAAGTTTAACATTGAACCTTTATCTTTCAGCTGTGTTCTACATTCACTCTTGCTGCATCATAAATTGATTTCTTTTAACTCTATTTGGTTGGTAATTTGGCCGCCTTTTTTTTTGCTCTATACACTGAATATTAAAAAAAGCGGCCAAATTACCAACCAATTAGAGTTAAAAGAAATCAATTTATGATGCAGCAAGAGTGAATGTAGAACACAGCTGAAAGATAAAGGTTCAATGTTAAACTTTTTGTTAATTCCAATTAGTTGTATATCAGCATTCATTCTTGGCCGCTTCAGATATCAGCTATTTCAATTGCCAGTTACTTTCATGGGTGCACTTTTTTTTACAGCCAATGCTAGGTGTTTTTGCACGGATTAAAAAAATTAGTATAAGTAGTTGGATTAAGATTGATTCTTGGCCGCTCCAGATATCAGCTCTTTAAGTTACCAGTTATTTTTACTTTCATGAAGCCTTTCCCTACAACTGAGCTGTTTTTAATTATATTGGATTACAGGTACTTGTAGTTTCTTGGATGCGCCTTTTTTTTACAGCGAAGGTGTTTTTGGGGTGGATACTATTTACCAATAGCTATGTGGCTAGCTATTGTATTTATGTACCAACACTTAATTAGCTACCCAGGGGCGGATCCAGATTTTTTGAAAGGAGGGTTCCACTGTGGAACTTCAGCCTACGAAGACCTAAAAAAGTCATTATCTGCTGACAATAGCTACCCCCTACCATTATATTTCCTTATTTATAACTCCACAGGTAGCCTGATATAAACTGCTCTCCTTAAGATTAATGTAACTGCTCTATTAGAGTGTCTTGAGTAAGAGAGGCTCTTTCAAAAGGGGGGTTCCATGGAACCCTTTGACCCCCCCCCCTCTGGATTCGCCCCAGCTATTGATCCACAGATGATACTGACCACGTGATTCTCATTTCTGCATGATGAATAAATACTGGACAGTGTCTTGAATTGTTCAGAGAATAGTTTTAATAATAAAATCAAAGTTGCTATTGTTCCAGCAGCGGGAAATGTTTTGTCAGGGCTATTGTTCCCGCAGTCCACCAGATTTCTCTATCAAGCACTACTAGCACTCTAGTTGTATGCTATTCCCAGTGAGTATTCAACTTTAGAGGATGCATCTAGTAGGTTGCCCCGAGTATTCAGCAGGCCCGTACACAGGAATTTCAAAAGGGGGGTTCTAAATTAAAGCGGTAGGCAATCCCAGATGCGGAGGTCTGGATAGACGCTGAGAAATGTTTAATATTCAATGTCCTGAAAATAGCCTCAAATTGCTTAAATACAGAAATGCATGCAATGATTAACTAAACTTCTCACATATCATTGTGTTGACATAAATTCCACTCAATATGAGCCCATCGCATACTAGCTAATGCAAACAAGAGATTAAAATATGGTTGTAGTGCATGTACACTCCAGCATTTCTAAGACTGCTCAGTGTCATTCATTTCAGCTATAAGCTAAACCTTACATTTCACCATTGTCCAAACATGGATGGTAATCACAATAAGGTTAATATGAAAACTGACAGACTCACACACTTGACACTTTAGAATTCAAATCATTGGATACAACAAGCCAGGCTTACTTGTGTTATAGTTGTTGTTATAGTTAACAGTCTATCAGTCACAGTGTCCATCAAGTCTAGTGCTCATCATGCTATCCCAAGCTCTTATTTGAAAATGTTTAACAAATTACAATTGGAATTAATCGAAATAATATTAATAGTAGCTCTTAGTGCAGTATGGTCAAGGGATACTGTAAGTAGAATAATAGAAGCCTTAGCGATAGAGAGAAAACCACTGCCTGTATTCATGCATCATCAAAGTAGTTTCTATGTACACAGATAACCTCGAAGCGCTATAGTTAATACCTGGAAGCCACACGCGGTTCAGCTGGTAGAAGCCATGGAATGCGTGTAATGAATGCTAGAACACAGATTATAGTTGAAAAGATCGTTTTACAGTAAAAAAAAAATATCCAGGGGTTCGACCGAACCCACCCTGGGTACTGGCCTGTTAAGGGACGCGAAAAGTAGTCGTGTTAGCGTGTGTGTGTATATATATATATATATATATATATATATATATCAAACAGTACGACGTAGTACTGTTTAGTAGGGTTTGCATCAAAAGTGACGCGCGCCGCCAAAATACCGCCTTTAAAAACCAGCTTAGAACTTCTTACGCGACGAAAATCACCTTTATGGAATAATATTAGTCTATCTAACATCAAATGTAGCGAGAAAATGCTTACTGGCTGCTGGATACAGAATTTTAAAAAAAATCGCCAAAACTCGAAATTTCGTCTCACTCACTCACTCACTCGCTGACCACAGTCGCAAGTCTAGAGCCCAAACGAAGCAGCACACGGTCACCATTTTACTCTACAACAACAAACACACCAGTGGGATGTGCCTTTGGGGATTCCGACGAGTGTGCACCCTGTGCACCTTGTCTTTTCTTTTATCTTCAATCAGGCTGCTTGTCTTCTTCATCCAACGATACCATATCAAAGCGTTAATTTCCATATCAACACTTTCTTTAAGCAGCATAATAAACACCACAAAATTATTTAAGGCGCTTAGACTATGCTACTGTACGGAGGTACCGGTACTCCACGATAGGTCACAAGATCACGCCCATTCTTTATTCGGGAGAAAAACCATCATTAATAATTGATGAGTAAACACGCATGACTGATAACAAACAAATGATATACTACAAGAGAATGTGTCCTTGGACAACATGCGACCACATGTCTGACCAACTGTGGACAACAGTGGGCATGGCAAGGAAAAAAAATTAAATTACAAAACTAAAATTACAGCTTATATTATACAGAATTAAAAGCAGTCTGGGTTGATTGTCTATTCTTTAGAGTTCCTACCATAAAATATCTCTGCGAAGCAGAAATTGAGGCACTGGTCATCTTGAACAAAAGATTTCTAGCACTTCCTTTTGAAAATAGGGGTACTTGCTGGGTAAAATTTATCACATCTTTGATTGCAACAATAGAATTAGGTTGAAAATGGCCCAAAACACTGACTTCCACAGTTCTGTAGCAGTGAGGAATCTTCAAACGATCCAATTCAGCTAAAAGCTGTACATATTCAGGTTTACACAATTTACGGCTGCGTACAGATTCCATATTATGTTGTACTGACAGTGTTGGGCAAGTTACTTTGTAAAAGTAACTAGTTACATATTACATGCAACTGAACTATTTAGTTACAGTTACATATTACCCATAAAATAAATAATATTACATATTATATATTATTACTTTGTGTCCACAGCCTTAAGCTGTCACGTGTGAAACTACCACCTTATCACGTGACATGATTGCGTTGTTGGACAATGTGCAAATCTTGGCTATAGGAAAGAAGCTGGTGAATAAGCTTCATTCAGTAGGCTTCGTTACTTCGTTGTGGCTAGACGTTACTCAGAGGATAACTTACGAGATTAGTAACTTCGTTACTTGTAGTAATAATATTACGTAATATTAGACTTTTTACAGTAACTATATTACTTAGGTAACGCGTTACATTTGTAAATAAAATAACTTGAGTTATATTACCTGTTTTTATAGCGTATTTCGTTATATTACTTAGTTACCACATAAGTAATAATATTACGTAACGTGTTACTTATGTAACGCGTTACTCCCAACACTCTAATATCTCAGACCTAAGTATTATCCCTGGGATGTCTGATCATGAAGCTGTTGTCTTCTGTGTTGACATGGAAAGTAAAACCACTTATAATGAAATAGAGTACAAAGCAACCTTATATCATAAAGCCAACCTTGAAAGCATCAAAGGTGATTTGTCCAGCTTTCAAACATCATTTTTAGAAAGTGATCTTTACTCTAGATCTGTTGAACAAAATTGGTGTGACCTCAAGAATGCAATTACAGTAACTGTCTCTAAAAATGTCTCACACAAAACTATACGTTCCCGTACCAGCTTGCCTTGGATAAATAAAGAAATTAAGAGGAACATGAGAAAGCGTAAAAGATTGTATAACAGAGTGAGAAAGAGAAATTCTAATGAAGACTGGAATGTTTATCAAAAGATGAAAAACTCTATAAACAGTATGTTGAAAACAGCACATAATAATTATTTTAGCAAATTATTTGATGGCTCATTTAGTGGAAACTGCAGACAATTTTGGAAATATATTAGAGCCAAATGAAAAGATAATCATAACATTTCCACATTGGTTACAAATGGATTACCTATCTCTGATTCAAAAGAAAAAGCCAATGTATTAAACAAGCACTTTGAGTCAGTCTTCACCAAGGAAAATCTGTCTAATGTTCCCGTTATGAACCAAAGTAATAACTTACTACCTGGAATGCCTGACATAACTTTTTCGGTTACTGGAATACAACATCAACTATCTATACTAGATACCAACAAGGCTAGTGGCCCAGACAATATCTCTCCATTTATATTAAAGTACTGTTCCAATGAAATATCACCTATATTACAAGTCATTTTTATGCAATTCGTGGATACAGGTGTGCTACAATCTTACTGGTTAAAGGATAATGTATGTCCTGTTTTCAAAAAGGAAACCGAACTCATGCTTCCAACTATTGTCCAATATCCTTAACATCTATATGCTGCAAAACCATGGAGCACAATTTATCATTCTATTATACAACATCTGAACCTTCTTCAATGTACTCATTGAAAACCAACACGGATTCAGGTCTCAGCACTCCTGTGTCACTCAACTTATTTCCCTGTTAGAAGATTTATCATATTCCATGGATCATCACCAACAAACAGATGTTATTCTTCTCGATTTTGCGAAAGCATTTGACAGAGTCCCACACCAGAGACTTCTTGTAAAACTCAGACATTATGGCATTGCTAATAACATTTGTCACTGGATCAGTACCTGGCTTACCCAAAGATCTCAACAAGTAGTATTAGATGGTGCCTCATCTGAATCAGTGTCCGTTCAGTCTGGAGTACCTCAAGGAACTGTCCTTAGTCCCTTGATGTTTCTCATATACATTAATGACATCACAGAGAGCATAAGTTCACCATTACGACTATTCGCTGATGATTGCATACTTTACAGAACTATTACTGCTGAAGAAGATGCTATCCAACTGCAAAATGATCTCGACTAACTATCTGCCTGGGCAATAAAGTGGCAACTACGTTTTAGTGTAACAAAATGTACTATTATGCGCTTCACCAGATTTTCATCACCTATTCTATTCAATTATAAACTGAATGATTACAATTTAACAACATCTAGTGAATATTCCTACCTTGGAATTTTATTAGATAATAAACTATCTTGGTCAACTCACATAAAAAACACAGCTGCTAAAGCCACCAAAACTTTAAACTTTCTCAAAAGAAACCTTAGTAGTTGGTCGCCAGAAGTAAAAGCATCAGCTTACCTCACCATGATTCGTCCTGCAATGAAGTATACGCGGTTGTATGGGACCCATACTATCAAACTGATATCCAACAGTTAGAGAAAGTGTAGTGTAGAGCTGCAAGATGGGTTTTAAATGATTTTAGTAGATACAGTTCAATCACAAATATGTTACAACTGCAGCTTTCTTGGCCAAGTCTCCAAGTACGTCCTAAGATATGTAGGTTACAAACACTATTTAAAATCATCCACAATGAGTACCCTTTATCTATCCCATCCTACTATTTAGAAATGGAAAGAGCCACTAGACAATATCATCTTAGACGTTACATTCTTCCTACTTCATCCACCAACATATTCCAGCATAGTTTTTATTTCAGATCAATTCGTGATTGGAACGCTTTACCACCCAGATTAATTAATCATGATAACATTGACCAATTTACTAATGAAATCCAGCAAATTTATAAGTCCTAACTTCTGTACGCATGTAATCATTGTAACTATGTTTGTAATTGCTAATTTTTCCTGAGCTAATCAGCACTGAGTGCTGCCTGCTCAGTAATAATAAATAAATAAATATTGAGTCCAATGGGCACGTAAGCTCTATAAGGCCAGCATTTATTAATTCCTTGTTTCCCGTCACCCGCCCGCATACCACTTTACTTTCCGCATTGGTAATTATTATTGTAATTAGTATTTAGAAATACGAAATATTTCCGTGTTCTTACGGTGATTTCTGCTATGTGTTCGAGAATATTCTTTGCCACGTGGCTATGTTGTTTAGTAAGACTATTATTGTTTACACAAGAAACTGTACAAATTTACATAAGCGTGCAAGTTACAATTGTATTAGGAATGGTGATAGTTCCGTGGACTATTGTGGATTTCCACGAAGAAAACGTGACATTCAGTGAGTTCTTTTCTTGTATAAAGGCTGGACAATACCATATTGAAGTAACAGAGGAATTAAAGAGAGCGAGGTTACTAAAAACGTTTGTAGGGAACAAGATAGACGCTCTGGAGATGTAAGGTGTATTTGAAACTGGCTGTAAATTATTACTTTTCAGTGTATTGTATTGTATTGTAGATACACTAACTTTTGTTTTACCGCAGTTTTTTTGTAAGCATCATTTTCCTAAGGTTTGACAGTAGTTGTTAATTAAAAGTACAAAATAATAAAATTTAAGTTATTAATAATAATAACCGCCCGCCCTCACTAGTTGATTGGTTTCAAGGTGACGGGAAACAAGGAATCTTATTATGTTGGCCTAATGCCCATTGATGCAGAGTGTCTGTTATAGATAACAACATCAGGTCTGTAAGGAGTAACTAAAACATTGGAGGGGACGGTTTTACTATTATCAATCTATCGATCGCAACCACGATGACCACGCCCCCTTTTACCATGTGACCACACACTTTCAAGTTGGTAGGCTGATTCGAGATACTCTAGTCTAATAATCGATCGAAACCACGATGACCACACCTCTTTTTTGGCAAGCACGGCTGACTCGAGATACTCTAATACAGCAGTCACCCTAATAAAACAGTCACATATTTATAGCTAGCTGTATGCTTTAACAAAAAACCTAAACAAACTAGTATATTAAAAATTATAAATTTAAAAATGAAGTAGGATTCCAAGCAATAAAAAAGTAGCCAATGTTCGGCCACCATAGGTTCGGACGCGACTTTTCTTTAAACCGGCCACAAAGAAAATTTCTGCTCTTGCTATGCCTTTGGAGAGGTCTAGGCCATAAACTCTTGCAAGCAAAATTTTATACCTGCAGCTTTCTTCGTTTGGCTGCAGGAGCTGCTAAAGTGACATGTCCGAAAGTTCTCAATTCTCGGAAAAATGTATTATCGGTCGAGTGGCACTGCTCGTAATGCTTGAAGCTGATCAAGTCTTTCTATACTTGATATGAAAGAGCAACTCTTATACTCTCCAAACATATGCAGATATTTGGCTTAGTCCTTATTGGCTGTGAATTACAAAGCTCCAAAGTCACCGCTGTCGTGCAATCTTAAATTCGGCCACATGTGAAGCTCGTGTAAATCAAATAGTTACCTATATCGAATTCAAAACTATTTTTATGAACATTGAGAGCATCAGGTACCGTTCAATAGTAAATAGATACATGCATAATGACCGCACCTTGATTTTTGCCCGAATAGCTACATTGCATTTAGGCTTCTCTGACAGTAGCAGGGTGGCTACTGCACCCAGCACACATATACACAATCCAAATCCACTTAAATGGGTTTTGACTATCCCCTGTGTTAAAAATGTTAAAAGTTTCTCTTCAAAATGTCCAGGACATTAACCAGATCGAAACACTCTAATAGAGCAGTCAATTACTCTAATATAACGATCAGCCAATGTATTATCACGTGTAATCAGTAATAAGCGTTGTAATCAACTCTTATTGAAGTGAGTACGCCTGGGCGTGCACTGTTAAAAAGCCTGAGTGCATTTCATACCAAAATTGTATGCATTGCATACTGAGTTGCTACACTAGAAGGTATGAAACAGATCTGCATGCATTACATACTAAAAACGTTAGCATATCACACTAACATATTGGTATGAAATAACATACCCTGTGAGCATACCATGACGCCATAGCTCAGAGATATGCGCCTCTTATATGGGAAGATAAGCACCTCTTATATGGAGCGTTTATGAATAGGCGCATACAAAAGCATTGGATACGAGATGGGTTTGGGAGCTTGTTAGAAACTCTCGAGGGAAAGGTTGAAGGATCATGACGAGTCGAGTAAACTGAAGCACAGAGTGAGTTCTTAGTATTTAATAAGCAACGGTTTCAGGAAACCATAGATTACAATTATAACTCCCTGTGACAAGTGTGGGTTAAATAAACTCTGGTTCGGTTTTAAGCCTTGTTCCAAGCTCCTTTATATGTTGTGTAACTGTTAGAGTTGATAATGAATACCATCAGTCTCATACCCAGACCCAGCTGGGCCATTTTCAGTCAACCAGCTTTGGCATCCAATGAAAGTTTGGCTGAATCTTAGTCAATCGAATTTAAATTTGGTCCGTGTTGACTAACTTCATGCATGCATCTACAATGAAACTGCATTGCTTTGGTCACTCCAAATAAATTCTCTGTTCCCGTCCACTGCCTGCATCCGTGTCACTAATAATATTATAATTCTTCCGTTTTTTCTTGCATACTGAACAGTTTCAATTTTATAATGTGTCAGCTCACGTGTCAGTGTGCATTGAGTCTCTACAAATTTACATTTTGTTCTACCTGCAACTTAATTTTATGCTGGCTATGCTCAGGAAAAGCTACCAATTTTATAATGGAAATGGACTGCTCGCTTGCATAAATGTATGCCCAGTGGAGGATGGGAAACAGAGTCTTTATTTAGAGTGGCCTTATGTTTGGAGCAGTCATGCACTTTTGTAATATAAGTACATCTTAGCAATGGTGCAACTAGCCATTCAGCCCTTGGTAGCCACTGAAGTACTGCAGGTGAGTGTTAATGATACACCGGTTTCTGTCTAGTTACAGTAGAGGGTAACTGTATGCAATCTTTTAAAACTGCATGTTGGCTATTTGCTACATTAATATAACTTGCTATTCTGCTCTACGGCTTTTATTATACAAACAGGAGCTAGCTGGAGTTGGCTATAATAATTATTTACATATGCCTATAGGTAGACCCATTTAGATGCTAATAATGGTCCAGCCATTTAGTCAAACAAAATCAGTCCGGCTAGACCAGTTTGATATCCAAATTTAGTCCGGCTAATTACCTATATTCAAAACACTTGATTAACCAGATTGTTTTTCATGTAATAGAACTATGGACCAGTATACCTCAAAAGCAAGTCATGCAAATCAGCAGATGTATACAGATATAGTTATTGTTTATGGGTTCATATATAGTGGTATTGAAATTTTAGATTAATCCTAAGATACACTGTACATGCTCAATTAACGTTCTCACAACTAAGCAAGTGCATGGTTGTACTGTCACCTAATGCTGAATATAACTCACTGATAAACTTTGTCAATGGCCTACCTTAACTACTTTAATATAGATTTCAATGATAGCTGTGACTAGGGTATGTGTGCACGGTAGTATCAGGTGGAAGAGACTGTTCACACAGTGATATGGGTAACCATTTTAAATGATATTAAATCGGAATATGCTAGATAATATTTTACAATGTGTGTGTGTGTGTGTGTAGGTGAGACTTCAGGTGTCTACACCTTCACCTGTGGGATATGGTACAGCCTCCTGCGGGGTTACTAGTCCTAGGATTTGCCTGCACTGACTCCTGTGCTTGTTCACTGGGTAGGCATGACCATACTAGCATTACAGCTGAAGGCTTTGCTTTTTGTTTGCTTTTGTGTGTGTCCAGGGTTAGTTCTAGAAATTTTTCTCACCTGGTTTCAAGTTCTGAAATACAGGGAGTAGTTGCTTTACTTATTTAGGTGTATATTTTCATGTATGGTTAGCTACTGTTTGACACACGTATGCATGACGACTGCTCTGTTGAAATGTATGATTGTTATTTTAGAGTAGCTATGCATATGTTAATTTTATTTGAATAATATGGTTCAGCAGCATCGACTCTACCTGATTAAATGGTTACAGACCCAAGGTATATTCAGTATCCTTGGAGAATGACTGTCGAGATTTCAGTTTAGATGGTGTCTCTGTGATCACATCGGTGAACTCATCCAGGAGACTGAAGGCATACAAGTCCTCATAGTTTCTACTTATGGAAATAAACTATCAAAAGTTAGTTTATATGCAAATAAACTTGTTTATATTATATTATATTATATTGGTACAGAGAGTAAATTGAAGACAAAAGAGGAACTCTAGATCTGTAAAGACAGTTAGAATGCCTGTAGACTCTGACAATGGTATTGTCAATAGTCAGGTAACTAAGAACTTTATAGCAGTCACAATGCATTTCTGCTTCTATTGCTTCATCAGGTGACAACATTCCTAGGGTGGAAAATAAGAAACAGATTGCATGGAGCTGTATGCAAATGTTGGAGTGGGTACAAATAAATTTTTTTCTTACCTCATGACATGTTATACTTTTCCTTTAGTAATATAACTGCTGTGCTGACGTCATACCCACAGGAATAAGCGCCTCTTGTCTGGAACGTTTATGCCAGAATAGGCGCTTGCAAGAGCGTCAGCATCAGGATCTGGGGGAGAAATAGGATCAAGTGCCCGTCAGTACCTCAAAACGCTTTAAGCTTAAAGCACTATAAGGCTACCCATTAATTCAAAATTTTGTGCTTTTATGTTTTTGCATTTTGTACTCGTTAATGCAGCACTTTTGAGTTTTCTTAAAATTTATTTAAAGTGCGGTCAACCTTAAACCACTTTAACATTAAGGTGATAAAGCGCTTTAAGAGTATAAAACGCTTTTAGATGATAAAACACTTTAAGATAATAAAGTGCTTTATAAGATGATAAAACGCTTTAAGATTCCGGATAAGGTGCTTTAAGAGTTTTAAGAGCAAAAAGCGCTTTAGAGAGCATAAACCGATTTAAGGGTATTAAATGCTTTAAGAGCATAAAGCGCTTTAGAGAGCATAAACCGATTTAAGGGTATAAAACATACGCTTTAAGAGCATAAAACATTTAAAAGAGTAGTGGCCGGTAAAATGCTTTAAGAGTATAGCTGAAGCACTTTGAAAGACCATGATGCTATAGCTCAGTAAAGCTAGCTAGTTTGACAATGAAAATAAAGTTACAAACTAGTAGGGACCTGCCTATTATTATGTTCAAAATTTTAGCTATGCTATGCTGCACTGCTAAAAAATTTTACCTATTATGCCCAAATATAATATGTAATATTATTACTAGTTACAGCCCTCAGAGTAGTGAGTAATGTGTAACACGTTAACTTTTTCAGTAAGTAATATGCGCACTACATAGTGTAATGTACATATGTGTAACTAGTTACATTTTTAGAGTAACGACCCTAACTCTGTTTGTGTACCAGCAACGTATACAGAGAGACTTCATAACAAACATAATAATACAGACCATTAAATACTTTTATGTGAATTTCATAAAAACAAGTTAAAAATTTTTCTTAATTTATAAACTAGTGTAGGTTTCATAGTGGAACACAGGCTTAATAACATTCACAGCTAGTTTTAAACTTCCTGTGCCATCCTCAACCATCAAGAAAGTATTTAATTTTAACAGAGGTGACTATCATGGATTTAACGAATACTTACTTAACTGTGACCTTAATCTACTTTACAATTCATCTGATGTTGAAGAAATATGGCACATCCTGAGGAGTTATATCATGTCTGGTGTGGATCTATTTATCCCTAAGACAAGGATACGTACCCGTTAATTTCCATCCTGGTTTACTCTTCAGTTACATCACTCTCTCAAGTGTTTTTGTACAATTCAGTACAAATATACTAAAATCCAACAGCTAATAACTTTCAATGATTATCAAAAGCTCAACAATCCTTCCAATCTGCCAACATTGCAGCCAAATCTAGATATGAACAGAATCTTATATACAACTTTTCTACCAGTAATGATCCAAAATTTTTAAATTTATTAGAGAGTTCACCAAGTCACACGTCCTTCCCCCTCGACTTCACCATAACACTACTACAGCTGATGCTGACCTTGGTAAAACTGAACTTTTTAATTAGTACTTTTATTCCATTTTTACCTCAAGTGACTACTGTCTACCTGATACAACTCATTTAACTGTTCCTGTAAATCATCTGGACTCGATTTACTTCACAGAGCAAGAAGTGATAGATGCTCTCAATAACCTCAATCCAAACAAGGCTAGAGGAGTTGACAACATCGCACCTGTCATCTTAAGAACTGTGCTTTTACCTTGCTTTACCCATCCATCACCTTTTCAAAGCTAGCTTATGTAGCGGAAACTTACCCACTGAATGGAAAACACACAATAATTCCTGTGTTCTAATCTGGAGACAAAACTTCTGTTGCCAACTACCAACCAATTTCACTCCTTTGTGTCATCTCTAAAGTGCTAGAACAATTAGTTTATGATAAAGTGATAGGTACAATAGCTCCTTCCATCACTCCGCATCAATTTGGTTTTCAAAGTAACACTTCAACTCAACAACTTCTCATCTACTGTACTTTCATCAGCTAATCACTTCGAGGGAAGAAATAGACATCATCTACATTGACTTCAGGAAGCCTTTGATAGTGTGCCATGCAATGAATTATTGGTTAAATTATGGAACATATTGTAGGATTCACAGGAATTCTATGGAATTGGTTTAACAGCTACCTAAGTAACAGATCCCAGTGTGTCTCTGTTGAAACCACCTGTCAGATTGCCTACCTGTGATCTCTGGTGTTCCCCAGGGAAGCATTCTGGGTCCTTTTCTTTCCTGATCTTTATAAATGATCTGCCATCTCAACTACTTGAATTTGCAGATGATACAAAGTGCTTTCGGCATATCATTTCCATACTGGACATACAGCAGCTTCAAGAAGACCTTAACTCTTTTATTTAATTGGACTATTAACAATCACCTGTCATTTAACCTCTCTAAATTTGTATTCATGAGCTTCCATCGTAAATTCAACTCTCAGTACATCATAAATGACTACATAATCAATGAATCACCCAGTTGCAAAGACCTAGGGATTATTTTTACTAACTCATTGTCATGGAAAAAGTGTTATGAAATGATTTCCTCTAATGCCTACAAGTCACTTGGACTGTTATGCAGAGTATTCAATGATTCGCATTGTCCTCAGGCCAGAAAATCCCTATACATATCATTAGTGAGATATAAATTGTTATACTGCTCCACATTGTGGAGACCTTATTTGTTGAAAGACAGAATTAGAGAAGGTACAAAGGAGTGCTACTAAATTCATACTCTCTGATTACTAGAGTTGTACCGATTCCCACATTTTAGGGAAATCCAATATCCGATATATTTTACCCTGTTTTACCGATAGTTAACTGATACCCGATTGTAGGTATACTTGTGCACACTCCATTAAAAGTAGAGCTAGTAAAGCCAATTCTGTGAAATTGTACACTTATCTCAATCAAAGTTGCTAGTCAGACAAGAGGACTAGGGCCTGAACCATCACTGTTTATCTTTGTGGTTACCACAAAACATAAACAAATTACCCAAGTACATACCAGAGCCTTTGACACCAGCCCTCTAGTGGTATAACTGCAGCTACTGAAGCTGAATAGACTAATAATCTGCTGGCTACAGTCCATTACAACCGATTTCCGATTATGGTAAAACAGCTAATTATCAGCTTCTACCGATTACCGATCCAATTGTCGGTACAACTCTACTGATTGCACTTCAGACTACAGGACTAGATTGACCCAACTTGGTATGTTGCCATTTATATAAATATCTGACATCCTCTTTTTCATCAAATCACTTAAAACTCCTACAGAGAAATTCAATATCCTGAACTATGTCAGCTTCAATATTGGTTCCAGGGGTGGAGGAAGTAGTTGATATAAGGGGGGCTGACCAGGGATGGATCCAGACTTATGGTAAAAAAAATGAACCGAAGCACTACATTGTCTCTGGTTTGATTAGGTGAGATCAAAAAAAAAAAGGTCGCAACCAACTGACAATAGCTGCCCACCTCACCAGCTACGAATTTATACTGATAAACTACATAAAAATCCCTACATAGCTCACTACACACTGCTCTAATGCTGTCATTGCTTTATTAGAGTGACTGCTCTATTAGAGTATCTTGATCTTGGTCACGGCTTTCAGTCCCACTCCAAGAAGGATAATTTCGCGTGATATCATTCTGAGGGGGGCTTCATCCCCCTAACTCCCCCCCCCTTTCCTCCGCCTATTACTAGGGACCCGCCGATTATGCTGGCATAATTATGAGCATAATAGGTGCCTGAAAGCATTGAGCATAATGCTAGCATAATAGGTAGAATATTTGCGTAATAGTATGAATTTTCTAGCTTATAAAAATAGCTATCACAAAAAGATCGATATACTCTAATAGAACAGTCAGTAACTCTAATAGAACAATCGTATAACTGACTGTTCTATTAGAGTATATCGATCTTTTCTGTGATATACATTTTGACAAGTAAGTTTGTGCTTCAGCCACTTATTATTTATCCATAAATTGGAAATTATTACTAGAGCATGGGAACTGAAGCATAAATAATTGGGCATAATTTGAGCATAATGGGTAAGTATTGAGCATATATTTAAGCATAATAGGTAAATTTTTGAGCAGTGCAGCATAGCATAATAGGTAAAATTATGAGCATAATCGGCGGGTCCCTACCTATGTGCAGCATAGCATAATAGGTAAAATTATGAGCATAATCGGCGGGTCCCTACCTATGACTGGTTCTACTAGATCTTCTGGAATCAAACTACACCACAAGACAGCCCATACCAATGCAGCTATGAACTCCTATTTTTTCGCCTACCTAGACTATGGAACTCTCTACCAATAATTGATCATACACAATCACTAGCTGTAATAAAACAGAAATTGAAGGAATTTTTCTGGAATCATTTCTTAGCTAACTTTGACAATTTTCCTTGTTGTTTCCATTACCTTTGTCCCTGTTCCCGTTGCTCCAAGAATCCTGCATCTAACAATTTTAACCACTTGTAACTAAGTATGTAGATGTTAGTGTATAATTATTATTTAATGAATGTTAGGCTATCAGTGTAGGTCACTGGTAGACCCTCAGAATTATTATTCTGCAAAGCATCATTATTATTATTATTAGACTGCTGTTGCATCATACATACAACTGTACCTATATACAAGGATATTAACAGCAAGCAACTTAATATGGAAGGGCACTGTGCAAATCGTGGTTTAGTGTACCAGACTAACTGACTGATTCATTCTACCAAACACTGCAGGATTGATTCCTTCATTGTTTAATCTTGCTGAGGTCCAAACATCAATGGCTTCTTGTGCTGCATGGCTTGTTTTATGTTCTATTTCAATCACACAAGCTGCATGCATGTCAAGATATAACAAATTTAAACTATTTCCCTCTTTCCTTTGCATGTTGTTTCATAACTAGCAACCTCTGCAGAACTTATAATGGGATAAAGTATCCATAATTTTTGTATCACACCATTTATATTTGAGATATCACACTTATAATGAACGTATTGCACCTCTTACATATATTTGAGAATAAGTGGATTGATTGTAGTGGCACTTTTCAGCTGTACTTCATTTGTAAAGAGTAGAACATACAGCTGAAAACAGAATAAAATTTTGACACAGTAATTGATAGTTATAGTGGATGTACAAATACACAATTAGTACTACTGCCACAGGTATTTTTACTTTGACATGACATGCCAGGATGCTATAATATATATCATATTAATCCAATGACTGAATGTGTTACTGTATAGTACTCTCAATAGAAGCTTGACGTATTATATAGAAATACGTCTAACAATTAGCCATTAGAATTAGTATTACACTTATTTGTCAAGATCTCTAAACAAAAATCTTTTGATTGGCTAAAATAGTGTGGTGTGTTTATATTAGAAGTAAATGTCCAACTCGACAACTATTGTTACCATAGTGATACATGCCCAAGGCATAACAACAATGTGGTTGCTTAACAATGGTTGCTAGGTAACCATTGCTAAGATAAAAGTCATTTTGAGACCATAGCAACGGTTGATAAGTATGATTGGTCTTTTGCAGTGGTTTTTTTTTTGAATTTCTGTTGCCTAGTAACAATTGCTATGGTTGTTGGATTAATTTGTAATAGGACGGATGGCTGTGGTATTCAGGATTAATAGTTCTCACATTGTAAACAGGAAAGAAACAGTACTCGGTTTCGCCTCACACTATTTTGCTCCTTCCTGTTTACAATGGTCGCACTATTAATCCCAAATACCACAGCCATCCGTCCTATTACATATACAAATACGTAGTTATACATATTCAAATTGTGACAGAATTTTACAGCAAGTGTATATACATATGAAAACCATGGAGTATTAGTGCCTGACTTGATCTTACCATATAATTCTCACTTTAAAGCTTCTTCTTTTCATCATGTCAATGATATATTGTTGAGTTACATTGTGTGTGATAAACAACAAGTGATGTCACCTTATTAGTTACATCAGTCATTACAAAATTAATATGAAGCCATCATGAGAATCCATAGTCCTTTTATAATCATCAGTGATATTACAATAATAATGTATGTACAATGAGTCATTAAATTGGTATGAATAATAATATAGTTTCTTTTGTTCAAATGACAAAATGTGAATGGGTATATGATCAATGGGTTTTGCATTTCTTTCAAGAACAAAAGGTTTATATATTCATCTCTAGATCTGTAATTTGTCACCATGCTTGCTATGCATATATGGTTAAAGTGATTGGAGTAAAGATAGACATCTTTGGTGTACTCATCCCTGTATGCATGTCTGTGTAACAGTCAGAATAATACCTTCTAAGAGTGCCAGAGTAATAGGGTCTTTGCTTTGCATTTTATCAACTATTTTGAAGCCATGCATTTTGAGTAATGTGTCAGTCTGGGGTGATTATTCTTTCTTTAGATGCAATGCCTATGTAAAAGATTGGTCATGCATTGGTCTACATAGTGTTTTTGCATTATATTAGAATATTACTGAACTATCTTTCAGTTTAATTCTAATTGTAAATTCCGATAAGAATATAGTGAAGTGTTATACTACCTGACTAAACCATACATCTCCTATTGTGTCAGTCAGAGTACTACATTGTGTTGCTGTGTAAGGAATGCACTGCATCATTAATAATAAACACATCTGAAGCCTCCACATGTGTATTAGCTACATTGCACCCTTCATTTTTAAAAAGTGCTCTCATAACATCGTCATTGCTAACAAGCTGTGTAATATAATATAGTATTGATCATGAGTGATTACTACATAATAATTATGTAATCCATAATTAATTATTAAGTAATGACTTGTTGATTATGAATGGAAGAGGCCAACTATTTCTATTGCTACAGTTGTATATTAGGGCTGAGCGATACTACCGTTTTAGCGATATATCGCGATATTTTGTTATTAACTATCGTGATACCATGCCTGTGCATTACTGTCATTAAAAATCCATTTGTTATGCTGTACTAGGCTAAGAATCCTTGTAAGTGATAAAGTCCTCCCACCTGGTTTCCCCTGCAGAGAGGTGTGAACACCACAACATAACCTCAAAGCATGTGTTACAATAATCATTATTGTAAACAAGAATGATAGTGGCTAGTTTACTATCACTTATAAGGACTTCCTGCAGGAATGCTGAGCAATACAGTATGTAGCAGCAGCTATGATTGACTTATTCACAAGTATCGTGAACTATTCAGTATCGTGAATGGTGGCTTCAGTATCGATCGTGATACTAAAATGGCAGTATCGCTCAGCCCTATTGTATATGTATGTATTCCTTGGAGATAGTGTGTATAGGTGAGATTACATAGTTATAAAACTAGGTAGGGATTCTTAACAACTAATGTACACAATCATAAGATTTAGAAATGTACAATAATACACCACTCAGGGGATTCGTAGAATTGATATATGATTGAATATAGCTAAGTTGTGCATTTATGATATCACAAACTACCACTTTACTTCACACACTGATACTTGTGACATTTTTGCACATTGTCACATGTTATTCTGCATGGGTAAAACAAATTAACTTGTTCTACGTGTGGGTACACAAACTCCATGTTGTAGCATCACCACACCATGATGCATAGCATACTACTGAGTCTACACATCACATGGTACATAATTATATATTGCCACACAAAATTGATGGTGTGTGCATGGTTGTGTGTCGCACACGCATTGTCACACCAAAGGCTGATGTCTGTTAAAACTATGAATACTTGAAACAGGCATTTATTGTGGCTATGATGTTATCTACTCTGGTGACTAATACGGTGGTGATGAGATTGGCCATAATTTGAGGTAATACAGTAGCCATAGGATGTAGCTAGCTATAATTATACTGTTGCTATGTAGTACTCTAATGTAACAATGCTATGCTGTACAATGCTACAAAATGCATAGTATTAGTGTTCTGTACCAATATGGATTTTGATGGTGATATGGTGGTACTGATTAATTGTACTTGTAATTAAGAGGCACCATCCATTGTATTAAGACTTGCAATACAACAGTTGTGTTTGGAAAGGAAGGAAAAATGGTTCTATAGGTTCTATATTGTCTTCCTGTTTTGTTGACACTTTAGTGTACATAATGGAATGCAGCCTGTCTAATGTGTTAGGTAAGATTGTTAGACAGTTTGTCTCCTGGTTGCCATGCTACCAAGTTTAATGTTTGTGGTGTCAAATTCTAACAATGTATCGGGTGATATTCCCCAATGAAATTTGATGAATATACATAATTATACAGCGGTGGATGATTTTGTCTTTTTATGTCTGCTGTGATGTGCTGTTTATCAATTCCATTGCAACACACTTGTATGTATTGTACACTAAGCAACCACATGTACATTATGTGAAGTACAAAATGTAGACCTAAGTATGCATGAAGTCACTATATACAGCAAAGTGGCCTTTTGCCAAAGTTTTGAGCAAACAATCTATTATTATGTAAAGCTAAAATGCTGTCTGTCCGACCGTCACGCTGCTTACTCACCAAACTAAGTGTAAATCAATATAATCTGTGCTGATATTGAAGCACTCATCATCCAGCTACTCTAAGTTTGTTATCACCAGTTCACGCGTGCTTCCATTCATTCTCTACAGCGCGTAGAAGGCCAAGGTGTAAAGAAAACTTGAGCATCATTCCTTTGAAAACCACAGTACATACTGTTCAAGTGGTAGAAGCCCTGACTAGCGTGTAAGAGGTCGTGGGTTCGAATCCACAACCTCTTACACGACCTGTTGGCGTTTTTTCCTTTCTACTCAGTACCTTTTCGTGCACACCTTTTTAAAACATGACTTTTAGCTCATATTATCTTGACATGCAAATAGTCAGGGTGTAAGCCTTTAAAAAAGGTCTTTTTGTGCACTTTTGGATAAAAGCATGAAACTTGGCAAAAAGTTTGTGTGTAAGATAAAGATTATTTTTTGATAGGGAGCCACCTCAGATTTGACCTTTGGTGACCTTTACAGGTAATTTAATGTTCAAAAACTGTCAGTTTTTTTCTCTATTTCATGTTTATACGATCCAAAATCCACAAACTTGGTGTCAAATTGAAGTATTTGCCCTAAAGAATAAGTTGATTTTTACAGAAAGTCTATAGTTTATTCTGTTCTAAAGTTACAAAGTTTTTGTGGTAAAATATGCCATTATTGTTTCCCACCCATGCACAATTTGAAATATGTATAGAAAGGTTTACTTTTTCAATACTTTTAATTTTTTTATTAAGGCTCTACAGCACAAGTATGAAGGACTGTAGGACACCCGGTCCTACATCCTGTTGAAATTTGTTGTGTTTGTAAAGTTGGAGACAGGAGAAAAAATCCATGACTGGAATGACCTAGGCAGCTGCAGCCTCAAACCTGCAGCCATCCGATTAATGCTCAAATTCTTACAGGAGTCTGCCAGGCAGCCAGGATGTTAAATTTCATATATATGTATCCATAGGAACTCTAGAGAGTGACTTATTATCTCAAAGTACCCCAGGTGGAACCAAATGGACATTAGTATATTTATAACAGCACAAATGCTGAAGGTCTGTAGGACACCTGGTCCTACACCTTGTTTAATGTTGGTACATAAAGTGTACTATTCTGTACAATGATTTTACATGTTAATAGGCATGATACTTAGGGATAGATCAATTGACTGCCATGGGTTACATGCCTATGCAGGTCATTATTCTGAATGGCGGGTTTATGTTTGAGGTACAATTTGTGTAAATTTTGCAAATTCTTGATCCACTAAATTTTAGTTACATTTGCAGAAATTTCTGTTGTAGACTATTTAGATTATATATGAACTCGCAAATATATACTAGTATCACTAATGTTTA
This sequence comes from Dysidea avara, assembly GCF_963678975.1. Lineage (NCBI taxonomy): Eukaryota > Metazoa > Porifera > Demospongiae > Dictyoceratida > Dysideidae > Dysidea > Dysidea avara. The sequence continues at coordinate 24,698,475 of NC_089273.1, forward strand.
GTATCTATCACTGAATAATATTTGAAACCAGCCTACAGTATATAATAGCAACTCAGTATATTAGTGCATATCATACTATATAAGCATTGTTCTTATTATATATTTTAAAGCTATTACTGTGAAACATCTCTAATTCAACACCTGTATCTAATCCAGAATATCTCTGTCATCTGACACCGTTTGAGGCACCAATGAAATATCACTTTATCTGTTTGATATTGCTTGATAATCCAACACCCTGAACCTGAAACCCCTCTGAATATTTCTAGATCCGCCACTAACAGCTATTTTTACTTTGACCAATGCTGTAATATATATCATATAAATAGCTACATATTCAAATTGTGACTGAATTTTACGGCAAGTGTGATACGTATGAAAACCATGGAGTGTTAGTGCCTGACTTGATTTTACCATATAATTCTCACTTTAAAGCTTCTTCTTTTCATGATATAATTGTTGGGTTACATTGTGTGTAATAAACAACAATTGATGTCACTTTATCAGTTACATCATGATCAGTCATAACAAGTATGAAGCCATCATGAGAAACTATCATATGAATTTGTATAGTACTTCTAATGTTAAACATAATCATCAGTGACAACGAGTCATTAAATTGGTATTCAATTTTTTATGCTTCTAGTGCTAATGACAAATCATGTTGTTCATGGATAGTATATCAATGGCTTAATTAGTGTGTTTCTATTAAGAACAAAAACATTCATTTGTAGCTGCTTGTCACCATGCTTGTTAAAAACAAAGTAAATGGACACCCTTAGTCTTCTCTGTATGCATGCATGTCTGTGTAACAGTTAGAACATATGTACCTTATATAAGACTGAGTAGTTGCATGGTTCTTTGCTTTCTGTTTCATCAACTATTTTAAAACTTTGCATTTTATAGACTATAATGTCAGTCTTGGGTAACCGGACATTCTTTTCTTAGATGCAGTGCTACATATTTAAAAGATCGCTAATCTGGATGTCATACATTGTTCTTCATAGTATTTTCACATTGTATTGTGATTTTAAGAAGTCATTGAAATATTGTATCAGTGTAATTCTCATTGTAAGCAAGTAAAAGCAATAGAATTTTATTCTGATAAGTAGTATACTGCCTGACTTAACTACTAAATCCTTAGTGTGTCAGTCACATTTTGATAGTAGCCACTAGCTACATTCAGTGTAAAAATGAAGCATGCCAGATACATCAAATAGGTCCCAAAAGTGAAAAAAAAGTCATGACCTAGGCGGGGATTGAAACCAGGTTGGTTATGTTAAGGGAGGTTCACAAATCGCCACAGTTGTTTATTTGTGGTTTTGACAGGAATGTTACTCAACTTTTCAGTGATCCTTCCCTTCACCAGTGCCTTCATTGTCCTATAAAGAGTGAACAAAAGCATGTATTGATTTGCTACAACAACACTCGAGTTTCCAGATGATGGGCATATAATTTTGCAAAAGTCCCACGTCGATATATGCTTTGTATGCCAAGATATGATGAGCTAAAAGTCATGTTTTAAAAAGGTGTGCACAAAAAGGTACTGAGTAGAAAGAAAAAAATATGCCAACATGTGGATTCGAACCCACAACCTCTTACACGCTAGTCAGCGCTTCTACCACTTGAACAGTATGTGCTGTGGTTTTCAAAGGAATGTTGCTCAAGTTTTCTCTACACCTTTGCCTTCTACGCGCTGTAGAGAATGAACGGAAGCACGCGTGAACTGGTGATAACAAACTTAGAGTAGCTGGATGATGAGTGCTTCAATATCAGCACAGATTATTTTGGTTTGCGCCTAGTTTGGTGAGTAAGCAGTGTGACGGTTGGACGGACAGCATTTTAGCTTTATATAATAATAGATTGTTTGCTCAAAACTTTGGCAAAAGGCCACCTTGCTGTATATAGTAACTTCATGCATACTTAGGTCTACATTTTGTACTTCACATAATGTACATGTGGTTGCTTAGTGTGCAATACATACAAGTGTGTTGCAATGGAATTGATAAACAGCACATCACAGCAGACCTAAAAAAAAATGAAACCATCCACCACTGTATAATTATGTATATTCATCAAGTTTCATTGGGGAATATCACCCGATACATTGTTAGAATTTGACACCGCAAACATTAAACTTGGTAGCATGGCAACCAGGAGACAAACTGTCTAACAATCTTACCTAACACATTAGACAGGCTGCATTCCATTATGTACACTAAAGTGTCAACAAAACAGGAAGACAATATAGAACCTATAGAACCATTTTTCCTTCCTTTCCAAACACAACTGTTGTATTGCAAGTCTTAATACAATGGATGGTGCCTCTTAATTACAAGTACAATTAATCAGTACCACCATATCACCATCAAAATCCATATTGGTACAGAACACTAATACTATGCATTTTGTAGCATTGTACAGCTTAGCATTGTTACATTAGAGTACTACATAGCAACAGTATAATTATAGCTAGCTACATCCTATGGCTACTGTATTACCACAAATTATGGCCAATCTCATCACCACCATATTAGTCACCAGAGTAGATAACATCATAGCCACAATAAATGCCTGTTTCAAGTATTCATAGTTTTAACAGACATCAGCCTTTGGTGTGACAATGCATGTGCGACACACAACCATGCACACACCATCAATTTTGTGTGGCAATATTTTTTTATAATTATTTATATGATGTGTAGACTCAGTAGTATGCCACGCATCATGGTGTGGTGATGCTAAAACATGAAGTTTGTGTACCCACACGTGGAACAAGTTAATTTGCTTTACCCATGCAGAATAACATGTGACAATGTGCAAAAATGTTACAAGTGTCAGTATGTGAAGTAAAGTGGTAGTTTGTGATATCATAAATGCACAACTTAGCTATATTCAATCATATATCAATTCTACAAATCCCCTGAGTGGTGTATTATTGTACATATCTAAATCTTATGATTGTGTACATTAGTTGTTAAGAATCCCTACCTAGTTTTATAACTATGTAATCTCACCTATACACACTATCTCCAAGGAATACATACATATACAACTGTAACAATAGAAATAGTTGGCCTCTTCCATTCATAATCAACAAGTCATTACTTAACAATTAATTATGGGTTACATATGAAGTAATCACTCATGATCAATACTATATTATATTACACAGCTTGTTGGCAATGACGATGTTATGAGAGCACTTTTTAAAAATGAAGGGTGCAATGTAGCTAATACACATGTGGGGGCTTCAGATGTGTTTATTATTAATGATGCAGTGCATTCCTTACACAGCAACACAATGTAGTACTCTGTGACTGACACAATAGGAGATGTATGGTTTAGTCAGGTAGTATAACACTTCACTATATTCTTATCGGAATTTACAATTAGAATTAAACTGAAAGATAGTTCAGTAATATTCTAATATAATGCAAAAACACTATGTAGACCAATGCATGACCAATCTTTTACATAGGCATTGCATCTAAAGAAAGAATAATCACCCCAGACTGACACATTACTCAAAATGCATGGCTTCAAAATAGTTGATAAAATGCAAAGCAAAGACCCTATTACTCCGGCACTCTTAGAAGGTATTATTCTGACTGTTACACAGACATGCATACAGGGATGAGTACACCAAGGATGTCTATCTTTACTCCAATCACTTTAACCATATATGCATAGCAAGCATAGTGACAAATTACAGATCTAGAGATGAATAAACCTTTTGTTCTTGATAGAAACACAAAAGCCATTGATCATATACCCATTCACATTTTGTCATTTGAACAAAAGAAACTATATTATTATTTATACCAATTTAATGTCTCATTGTACATACATTATTATTGTAATATCACTGATGATTATAAAAGGACTATGGATTCTCATGATGGCTTCATATTTGTAATGACTGATGTAACTGATAAGGTGACATCATTTGTTGTTTATCACACACAATGTAACTCAACAATATATCATTGACATGATGAAACGAAGAAGCTTTAAAGTGAGAATTATATGGTAAGATCAAGTCAGGCACTAACACTCCATGGTTTTCATATGTATATACACTTGCCGTAAAATTCTGTTACAATTTGAATACGTACTAGACATATTAGAAATTTAAAATAAGAAATAGGGATCGCTGAAAAAAGCCACGAAACAAGAAGGGATCACTGGGGTGGTAATGTAAACCACAAATCCCTATTTTGACTTTTTATACTCAAATGGAGCATTTAGAGTCAAAATAGGGATTTGTGGTTTACATTACTACCCCAGCGATCCCTTCTTGTTTCGTGGCTTTTTTCAGCGATCCCTATTTCTTATTTTAAATTTTTAATATGTCTAGTTTGTGTACTTTTTTCCAAATCCATATATGGATTATAAGTTAATTGGCACATTAGTGTAGTAAGCTAACAAAGATTCCTTGGTTTAAAAGGCTAACTCATTAGATATGTTAATGCAATATTAATTTTGTAATCTATGATAAAGACTGTATTTTCATCCTGATTCATTTGTACACACACAAAATATAAGGCAGGATACATTAATTCCTAGTCTATACTCAGTGTTTGAGCCATCATCGTCACACTTGGTACCATTGCTGAAAACACACTGCTATATGAGCTAGCTACCTGTCAGAAGAATTACTGATTGTGCACCTATCATACAGGAGACAGTGTTGATGACGGCACAGGAGACTTGAAGAAGAACAAGATGTCTTAGGTGTTTATTCTAACAGAAGGACAAGAATGAAACTCTATGATACAAGTTATAAGAATGGTAACTGTTAGTGTTATAATTCCTGTAGAGTCCAATTTTTTTTTCATAAATTTTCACGTGATATAACGATGCATACATCAAGCACGTACATTATAGGTGTAGAGTTGTCTAGCAGAATAGGTAGTGAAGAGATAGCTATACATTGTAGCTGTAGTGCTATTATTGTAGCGATGACGCTTTACAACACCTTTATATAAATGCACGTATGAACAGGGCTGAATACAGCAGCAACATTGTGAGTTGGTATTAATCAAGCTAAATAGGAGATGGCTAGGCTTGGCCAAAAAGTCTTCCTATGCCGGTGTCTGCATGTACAAATCACAATGTCACTACCAGTGGCCAGTGGCATAGCCAGTCTTACATGATTACCAGGGATTTGGCAGTCATTACCCATACATGCAGGAGTACTTTAAACTAGCATATTGAGTTCAAATTGCCAGGACTTAGACTGGGCTCTAGCCCTGGAAAGCCTAGGTGTAGCCTGCTAGCAACAGTGTGTCACAAAGTGGAACACCATAGCAGGGCCGGAGGAGGGAAAATTGAGTTGGTCAGGCCATTGACTATAATGTTGAAATTGCTACTATATACATGCCAATGAGAGAGGAGCTGTTGCAGTGTGTGAAGTGCGAAGCACGAGTATTCTAGGGGGGTCTGGGGGCTGCCCCCACAGGAAATTTTTGAAAATTAGACACTCAGATATGCAGTTTTAGTGATATTTCACTGCTAGCTAGCTATATAAATATGCTCAAGCCTATCTGTTGTTCTGCAGACTTTCTGTACTATCTAAAATTGTAGACCTGACATACAGGGAACACAGCATGAAACTTGCTGTATGGTTCATTTACTTATAGCTAGCTAGCAATTAGAAGTTCAAGGGGAGTCTGGGGGTGCAACCCCCAGGAGCTGCAGAATTTTTACCAATTTAAAGGCTTGAAAATGCCTTAAAATTAAAATTGATGCTAAATTTTAAAGTAAACTAGGTAGCAACTTGCAACTTTCCCCCCAAATTTCACAGGGAACCCATGCAGCATGGCCCCCTTTAGCTAGGATACAAGTACTATACAGTGAATTCACACAGCTACAATAAAAAGCTACACAGCTACAAAAATACAGTATACTATATACTATACTGGTTTGTATGAAGTGAACGGATCATCACGTAAATATACTGGTGGACAGTCACGAGACCAATCAGTATTCGAAAATGGCGCTATGTGGGTGAGACTGAGTTTGCTCAGTATCTCGACAGGACGAGTGGGTAGTTGAAGAGGAGTGACTTCTACTCAACATCTCATCCAGATGGCCACCATGTAATGTATGGTACCGGTGTACAGCTTCTTGCCGCAGAATGAGTCATCTGGTCATTTCCGCGCCCAGTAAAAGAAGCCAAGAGAGACAAGCCAAGGAATGCTAATGATTATTTTATGAAGATTGAATTTGATATAAGTGTGCTGGTTTAGAATCAAAGAAGGCACCTGCCTTACACGTGATAAATGCCAACTGTCAGCACACGTGATACTGTACGTAGAACCCACAATCATTTCTGTACAAAACGATACGAATGCTATGCTGTACTGTAAGGTAATTGGAGGTACTATACGTGTAGTTCTGTGCTTTAGTTAGGCTGAGAAACTAGGTAACTACTCGTGTCATGCATTTTCAATAACATCTGTAAAATGTACGTAGCCACATGTAGATGTGATCGTCCAAAGATTGCATGAGAGTAATATAGCTCGAGCTGGTCAACTAGTTGGTTCAACTCCAGATGATTGGTCCGGCTCAGGCCTGACCAGCCGGACCGTTTTCACCGGCCTTGCATAGGTATAGTCAGCAAAGTCTGGTTAGCATGCATGTGGTCATGGCTAAATGTTTGCAACTGTCAATGTCACTAGCTGATCGGAGAGTGTGCTAGAATATGTACACAGTAGCTAGTTACACTGACATAAGCACAGTAGCACACAATCCTCCCATATAATACTGTCAGGCTTCACACTCTGTAAGTTGTTTATGACATGGATAGTATACCATATGGGAGGGTTGTTGATGATATGTGGTTAGACCACAAAATATTTTTAAATGGTAGGGTTGCAATAAACACCCCACCCAACCTTTTTTTGCGTGTGAAAAGCAGCATGATATCAGCGCTACCATTTATCTTCCACTTATAATGGACAAACAAAGCACTCACTGTGATGGCTAGAAAGAAGAATAAACTGGATGCGCGCTTAAACGGCTTCTCGTAGCGAAGACGGGCAGCTCACTAGAGACCCTATTATGGCGATCTTGTAACTACAGGTAAAAGAGTGCTGCACAACTTCAATCTGCCATCTATTATTATTATTATTATTATTTGGGGGGAAAAGGGCAGACAGCAAAGCTGATTAAGCCCAAACAATCACAAATTATAAGTGCTGTTCAATCAAGTTTGAAATGTAGCTAGAGTGTTCAGTTCAATTAGGTGCGGTGGCAGTGAATTCCATTCCCGGATGGTTCTTGGAAAGTAGCTTGTCATGTAGGTGGTGGTGTTTGTTGGTGGTACAATCAAGTGAAACGGATGATGATGTCTAGTGTGTCTGGTGGTGAAATGAATGTATTCTGGTAAAGATAAGCCAATTCCTCCATGCATTATTTGATAGAACAAATTAAGCCTCTGTTGTTTCCTTCTCTTCACTAGGGGTAACCAGTTGAGCTGTTCCAGCATGGCACTAACACTACTGTGATAACTATAGTCAGATAGAACCCATCTAGCTGCACGCCTCTGAACCTTTTCTAAGATCTATTAACGTTATAAAGACTATAGTTGAACAATATGCATCCCTGAGCACACAAGATTCCGTAATTTTGTTCTTCTACAGCTTCTTCCGTATACGGAACAGCAGGCAATGGCGAAGAACTTAGAAATTTATCGAGGTGGAGGCCGGTTAGCGATCGGGTTAATTAATGGGTCATGGACATGCGGAAGGACTCAGTGAGTAAGGCTGTGTACTTTTTAGCTATCACAAAAAAATGGAAGCCTTGGGCTGTACACGAGTGAAACAAAATAATAATAATATTATGAATAATAGCTAATATGAACAATTCGCATAAAATTCGCAATTTTTGAATGTTTCTAAATTTCGTCTAGATCATTTTTACTGCTATATCACCATTTGTCTGAGTTCAGTGTTTGATAATAAGCCATCTGAGTATTGTTTTGTGCTCGAGTCTGCTTTCTAAGGCTGGTTTTAGGTGACTGCTCTATTAGGATTTTCAAAAATTCCACTGTGATCCCTATTATGAACCCACTATCGTGGTTCATGATAACTATGTATTTATATGATAAAATTATATTATAGCATTCTGGCATGTCATGTCAAGGTAAAATACCTGTGGCAGTAGTACTAATTGTGTATTTGTACATCCACTATAACTATCAATTACTGTGTCAAAATTTTATTCTGTTTTCAGCTGTATGTTCTACTCTTTACAAATGAAATACAGCTGAAAAGTGCCACTACAATCAATCCACTTATTCTCAAATATATGTAAGAGGTGCAATACGTCCATTATAAGTGCGATGTCTCAAATATAAATGGTGCGATACAAAATTATGGATACTTTATCCCATTATAAGTTCTGCAGAGGTTGCTAGTTATGAAACAGCGTGCAAAGGAAAGAGGGATAATCATTTTGTTAAATCTTGACATGCATACAGTTTGTGTGATTGAAATAGAGCATAAACAAGCCATGCAGCACAAGAAGCCATTGATGTTTGAACCTCAGTAAAATTAAAAAATGAAGGAATCAATTGCAATCCTGTAGTGTTTGGTAGAAAGATATCAGTCAGTTAGTCAGGTACACTAAACAACGATGTGCACAGTGCCCTTCCATATTAAGTTGCTTACTGTTAATATCCTTGTATATAGGTACAGTATGTATGTAAGGTGCAACAGCAGTCTGTGTTCCACTATTGGGGCGGAATGTGTACTGCAAACCCTAAGGTTTTGCAGTACACATTCTTTAGCCATGTATGCACTGACTAGTGGATTGAGGATTCTACATTGATTTTTAAAAGCACAAAGCGAGAAGTTTTACTGGGATATGCTAAAAAGCCATTGTAACAAGTGGCTATATCTAGCAAATATGTATAATATTGAGAGTTGACATGTAGTTATGAATTTTGTAATGTATTGTGGGTTTGGTATGTACATTCACCCACAATGTCTGCGCACATATTATGTGAACATTCCCTGCAAAACCTCTAACGTGCATGTTATTTCCTACCAATACAACTGGAAGACGAAACACAAATAAAATCTGCACTATACATAATTCCTCCCATGTTTGGTAATAAGCTGATCGTTCATCAGAGTAGTATATATTCATTGCTGGATATGCACAAGCAAGTGCAAGGAGAGTAATTCTGTTGTGTTAGTGTACTATAGCTATATTCCTGGACCAAGAATAATTAATGTTGGTCATTTCATTCTATGTGAATCACTACAGGATATTTGTATGCACTTATTAGTAACATGGGATTACGTTAGTTGACTAAAACACGTTGAGAACAATTTTTGATGTATACTGTCCAATGGTTTCATTGCACAGTGACAGAAACAAGGTAATGTTGGCCTATAGCCAAATGTAGTCTTACATCCCATACAGTTTGTGTGGTAATAAACCATCTGGTCATTGTTGTACATTCTGTGACCACTGCCCATGTAAATGTTGGCAGACCCACTGTGCACTATATGATGACAAATATTCTTCACATTCTAAATGCAACAAACTATATAGTTAACAATCTGTTTGTACAAAGTTTGAAAATGCTATTGGAATACTTGATTTCCCTACACAGAGCTCTCAAAAGTGCTGGCAAAGGAAGGTGTTTATGGTTTGTTAAATAGCTGCACTGTCAACAATGACTAATACATTACCAAGCTGATCACACAAGATGGCTGACAAGATTAGTACATTATTTTTTTAGCACACAACAATACGGTAATGTAATATTCCAAGTCAAAGGATCTGCAACAAGATATCAAACGGTATATTTAGCAAGATACCAAACATGGCAATGATATCAAAAGCAAAATATTCAGAAAAGTTGGACCACAAGACGTTCAGTATTTGGAAATTCTTCAGAAGGTAAAATTTCACACCTCAAATCTCTATAAACTGTACAAGAGTCACAAGGACACAGGGCATAGCACACACGATGCTGCATATATGGAAGCATGTATACAAGATTTCAGATCGGAATTTCAACAACATTTCAAAGCTGTGTGAAATTTCAAAGAAGTTGCAGACCATTCATTCCAGGTGTTCACAGAAGTATTATGCATGGCACTCCCATCTGGCATGCAAAAACTAAGCAAAATATTAGATAGCTAATTCTCTTGTTCAGACATTATGGTTTAGGACAACCACTGTTGAGCTTGGTGATGTATTTCATGATAAACTGAGTCACCCAGAGAGGGGGGCAACTGGGGCAGGTCTCAGCTTGTTTGAGGTGTGTACTGTTGGGTCCGTATTGCTTCTGGGCATTCCTGATGGCAAACCTTTATCTGCATTCAGGTAGCCACAATGATCAGGATGAAAATTCTTAAAATACTGTATGAATACTGCATAGCTATACCTGTAGTAAACTTCTTTGTGATGTATTTATCATTCTTAGTGGTAGTCTCTGCTCTGTATATAAGCTCTGTGCAAGCGACTTCCAAGTGGTTGCTACGCTGATAAGTAAAGCATACAGGACATCCAACTTGAGGACATCTGACACTCGGAGATACTGTACGACACGCTACATTATATATCGCACTATCCCTCGGCTTATGACGAAGTTAGATATATGGTCAGGAAACAGACGCAAAGATGTTTAAACAGTCATCAAATTAGACCAGGTCAAACGTTCCATCCAAAAAGTTCTATTTAATTATCACCATATCACTCACGTGAGGATGTCATAACTAGGCAACGGTACTTTGAGGCAGCTGCTTCTGTTAACAACCATTGAAGTTAAAAGTTTGTGTAGCTACCTACGCAAAGAGCGAGGCTGGTAAATGTCTGGTTGCTTCATGGTCGGTGGTGGTGAAAGACGGTCGGAGCTACGCCGGCATCGACTAATGAATACCAGCTGGGGTTTGTTCACTGTTTCCTGTAATTGTTTAACTGTTACCTTTGTAGGCAACTACGGACTTTATTTGTCGTCCATGTGTTGATGGCTCGTTTGTGCTAGTGCCTACTATGCCAAAGCCGATTATATGCCTAAGTCGAGTTGCCATTCACATTTACTGGGCTCCGCCGGCTCGGCGTGATGGATGACAGGTTGGTAACACTGTGCTACTTGCTTTAGCTTATAGTTTTTATGTAGACAAGGTGGCAGAGAAGCAGCAGTAGACAGAAGTGACAGGATAGAGTGATGGTACGTACAAAAGTCTCTCTGAGGCCGAGTTCATCAATGGTCTTACTCTATCCTTTGTAGTTCCAGTGACGTCGACATAGCATGCAGTGATAGACTGATACAAGTATGTACTGCTACAGAATTGATGGTCAGACTACCAAACATGGTAAAAATTGTAAAATATAATAATGTGTAATGTATTCTCAACTTTAATTCACAGTCGGAACACTATAACTGATTTGGTGCAGTCATACAGACATTATTGAGGTATGTCCATATGTATGATGTCCATATGTATGTACTGTACAATATATAAAATACTTATTGACGGAATTATACGTTGCTGCTGAAGGATGTTTATTACTGACAACTGTGGTAAGAACATTCTTTATTGGTTTCATTTGTTTACAGTATCATACTACCCTATAGACTTGCAACATTGGTTACAGAAATAGGAGAAACTGATGGTTGCAGTTCCCATGGTTACCGTTCATCTTCACCACATTATTTATTTCTGCTGGATTAACAAGACTTGAAACCCTGGAACAATAATTGTAATTGATGATATTTCAAAATGTACATTTCTAATTGTAACAGTATTTAAATGGATACAGATCATACCACAATAACGGTGTGCGATACATACATTAGGTAAAATGGTCAGTAATACACACAGAGAAGGGTGTGCTCGGTGCGAGGAGGCATATCATACACACTTTGGTGTGATATGCAGCCAACTGTTTTAACAGTGTGGTCCTCAGGTTTTCTAACTGCTCCAATTGTATAACAGGTGACTGTTCTATTAGAGTGTTTCGATCTGGCTAATATCCTTGACATTTTGGAGAAAAACTTTTGACATTTTTAACACAGGGGATATAGTTAATATCCCATTTAAGTGGATTTAAATTGTGTATATGTGTGCTGGGTGCAGTAGCCAAAGTCACCTCTGTCGTGCAATCTTAAATTCGGCCACATGTGAAGCTCGTGCAAATCAAATAGTTACCTATATTGAATTCAAAGTGCGCCCTGCTACTGTCAGAGAAGCCTAAATGCAATGTAGCTACATGTATTCGGGCAAAAATCAAGGTGCGGTCATTATGCATGTATCTATTTACTATTGAACGGTACCTGATGCTCTCAATGTTCATGAAATAGCTTTGAATTCAATATAGGTAACTATTTGATTTGCACGAGCTTCACATGTGGCCGAATTTAAGATTGCACGACAGAGGTGACTTTGGAGCTTTGTAATTCACAGCCAATAAGGACTAAGCCAAATATCTGCATATATTTGAAGAGTATAAGAGTTGCTCTTTCATATCAAGTATAGAAGACTTGATCAGCTTCAAGCATTACGAGCAGTGCCACTCGACCGATAATACATTTTTTTGTCCGAGAATTGAGAACATTCGGACAGGTCACTTTAGCAGCTCCTGCAGCCAAACGAAACAATTTTTGCGGTCAAAAGTCAACATCAATGATCTGAAAGATTCGATTAATAACTTTACTAGGACATTTCTAAGCAAGTATTCACCAGGTTCATCAATAGAACAGATGTGGGAAGAGTTAAAGCTATTTGTTTGGAATGTGTTAAGGCCACACCAAGTCAAACCTTAGTTTCTGGTCACCCGCCCGCATGGTAAACCTGGAACCCTAGTTTATGAGGACTATTATTAATATTACAGGTGCTTAAGTGCACGTGACCCAGCAAGACACTTATTTTTTACTGCAAAAGATCGATATACTCTAATAGAGCAGTCAGGGATTCCAATAGAGCAGTCACACTACTCTTAACTCTAATATTAGGTATATATGCCACACTAATAAAATGTTTCTAACTATAACTAGTTTTGTCCTTGATTATATAGCTGTTCAGATTATAACTGTTACTAATGCTTTTGTAACCAAAGTAATTTCAGTAACATTAACTACTAGTCCATGTAGATGGGCCATAGCTTTAACTTTATAATTCAAATGTAGTCCTCTAATGATTAGTCTAGTAACTTCAAATTCCTTATCACTGAACACTACAGGGGTATGGAAAGCCGGCAACATTCGGTGAGCTTAAACTTAAACTTTTCCATAACTAAAATTAGATTGGCAAGTAGAAACCCTTATAGTTTAAACATTCCCAGATGATCACTAAAAAACACTAGTTTGGAGCACTCAATGACTCAAAACTTTGACAGTTACTTTTCTCAAGGTTACTGAATAGAAGGCTGGAAACACATAGCTAGTGGGCTAGGACTTCACATTTGAATGAAGAATTTCTGATGTGAAAATAGAAGTTAAATTTCATTTTGGATCATGATCATTTGAACAACTTAGCTATAAGTCATAGTAATACTTTCCTGACATAGCTAACGAGACATTTATTTCACTTGGAAAGCATAAGTAGCTACATGAGCAAAACATTTCCTATAGTATATTCTAAATAAATAAATAAATATACTTAAATGTTATACATCAGTGTATAGCTAGCCATGATCCATCAACAACTTTCCTAGTGCATTTTTTGCCGAAGCACAACTACTTATGTTGTTGGTTAAGTTTGACTAAAAACAAAATCAACATGAATTTGCTAAATTGAGCAAATAATAATACCATACAGTATATTGTCACAGTAGAGTCTATAGTCCTGAAGTCCTGATCATCCGCCCGCCCGCATCCATTTGTAGGCTTGGGAGTGACCAGAAACTAAGGTATGACTTGGAGTGGCCTAACTTAATACCATCCAGGTTAATTAGTAATATATATATAACAAGCCCTGGATAACAGCAAACACTAAACAATATATTAGAAAGAAGAAGCATTTGTATTACCGTGCTCGCATGTCTGGCTCTACCGAAGACTGGAATGCTTACTGTACAGTTAAAAGGGCAGCCCAATGTGAATGTTGAAAAGCACATAATAATTATTTAACAAACTTGATAAATTCACAATCAACTCGTCCGTATAAAAAACTATTTTCATATATCAAAAGTCAGCGAAAAATTTGTAATGGAATTCCTACCTTGGAGGTAAACGGTGAAGTTGTTACTAATAATTTGGCAAAGGCTGAAGAGTTAAACAAGTATTTTAGTTCAGTCTTTACCAGAGAAGACAACAATTGCCCACCTAATTGCTGATGCCAATTTTTCCTCTGAATTAAGAAGCCTGAACATTTCTGTCGAAGGAGTCAAGCAACTCCTTTCTAACATAGAACTGCACAAATCCAGTGGACCAGACCAGATCCCTGGTAGACTCTTAAAGCTAATGTCAAGTGAAATTGCCCCATCACTTACTCTAATTTACCAAGCTTCCCTTGAACAGAGTGTCCTTCCACAAGTCTGGAAAAATGCCCTCGTGGTGCCAATCTTTAAGAAGGGAAGTCGTGCGCACCCCTGTAACTACAGACCAATTTTTTTAACATGTATTGTTTGTAAAATACTCGAACATATAATTTCCACCAGTATTTATCAACATCTAGAAGAAAATCATATTATATGCAGACAGCAACATGGCTTCCGTAAGCGGCGCTCATGCGAAACCCAACTGATATCAACTGTACACGACTTTGCGACTACTTTGAATAATGGTGGAGAGGTACATGCAATCCTGCTGGACTTGTCAAAGGCTTTCGACACCGTTCCTCACAATAAGTAATCTCATAAACTGTCCTCATATGGTATGCGTGGCCAATTGTTAAATTGGATCAATGCCTTTTTAACTGATAGAAAGCAGCAAGTTGTACTAAATGGAGAAAACAGTCAACCACAATCAGTAATATCAGGAGTCCCACAGGGTTCTGTCCTGGGACCGCTACTCCTTTTGTGTTACATTAATGATATCCCAACAGTACTTAAATCTAAGATCAAGTTATATGCTGATGATGCTTTATTATACAGGAATATTAATTCAGAGGAAGACATTGCTATTTTACAACCAGATCTAAATTCATTATCTCAGTGGGCCAAGAAATGGCAAATGAACTTCAATCCAAGTAAATACGAGTGTTTAAGAATATCAAACAAGTCTAACTTACCTAACCTTACATATTACATAGACTATACTAATATCCAACAAGTTGAACACGCTAAATACCTTGGAGTCACCATAGACCAAAAACTGAACTGGAATGAACACATCATTATCAGCAATGTTGTCAAGAAGGGAAATTCTGTGCTTGGTTTTTTTTGCGACGAAACTTAACTAACTGTCCCATTGCTGTAAAATCATCATGCTATCAAACTTATTTACAACCAGTTCTAGAGTATGCATCAGTGGTATGGTCACCACATTACCAGACAGACATTGACAGACTAGAGATGGTGCAAAGACGATCAGCAAGATTTGTTTTAAATAAGAAAGACAGATACGCTAGTGTGACTAAAATGATGGAATCTTTGGGATGGCCTAGTTTGCAAAGTAGAAGAACAAATGCAAAACTGATAATGTTTTACAAAATAATTAACGATATTGTTGATGTTGACATTGATGACGATATATTAGTACCAATAACATATCACTATACACGTGGTCACCTCATGCAGCCGTACACAAGAGTGGACGCATACAAATATTCATATATGCCATCATCGATTAAACTTTGGAATACCTTGCCAGGAGATGTTATCAATTAAACCTCAGTAGAAAATTTTCAAGCCAACTTGCACGCACACGCACACGCACACACACACACACACACACACTTGTAATTAACTGACAACAAATAATGTTAATATACATTCACACACAATCATAATTGTGATTCAGATATATACGATTATACTCCACTTATGGAGGTATATGTACATTAAATCTATATTATGTTATAACGAAGAAAGCTGCAGGTCTGAAATTTTGCATGCAAGAGTTTATGGCCTAGACCTCTCCAAAGGCATAGCAAGAGCAGAAAATTTCTTTCCGGGTTTAAAGAAAAATCGCGTCCGAACCGATAGTGGTCGAACATTGGTGGCTTACTCTAAGGCCAGGCCAAATTAATTCACAGTTTATCGTCACAGCCCGCGTGGTTTTTTAGGAATAGAGCAATAATATCCATTATTTCTCAGGTGATAATCATTGCTTACGCTTCCAAACTCATTTTTGTATAATAAAACATGGTGTGTGCAACAAACGTGACGATTATCCCCAGCCTGTACTCGTTAGAACCTTCAATAAATGGATTTCTAAAGAGACATTGCTAAACGAATAGCCAAGTATTAACAGTGACGTAATCAAATACGTTTGCAATCATTGTTAAAGTAACTAGCAACTGTATGAAGCTACTTTTAAAATGTTTTTCCATGTTAAAAATAAATTCTGAAATATGAAAAATGACCTCCCGCCAGCATGACTTTTTCACTGAAATATCCCGGACGATAAACTGTCAATAAACTTGGCCTGGCCAAATATATAGAAGCTACTCGACTCGGAAACGACGGGTTTAGCGGGAAGGCGTGGTCACCTTACGTCACGTAAAAAATCACGTGAATTATTGATTTTTTTTTTTTTTTTACTGACGAAGATAACGAAACTCCAAATCTGGACATTCCTACGTATCCCATTTGTGACCACATTATATTTTCAACCGAAGGAATTGAAAACTTACTTCAACAATTGGATACTAGCAAGGCTCCAGGTCCTGATGGGATTCCTACGCAAATACTGAAATTATGCAGAGCTGAAATTGCACCTATACTCCAGGTAATTTTTACCCAATCTTTTACCACCAACAATCTTCCAACTGACTGGCTAACAGCAAATGTTGTCCCTGTACATAAGAAAGGCAACCGAAACTCAGCTAATAATTATCGACCAATTTCTCTTACCTCTACCTGTTGCAAGGTAATGGAACATATTGTTTTTCACTCAATTATGAATCATGTAGACCAAAATAATATCCTCAATAATTGCCAACACGGTTTTAGGCCTAAGTACTCATGTCAATCCCAACTAGTAATGCTAACAGAGGAAATCTTAAAGGTAATGGACCAACAGAAACAAATAGATCTAATTTTATTAGATTTCTCAAAAGCTTTTGACTCAGTTCCTCATAAACGATTATTACAGAAACTATCACACTATGGAATACAAGGAGACCTTCATCAATGGATTAAGGCTTGGCTAACACAACGCAAACAAAGAGTAGTGCTAAATAATGTAACTTCCAGGTTTGTTCCAGTAAAGTCAGGTGTCCCACAAGGCACTGTACTTGGGCCATTAATGTTCCTACTTTACATCAATGACATATCTACAAATATCAACTCCTCGATTCGTCTCTTTGCCGATGACTGTATTATTTACAGAATTATTGATTCAGAAGAAGACAATAGCATCCTACAACAAGATCTAAATAAAGTCTTCCACTGGGCTAAAACTTGGCAAATGAAACTAAATGTTGAAAAGTGTGTTTTTCTACGTTGTTCAAGAAGCAAAACTCCCATGCTCACCACCTACAGCATTGACAATAAAGCTCTGGAACTGAAGAGTCAGCATCCATATCTAGGGGTCATATTCCACCAATCAATGTCTTGGTCCCACCACATCGATCATCTTTGCGGCAAAGCAACTAAAAGTCTCAACTTTCTTAAACGTAATATAAGTAAATGCTCCAAAGAAGTTAAGATAACAGCCTATTTAACATCAATACGTCCTCTGCTGGAATATGCTAGTTGTGTCTGGGACCCTCACCAGCTATACTTAATTAATACTTTAGAGAAGGTACAACGTCGTGCTGCAAGATGGGTAGCATCGGATTACAATCCAATGAGTAGTGTCACTTACCTGTTGGATCAACTGCATTGGAAGAGCCTACAGAGCAGAAGATGTATTGATCGTTTGAACTTACTATATAGAGTATTACATCACGCTTTGCCATCTATCCAGCTCCCTGAGTATTTCAAGCCTACTTCATATCCAACTAGATTGCATCACCAATACAGATATATAATTCCTCCAACTAGAACACTTGCTTACCAACAGAGTTACTTTCCAAGAACTATCAAGCAATGGAATAACCTCCCTAATCACATCATCGATACAGAGTCACTAGAACAGTTTAATAATTGTATTTTTGGACTAGATTTGTTGTAATTAACCCCCTTTTTGTTTTGAGGGTCCCCCCCCTCCTGGATGTAACCAGCACTGAGTGCTGTCTTTCCAGTATCTAATCATAATCATAATCATAATCCGCCATTTTTGTAGGGCAAGACGGTGAAGGTTGTTAGTGTCAAGAATGCCGTCCAGTTGCAGTGCCATTGGCTGTACAAAGCGAGCAAGCAAAAAGTATGGTATTAAGATGTTCAGGTTCCCGAAGGATGCTGAAAGAAGACATTTGTGGACTCGAGCACTGAAGAGAAAGTTTTGGGAGCCGAATAAACATTCGAGGCTTTGTGGAACTCACTTCATATCAGGTAACTTTAGTGTTTTTTTTGCACACAGCAACAGCAATTTGTTAAAACTTCTATTAGTCTGAATTTTTCTATCACATAGGAAAGCCAGTGAAGCTAAGAAATGATCCAGATTATGTCCCTACTGTTTTTGTCTATTCTGGAAAAGCAACAGCTACTACTAGTAGAAATGTATCTCGTTGTAAACGATTAATGCAGCGACGTGAGCGTCAGTATGCTGCAAAGCGACAGAAGGGTGTTGGTGCTAAGCGAAAGACTGCTTCTGTGCCTCTGGTAACTGAACAGACTGACCAGCCAATGGAAATGAATTCTGCAAGAGAAGAAGAAAGTGAGATAGAAAATCATGATCCTAACAGTTCTGCACAAGTTTGTGAACAGGCAGTGAGTGATGGTGACCAAAATGGTATTGAATGTGAAGGTAACAATGAGCTCCTGCAAAAACTGGAAGGTATGGAGCAAACTATTTTGTCACAGCAGGAGTTAATAGCAAATCTAAGTTTTCTTCTTAATGCAAAACAGCAGCATGTTGAAACAAGTGTTAGTTCTGCTCTACACACCCAGATGCAAACCATTACATTGCAAGAAAACTTTATTTCGCAATTACAAGCTGGTTTGAAGGAAGCTACACTTTCTCCAGCCGCAAAGCTGATGAATGATGATGAGCAAACGCATTACTTTACAGGGCTGTCATCATATGCATTGTTCGAATCTCTATCAAACCTGTTAACTTCAGCATTTAAAAAAATCAACTCTAATTATGGAAATCTGTCAAGCAAGGACAATTTGTTATTGGTTTTGACAAAATTGAGAACAGCAGTCCCCAATAAGGAATTATCATACAGATTTGGCATTTCTACTGGAAGAGTGTCACAAATTTTTCATGAATGGATTGATATAATGGCACGGGAATTACGCCAGCTAATAGTATGGCCTGATCGGCAAATGATAAGGAAAACTTTACCAAGCTGCTTCAAGCCACTTTATCCAAGAGCAACCTGCATAATTGACTGCTCAGAGATATTTATAGAGAGAGCAAGTTCCCTGTCAGCTAGAAGTGAAACTTATTCTAGTTACAAAAGTCACAACACGGCAAAAATTTTTGTTACCGTGAGTCCAACAGGAGCTATTATATTCATCTCAAAATGTTGGGGTGGATGTGTATCGGATAAAATGATCACTTCTAAATGTGGATTTCTTGATAAAATTGTCCATGGTGATTTGGTTCTTGCTGACAGAGGGTTTGATATTGCAGAGGATTTAGGACTAAGAGGAGCTTCACTTGCCATCCCAGCATTCACTAAGGGAAAGCCACAATTGTCCCAAAGGGAAGTAGAAACGTCTCGAAAGCTATCCAATGTAAGAATTCATGTGGAAAGAGCCATTGGATGAATGAAATGTTACAAGATTTTACAAAACGTCTTTCCCATCTCACTATTAAAGATATCTCGGGAGGAAGACTATGCTACTATTGACAAGATTTTAGTAGTAGTTGCTGCACTATGCAATCTACAACCACCATTAGTATAATTACATATTGCACTTTGTACCCTTTAAGCTAAGTATACTGTACACTTATTTTGTGAGCAAATATTTAAAGCACATAATATTATTACATACACAACATGACATCCATATCACATTTGCACAATGACCTAACTATTTTTACAGTCAGAACAAAACCATAATCCTTTTGGTGTACGTTTAATCCCTACACATGGAAAGTGGAACCAAGTGTATGGACAGTGACTACCTTCACACATAATCATCTTGCCAGATTCTTCCTTTTGGCAAAAACAGTACAGTGGTGATTCAGTACTAGGGGGTGAATTTGCTATGATAGTATCCTCCAATGGATGTTCAGTTACCAATTCCTGTATTATGTTGTTAACATAGAAAGTAGTTAGCTTTGTAAGTAGCTTCTCAGTGAAATTAACATCCGGTAAAACCCTTTCCATTGTAATTCCTTGAGTAGTCCATACTAACAAGTCACAATATTGCCTATCTGTAATGACAAGCTGGCCTTGAATTTGTGTATAATATGCATGGGAAGTTATGACATCATTTACTCCTAAACACGATCGCGGTTTTCCTCTAAGATCATTAGGATGTGAATCTTTGGCTGTAAATGGGCATTTAATTTCCAGTAATCCCTTCCCCAAACAGCAATCACATTGGACAAACCCATCTGGACTGGCACCTAAGTGAGGGTACAGATGGTTCACCATGAGCCCAGCATTTACACATTTAAAGTTAATGTGTGCAGTTGACATCTCCTTAATATAGTCTTGCCTGGCTAAATCTTCATGATCAACTCCCCATCGTATAGCAGGTATATGGCTAATATTTGGTTTAGAGAGTAGCCGCCTCACAACAGTAGTAGGGTTAGTCTGCTTTTGCATTGCATAAATTTTATGGAAGTCTGATGCAGTTAACCTGCCTTGTCTCTGCCGATACCACTCATCAGAATTTCTTTGGTCTCGGGTACAAGATTCAATTCTTGAACAGTCATCTTCAGATAGAACTAAAGAGTAAAATAACTGTTCAGCAGTACTAAGGGTGTCTATCTCATTAATAGTGCGGGAAGCTTCCTTAAAATATTCCTGTAATGGTAACGGTAGCAGTGATTCCTCACATTGAAGAGAGCAAAAATCTGATGACTGTAGTAGTGTAGAATCTTCAATGTTCTCCCCATCTTGTAGGTCCTTATCCTGTCCTCTGTGTTGTTCCTCATTTCCACCTGTAAATTGCTGGTCGTCCTCTTCTCTGTCTTGTATCCTGTCATGCTGATTATTTTGCTCTCCTGTATGCTCCTCAACTTGCCCACCTTGTTGCTGCTCATTATGCTCTGAAGTACGTCCTTCACAACATTGATCTTGCTGTGATCCCAGTTCCATGTCATCACTTTGAGATGCAGGTTCAATTATAGTAAACAAACAAGCACCCGGTATTAAGTCAAACAATTCAGTGTACAGCTTATCAGAAGAAATCACAGGGGCTTCATGTGGACCACTCTCTGCTCTCCTCTTCACTGCTGGAACTTCTGAATCCTCTGTACCCCCTAGTCCTCTTTTATAAATTGGCTTAGTGAAATTTATACACTGAATTTCTTTAGGGGTAACCTACATTTGGTATAACAAAACAACACTGTAAATGAAAAAGAAATTCAATAAAATAGATGGCTAAACTTACACTAGTTTTGAAATTCCGGTTCCATTGGCATGGTAAAGACGTTCTGGATGGTCTTGTATATCCCAACCGGTTAGCAGCCTCCATTTTGAATAAGATGGCAGCTACATGACTGCAAACTTCTCCAAGCCTGTGATGATTATTTAATCAAACTACACAGTTGCTACATGTTGAACAACTTACCCAGCTTTACATTTGCAGTGCCCATTCCGAACATATCCTGTTTGAGTTTTTACTATTATCCATGCCTCATGAGGATTGTCTGCTGAATTCTGACTGGGGTTTACCTTTGCTTTTAGTACACTCCATCCCTGTCCTGCATCATAGTGATAAACAGTTCGTACATGTTGGTTGTAATAATAGTTGTATGCTTCTAAGGATTTGTAAGCATCTAAGTTCTCCTGCGTGTACACCCCCTTGCTTTTGATTAGATAAGTGTATAAGTTACCAAACTCCAATTCTGGCCACTTAGTCAAATCCTCGGACCACTGCTCCTCATCTATAGCAAACGGGTCATCAAGTTCATGACCATTAATCTCCAATTTTTCTAAATAGCGCTTTCTTTCTGAATATTTAAGCGACACAAAATAAGTAGACAACTTCTGCCTGCTACTAGCCATCTATAACTCCACTGCTTTTCACAGAACCTTTCAGAGCTTTTGCCCTACAAAAATGGCGGATCGATAGTTCACGTGATTTTTTACGTGACGTAGGGTGACCACGCCTTCCCGCTAAACCCGTCTATAAGGTAGAAACTATTAAAGGGAGGTGGGTAGCTGGGAGCCCCATAGCACAATGGCTAAGATTCTGGGCTCTAGCACTGGAGGTCCTGGGTCCCACTCAAGGATATTTGTGTGTGTTTTCGTTGAGGACCTAAATTTTTTTATATTTACCTGATTGTCGGAACAAGAACAACAGCCTAATAAAATAACAATAGCTGCTGAAAATTAGCTACGTACAGCGATGAATTGTTTACTGACGATTACCGTATAGTCTAAATATTTCGAGGTTGAGCAATGTTGCTAAAAATAAAAATTTCGCGGATTTGCAAACACTCTCAAAATGGATTGGACTATATGGAGGTATAAATGCCGTATAACGGAATGATTCGCGGAAAAAGACATTCGCGAATTTCGCGGTTTTAGGTGCATTCGCGAATGTTTTCTTGCTAAATTTTTCCTATAATTAAGAAGATTTTTTCATGGATCAGTTGATGTAGCATTCATGTAACGAGTGTATAAGCGAGTAGCTACTCGCCTTGCTGCTCGCTAAACTGCGTGACGATCATTATAGCTAGTGAGGCGCAGGACCGTGGCGTGTGATTCGAACAGGGATGCAAACTTCAGTGACAGTGGAAAAAATCAGTGCTACTAAATGGGGCAAATATAACTGCAGCCCAGCGATTCACTATGCCAGAATGGCGTGTCTTAGCCTCGGTTTTAGTGCTGCCCCCTATCGTCCCGCGCTCATTTAAATATCGTGAATGCCTACTTCTCCAGCGAAACAGCGATCATGCATAGCTACTAGTATTCATATTACACAACATGTCAGAGTCAGCCATTATTATTATTATTATTATTATTAATTAGCAAAGCCCACTAGGAGCAACACGCTAATGAGCATTACAATCACACATTACATTATATTACTTACAGCGTTCTTAAATGTTTCAAGATCTATTGTGTCGATGTTAGGAATTTGAAGGGAGTTCCATTGAATAATTCATATAGTCGAGCATTCCCTCGCTATCCATAGAAAAAAGACTAATTCGTTGTGGGCGCGCGCCCAATTATTAATTACTTAATGCAATGAATCGCGAACGTTTTCATGAGGAAATAGTAGATCATTCGTGAATATTTTCTTCCGCGAATTATTCCCGTTATACGGTATTTCAAGACTAAAATTTTCGCTGATAACTCCCAAAACCACGAAATGAGCGAAAATTTTCCTCTTCGAAATATTTAGGCTATACGGTACTACCAAACCCCCCGCTCCTTGTAAGGTTTGGTGCGTTTTCGTGATGACGTCACTATTTTTACTTTTTTATCACGTGATTACCAATACATCATCAAAAGCGTAACTCCAATAGTTGTTTATTGCGAGCTTCACGAAGTTCTGTGACACTGTTGTTAATCGGAAGCGTCTTTCCAGTAACCAGTTAGAGTTCTACAGTTCTAGATAGCTATTTTATTTTTAAATTTGAAGTTCAGTCCAACGCAATTAACTGAGTCGACGCTCTGTCCTGTGGTGAACGAGGTGGTGAACGGCAAACTGCCTAGCTGGTCCACAGTTGCTGTGGTAACCCGGTCGGTACGTAACGTAAAGGATTTGGCGTCCAGTCGTAGGAACTAGAGGAGCCACAGTACACAGAAGAGAAGTGGGCAGATTTGTATGTACACGAGCAAATTTTTTCAAAGCTGGTAAGTTGTGCTGTGTTGTGTCAAGTGCTACTTGTGTACACATCGCTGTACATTGGTATGAATAGGAAGTGACTTGATAATCTAGCTGTCAAGGAGACTTATATTAAAAGCAGAACCCCCAGGGCCTTGTTTTACAGTACGTACTATAAAGCTATAATTATGTCAGTGCTGCATGTGGCAAGCGACTTGCATAATAATATTATTGAATTTCGTAGATCATTATTGTAGATATACGTAGCTAACTCAGGCTAGTAGTAGACTGGCAGTATTTCGTAAAAAGGCTGTATGTATATACGTTGCTACTGTACAATTCAGCCATAGTTTGCAGGAAGGGGCTATTCTTCAGGTTCTGTGGTTGGCAAAACGAAAAAGAGAAAAAAAACTCCCGGGGCTCAAACTTGGACCACTGTGTGAACAATCAATGTGGTACCAGCTATGCTACCGCTGCTAGCTACCCAGCTCCTTTACTTTTCTATCTATTCAATAAGTAAGCTCTATTCTATCGACAACAAGAAGAAACCAAAGCTGAACGCTAACCTCAAGTTTGCCTGTTACTGAGTTTCACTGTCTATATGAAGGTAAGCTTTTGGGGTGAGCTGGGCTGGAACGAGTTCAAACTACATAGTGGCTATTTGTCTGGTTCCGAATGCCGACTTGTACAGGTTATTTGTCTGGCACTCACCTATCATAACCCAAGTATCAACCAGGCTAGTTGTTCCTCAAACTTGTAAAAAATGGCTTACCTTCATACGGCTAGTGTGGTTGATACAAGAGTTATTATAGGTGAGTGGTGGACGAATAGCCTGTATAAGTTGGTGTCCGGAACCGGACACTGTGTAATTTGAACTGTAGCATGTGTAATGCAAGGTTTAACTATAGTGTTTGTAGCTACAAAACTTAACTGTCTGATTTGTGCATGCACTATATAATTACTGCTGATGTGTATGATTGAATATGTTCTGGGCTATAGGAATCTAGCTATTATAATTATTACTTGTTGGTTTGTTTATTTTGAATTTTCCTTTCAGTGTTATTTAATGGTAAGCTAAATTAATAATATGAACTGCATGTACCTAGAAGTACTGCATAGGTTAATGCATAAATCCAGATATCTGCACTATTGACAGACTGGCTATTTATGTACACAATTTGCATTGTGAGGAATGGGGTATATATCGTTTTGACAAGGTTTTGATATACAGCTGATAGAACTACAGTAAAACAAAAGTAACATGTTGTCTAACTTATGAAGATCACCCTGAGTTTGTGTCAGACTACATTAAAGAGACCCATGCTAATCAGACACTAAGTTTAGGGACAACAGCTAAAGCTTATGGGTATTCATTGTAGTCCATTCGGGGTCATTATTAAAAAGAAAAAGCCAAGAAAGTGGAAAATTATTTTAAATCTTACCAAAAATTTCACACGCTTTGTAACAATTTCTTATACCTTCTGGAGCATTTACTGAATTCACAGCTAAGTTTCTCACTAACTTTACCTGTCAGCATCAGTTGGAAGGAAGCCTTCAGTGCTATACATATTTGGAAGGTTGTAGAGAGTTGCTACAGCTGCACCAATTTGTCGACTATAAAACAGAATAATTTCTATTGCACTGATGCTTATTTTTGTTAAGGAGGTTATACTCTAACAGTATCATCAAAAGAGTTTGAAATCTTGACTGTATGAAAGAAATGGCCATTCATTACAAGTTTGATGTACAAAAGTTCACTAGACTGGAGGCTTTAGAGAATAGCTTTCCATAAAGCCACACAAAGCAAGTAATGAAGTTTTCTTTACTGTATGAGCCAGTGAGGCAGGGGATTTTACTATAATAACCTTGATTATAGACTTATATGATTTCTTTACAGGAAACAACATAGACTACAGGCTTCACTATAATTATTTGTAACACTTGTATTAATATTTAACTACAGTACAGAAACCACAGAAATGATCCAATTCAATATATTATTGGATGAGTACATGGGATGAGTATTTATATACGTAGGTCATCATCTAGATCTCGCTTCACAACTATTTGTTGCTTAGAAGATTTTCGTGTATTGTTTTAATTCAAGGACCTACATCAGTGTTACAAATAGTGATCATTAAAACACCAAAATACAAGTTCATTTAAAGCCTATATCAAAATATTATGACTGATTCTGTGAAAATAGGGCATGTTAGCACATAAAATTTGCCTACATGTACTTTTTCAAACTTTCACCACTCATAACTTTTTATTACAAAGCTATGGCTATGAAATTTTTGCCATCTATGAACATTCAGTGGCTTTACAACACAAGCTCCCTGTATTCATAGGTCTTAGGCTCCTCACAGGTCCCTAGTAGGATAGCATTTAATAAATGAGTTACAGAATCCAGATATTTTATTCCAGTACTGAGATATGACCTTTTACGTCTTGGGTATAGTTTGTGCCCACGTGCCCTATTTTCACAGGCCCAATCACATTGCAGCTACCATAATATGGCCCTGAATTAGTTCAATGTTACTAAATGTAAAGTGATTCACTTTGGTCGAGCCACACACAGCTTTGGAGGCTAATATCTTAATGGTGTCTCATTGGACTCAGTTAATTGTCATAAGGACTTGGGTATTATATTTGATGCGAATTTAAAGTTCCACCAACACGCTTCTGAAGTAGCTATGAAAGCGAATAGGGTATTGGCTTGTATGAAAAGAAGCTTTATCGATTTGAATGAATTTGTACTATCACGATTGTACAAATCAATGGTTCAACCAATATTAGAATATGGAAATGTAATTTGGGGACCCCATTATGTATTAGATCAACGTAAACTTGAGGGTGTGCAACGGCATGCTACAAAACTAGTACCATCTTTAAGAGACAAGTCTTACATAAATCAACTGACATCAATGAATTTACCATCTCTTTTGTACAGGCACAGACGTGGTGACTTAATATTTCTTTTCAAGATGTTGAACGATTACTTCAATCTGGATCACTCCAACTTTTTTACTTTCTCCCACAATACACAAACTAGAGGTCACACATATAAATTACTTAAGCCCCCTGCCCACCTTTCATGTCGGGTCAACTATTTTGGTACTAGAGTAATTAATGATTGGAACAATCTTACGAGTGATATTGTAGGAAATTCTTTATTAAATAATTTTAAATCAGCTATAGATAATTACTTTTATGGCTATAGATTTATGTTAATGTAATAATTATATTCATAGTTAATTTTTGTTCATTGCATCTAATTTATGTATGTATTATGTAATTGAATGGGTGTACAGGCTTCTAAGCCTCAACCCAAATCACATCATAATCATAATCATAATTATGGCCAAAGTGTCTGTTTCTTTCTAACAAATATTTACTCCTGCCACTATAGCAGAGTTAGCATATAATTATATATATAAGGCTATCAATCATATATTCCTGGAATCAACTCCTACCTTCAACTGTACTCTCCTTGACTCATTCCTCAGCCCATTACACAGATTCAATGTTTAAGAAAGGAAAGTCAATGAATAGATTTTACTTTGTTGTTAGCATTGCTGTTTGTGGGTATCTACACAAGGCATACCAAGCTAGATCTGGTATTTATTGAAAGTCTGGAATTTATTTCCATTGAAAGGCCTTATACTCTATACCCTTAGTAGCTACATATGTAAATAGGATCAAGCATTTATATGAAACTAGTTGTAATCCTAAGCAGTTATGATTTGATGGGGTTGTTGTATTTGTAAATGAATAGCACTTCTATACAAATGAATTCACACACATACTACCTGCAATTTTTAGCATAGCTACATATGGTACGTAAGTGTGCTGAATGTGTGTGGCCAGTTTGAAAGATGTTTAATGCACCACAAGCTGATTGCTTTCTGCTCTTGTAGTTACATATATTTTTTAATTTTAGACTATGTCACGCATATAATGAAGTAGTAAAAATCCAATAGTAGGTATCTAAACTGGTTAGATACCTGTGAGTCTTTTAATAATATAATGGCCTAATGGTAATGCCCTCCCGCCCACATCATAATACTCAGAAAGACTGGATGAGAAACTAATGATCACCAAAAAAAATTAATAGGGGCATAACAAAAGGAAGTGTCACAGGATAACCAAGGTATAACTTACTGTACCAGCTTTCTCACAAGCCATTAGAATGCGGAGTAATTCAGAAATATTAACTTGAGGCTTCATGAGACTGCATACATAAGAATGGTCTGGATTGCACAACAGAAACCCAAGCTGTATACCACCACAGGAAGAACATAGCAATGAATACATACACATGTTGCTGTAGGGTAGGTAATGGTAAATGTATACTTTTAACTATAATGCAAATATCGGATCAACTATTGGTTATTGGCTTCTTTTGGTGGCATCAATATCAGATATTGGTACATGCCAAAAACCCATATCAGTACACCTCTACCTGTGACAAAACGTTTTGTCACATGTGTCATGTGCTTTGCTGTATTCCAGTCACAACAGCCATCAGAAATCATTGCTAGAGTGTAAATGTTAGAAAGCATCCCTATAGAGATGATTGTATTCATGTAGGAAGCCTACCAGTGAGTTATTTTAGCACTAATTTGATGAGAAAGCTGCTTTTACTGGAGTAACCAGAGCAACACAAGCCATAGCACAAATAAAGGTATCTGCTATTTAGAGACTTCACAATGGCACAATAATCACCTCTGGTGCACCTCAGGTATCATGGATTCCTCCAACTTGTTTCGGTACTTTTTATCGATGTGCTATGGTCCCTACTCTAGTTGAAAATTCTAGATTTCTATGTACTTGTAATATCAAGACTCACGGTAGTGAGTCGCGAGGCCAAGAAGCACGAAGCGCGCGCCCACAAAACAATAAACACGCGACCACTACTGTGAGTCATTTACATGAGGGATTGATTATGCAATCTTTTAAAATCCGCATGGCGAAATCTCAGCCTTACTAAAAGATTCCGCCTTGAAACCAAGGGCATTTAACCTTTGTATAATGAGTAACCACTACACGAAAAGTCAGGCGAATTGTTGGAGTAGTTTGTTCCATCGCCCACCCATTTACAATGCATTAATTAAATTATTTATTCAAATGTGCATCGTTCTTTTTTTCATTTTCTTCGTCATCGCATCTCATTAGAGCGATTTTCTTTCAACCATGAAGTCGTATTGTAAAAAGGCTGCGGCTATCAGGGGCTTTTTACACAATGTATCTGTACATTTAATTTCGCTAAGAGTTGTTTGTTGGTTTATGAGATCGCTTTTGTGTTCTTTGAAGATTCAAACTTGTCGCAATGACGTTGAGGTGTGAGGCGCCTGCCTCAATTCCCAAACCCAAACAGTGTGGAAGTGGTTAGCCATAGCGAGCTGGCTGATTTCATTGTGCTGTCAACTCTTGGTTTAATTGTGAGTCCAGTCACTGATTTGTTTTAAATTCGCCACGGTATGCCTCCACTGAATCGTTATAGCGTGACTCCGGCCCATGCAGGGCCGTACATAGCTATAGCCAGTTGTTTCATACCCACTGTAGTGATATAGTTGGAAGTAACTTACTGCTACATTACCCGTGCACGTCTTTAATCCAGCCCCAGCCCTTCAGTGCCTGTGAAACTTCAGTGTTCACTTAAAAAGCCAGCATCAGCGCATCACCTTTCAGTAACCCACAATTATAGACCAAAACTCTTTAATGATAGCATGAATATGCTGTAATAGTAGACAATTACATTATGATGATCCCATAAAAAAATGACTACAGTAGCACAAGAAGCCAGATACACTAGCGTTTGGCTATGAAGTACCACCAAGAGTTCATAATATAGTAGTGGGGTCTTGGTAGCTACCACATATTAATTTTTCTTCACCATTTGCGTGATTTGTCCATTGACCATAAACTCACCTGCCAACAGTCACAACATCAGTATCCACCCTGCATATACAGAAAGGGATACAGTATGGTAAGGCACAGCAACTAAAACCATGTAATCATATAGTCAGACTAACATGTCAACAAACACTTAATTCCACTATTATGATTATTGTGAAAGTGAGCATCCCACATAGCCATTCTCAAGATGTCTGCAGCAGTTGATGACCAATTTTGGAATATATTACTTGACTTGTTTTGTGGTTCTCACCTACATTGTTGACATAACAATTTTTGTTGCTAGGATATATATAAACTAGGAGGGACTAATGGTTATAGCATAATGGTAAACAAGTTACACAACAGCAAAGGAAATTTTAATTAAACTAGCAGTGATTGGATAGTTGATAGATAAAAGTAGAAGACAATTTGTAGTATTTCCAGTCCTGGTTGTTTGAGAATAAGCACATTATAGCTGCTATAAGCATGAAAAAAGCAAGACAGACTAAATTTTAACATGTAAACTCATTATGCACCTACCAATGTGTTCCCCCCTTGGATGTAATGCCTGTAAGTGGGGCTTTACAAGGCGAATTGACATGAAACTGCTGCTTCACTATGGGGCATTTGACAATCATTCATTAAACACCCAAGTATTTTTTCTACGCTATGTCAAATCCCCCACATTGCAACTGGAGCCAATGGTGGGGATTTGACACAATAGGTTTGTCCTACCATGGGGCATTTAACATTCGGTTGTGCCTATAGCCCTATATATGCCCGAGGGGGAGGGGGGTTAGTAGGGCAATACATTGATATGTGCATTATATATAATATGGTGCATCTACTGGGGTAAGTAGATTAAGCCTGTACCTTGCGGGCCTAAACATGTTGCTCTCCTGCTTTAAAAAATAATCTTTTATTGCCTGCCCCTAACTGGAGTTTGCCTGACACCTTCAACATCAACAAAAAGCTGTCTAAAATGGTTAATTTAGCTTTGACTATTGGCAAACTACAACACTCAACAATTATATCAGAGTATACATAACTCTGTATATCTGCCCAGTTACTATATAGTAGGGTCCATGGTTGTCTCAGATCTGCTTATATTATTATCACATCAATCAATTGATGCATAGTAATTACAGCCTACTGTATGTACGCATTGAGCTGAGTCCTCAAAAATATTAACTCATTTGTAGTATTGACTTACCCGCTAATCATTCAAATGCCTGACACATTATTTATAGCCAAAGTTTTCACCATACATTATAGGATATAGCCTATTAACCTTTCCTGAACTGTTGGTGGAAGCACTTGTTTGCTCTTGACATCTTTGTTGTCATCACCAACCATCTTGGTTGGTTGAAATGTTGAGAAAATATCCTCTTTCATTTTTAGCTGTTTTCTCAGGGTTCAGCTCAACTTGTTCGCAGTCTGACCCACGCAGTTAGAACAAGCCAGCTATGAGGCTCTGGCAAGGGGGTGTCACGTCGGCTCATGCTGTAGGTAGATCTGCGACTGCGGTCAAAGTCTTGACCAATTTTCACCTTGACCTTTGACTTGCAGCATTTATCATCGTGACTTGAGCGTTTCTTGTTGAACTTTTGACCTCCACTTATTTCTCTATTTTCCTATACTCACCTGCACTTGTAACCTAGTATGATACTTTCTTAGTGCGTGCTACCAGCAGCTGGGAGAGAAAAATCATTATAATTACGGCGAAATGCCTGTTGGACCAATAAAACATCTTCTTGGAGATCCTTACTTCTTGTGAGTTACGTATAATTCCGTAAACTTGATAATAGCTACGTATAGTTTTCGATTGTGGGTTTCAAATCTTCCGTATCGTCTTGACCCACTATAAGAGCTATTTTGTGGCCTTGATCGTTGATTTAGAGTTTGACCGCGGTTGCAGATCAACCTACAGCAAAAGCCTGAGTGACACCCCCTTGCTCTGGCCTACATGCACAAGCATAGTATATAATCCCAGAAAGCTACTATGGCATGGGAGATTCCTGTCTAAAAATACGACGGTAGTTATATAGCTGTTTACAATGACTTAACTATACACGAACTTACCCAGGAAATTTGCTGGGAGAATAGTGTAATGCATTCAATGCCGTCAGGTTTCATGTCCATTCCGAGGCATACATTCAGCAACAACTCGCAGCTGATTCGGCTCCACTTGCCACGTACAGATTTCGACTACACTAGTTATATCACCAACCCACTGCTTCAGCAAGAACAGTTAAGACTGTAGCCTCGACTTTGCCGGTTCTTATCTTACGTGAAACATCATGCGAGATATCACGTGAGTCCTTGTGGGAATTTGAACATTATTTTCAGTTTGAATGAATTTTCTCTGAGCAAGTCACTTTTAGTAGTGCTTCTAAACACTGAATTTGGAAGCCTTTGCTACTAATTTAGCTAGCTAATCTGTTGCTGAAGCTGTTATTATGCATGCATGCATGCAGTGTCTCCTATAGCACTAAGCGACCGCAGGAGTCATACCAACAGTGTGACCTTCACACTTCTGGATTTACAGTGTATGTAATATAATACCTAGCTGTATGTTCTCTAGTCAACAAAAAGTAGTGATATCCTGTGCCAAAAACAGCCCAGCTGTAAAAAAAGGCGAGGCCAAGAATGCACAAGTACATGTTCATGGAGTAACCAAAAGACATGATATCAAAATCTGGCCAAGAAAGCATTTACAGTATAGGCACTTTTGTGCATTCATTTTCTATATGCTTCAGATTATCACATCCAACTAGCTGTACATGTGTGCTTGCAATATAAACAATACTACTGAGATGATAAAAGATATTACACTGCATTGTAACCAAAATTAATTTAACTAAAAATTTACAATTGGTTTCTACTTGGCCATCTTTTTGCACTGCATATATTAAAATAAAAAGATGGCCAAGTAGAAACCAATTGTAAATTTTTAGTTAAATTAATTTTGGTAACAATGAGTGTAATATATTTTATCATCTCAGTAGTATTGTTTATATTGCAAGCACACATGTACAGCTAGCTGGATGTGATAATGTGAAGCATATAGAAAATGAATGCACAAAAGTGCCTATACTGTAAATGCTTTCTTGGCCAGATTTTGATATCATGTCTTTTGGTTACTCCATGAACATGTACTTGTGCATTCTTGGCCTCGCCTTTTTTTACAGCTGGGCTGTTTTTGGCACAGGATTATACTTACAGTGTCTTCATACATATAACAATAGATTGAGTTAGATGTCTTTAGAGATGACATGCCAGCTCCATGATATATAGTATGGATAATAACAGGTACACTATGGTACACCATTTCTGTGTATGGTAATGGGCCGCCCTGAGCATTCTGTGATACAAGGCTCTTTCTCCCAATTAAGTTACTTCTATTGCCAAAAACCACTAATCACTTTGGAGAAAAGAGACCGTATGTCAGGCAGGAAACTTCCAAAATCATATCAATCACACTCATAACATTACCATACACAGAAATGGTGTACCATAGTGTACCTGTTATTATCCATACTATCATGGAGCTGGCATGTCATCTCTAAACACATCTAACTGTCATGATGTAATAATAGTTGTATGCATGTGCTATTGTAATTGTATGTGTTGATATAGTATTGTTTTATTAGATGTCAATAAGTGTGTGCTATTGAACTAAGTGTAGAGTTGTTCTATATAATCTAACGTTACTACATTTGGTGACGAGGATGGCTACTTCAGTTGGAAAGATAGACCCCTTCAACCAAACAAACAGTGAAGTGTGGACACATTACGTCGAGCGTTTGGAATACTACTTCCTCGCCAATGGAATCGTGGCGGCTGATAAGAAAAGAGCCATACTGTTCAGCATTATAGGGTCAGATACTTACAGACTACTTCGAAGCCTCATATCCCCAAGCAAGCCATTCGAGAAATCATTTGCTCAGATCATGGAAGTCTTAAAGGACCACTACACCCCACCGCCTTCAGAAATCATGCAGAGGTTTCATTTCCACTCAAGAGTGCGAAAGTCCGGTGAAAAAGTGGCAACTTACTTAGCAGAGCTACGTGGCATAGCAGAACATTGCAATTTCGGTGCTTCGTTGGACGATATGCTTCACGACAGGCTTGTGGTGGGAATTAATGATGCCGCACTGCAACGACGGCTATTATCTGAGCCACGGCTGAACCTTAAGAAAGCTACAGAGATTGCTCTAGCTCATGAGACGGCCATTAAAGACTCTAAGGCCATACAAGATGGTAACGGCACACCACAACCAGTTAATCTGATTTTCAACCTGCAGCGAGCACGATCTTCTGGAACAACAGGCACCAGTAAACCTTATTATCACTGTGGGAAATCCAATCACAAGGCTACGGCATGCTATTATAAAGAAGCTGTTTGTAATAACTGTAAGAAGAAAGGACACATAGCCAAGATTTGTCGAAGCAAGCTACCAACAAAATCAGCTCATGCTTCAGGAAGGCAACCAGCTAAACCTACTCATTTTGTTGACCATGATATAGATGAACAAGAGCAACCAAGTGAGTACAATCCAATGTTTACTGTTAATACTTGCAACGACACCAATGAATTAAATAATTTTTTCACTGTTACTATGACAATTAATGGTCACACAGTTGGCATGCAAATTGACACTGGGGTAGCGGTTTCAGTTATGTCAGTGGTCACTTATGAACAGCTGTGGCCACAAGGAAATGGCCCTACCCTGAAACCTACCAACACTAAGCTTACCACTTACTCAGGGGATGTTTTGAAGACAGTTGGCATAATGACATGTAATGTTGAATACCAAAACCAACAATGCCAGCTGCCATTGGTCATTGTTGATACACCAGGGCCTACCTTATTAGGGCAAAACTGGCTTTCACAAATTCAACTTGACTGGCCAGCAATAAGTAAGCGAGTGCTATTACTACAGGACAAAACTCTCAGCCCTGTCTTGAATCAGTTCCAAGAAGTTTTTCGCAATGAACTAGGTACCTTTACAGGCCCCAAAGTCAAACTGGCTGTAGATCCACAAGTACCACCCAAATTTTACAAAACCAAATCTTTGCCGTATGCCATGCGTGATAAAGTGGAACAGGAATTAAAACATTTACAAGCAGCAGGAATTATAGAACCAATTTCATTTTCTGAATGGGCTTGTCGCAGATTGAACTGAACTATTATATTAGAGTTGAATGTTGTATTAGGTTTAGAACTTTAGATTGTGGGTTTTGTACCATTGTTCATTGTGTGTCACGTGAGTAAGTAAGGTGCGATTCCTCCTCGTGGTCCGAGAAATGAGAACCTGTTCACTTACCGCTAGACTCATCACATTGGTGCTGTGATTACTTGTCTGTTCGTCGATCGCCCACAGTTATTTTCTAACCAGAAATGCAGAAGCTGTTGTACCGTGGCACCTGTTTGAGAATGGTACCCTCAAAGGGGAACGAACTATATTCAGAGTGACTGTTTTTGTTTGTTTATCTGTTTTAGAATGGAGGAATTGCAACGTAAGAAGACTTCGCGGAAAGGATACAGGTCCCATTTAACGTGCCTCTTTAAGATGGTGGACGCAATTATGGACTCCGAGAGTACACCAAGTGAGAAAGACTTCGCGACTATGACTAGTTCCATCGATCAATTCCATGAATGAGCAAAGTTATTACAAGAAGCAGACCAAGAGATCGCCAACACAATCGCAGGTGAAGATGAGCTGGAAGCCGAGATTGTTGAGAGTGCAGCCATACAAGAAATGATTTGTGATAAGATAAGCCAAATCAAGAGTATCATACACAAGCTTACTGCCCCTACCACTACCACCACTACAACTCTACCTGTCACACTGAATGTGTCTGCTACAGAGTTTGTACCACCTCAACATCCAACAGTGAGAGAGCCACCAGCCCAGTTACTCACTCCTCCACCCACTGCCAGACAACCCATAAGTCGACTGCCCAAATTGAACTTACCTAACTTCTCTGGGAGTCCCCTAGCATGGCAGAGTTTCTGGGACTCATTTGATGCAGCTGTCAACTCTAACACTGCACTAGATGGCATACAGAAGTTTAATTATCTTCGAGCTCAGATCCAAGGTGAAGCATCACAGGCAATTGCTGGGCTTCCTTTGACAGGTGCAAACTATGATCACGCTGTAGCACTTTTGAAGGTGCGCTTTGGGCAACCCCACAGAATCATCAATGCCCACATGCAAGCTCTGGTAAACACCCCCAAACCAGTTAACACCTTACCTAGTTTAAGACTCTTCCACGACACAGTGGAAAGCCACATCAGAGGGTTGACAGCTTTAGACAAGCGTGAGGACTCCTACGGAGCCTTGTTAGTACCAATTATTGTTGGGAAGCTCCCTCCAGAGACAAGGAGAAACCTCGCTCGTGCACACACCGACCCAGAATGGACAGTTACTGACTTACAAGATGGGATTTTATTGGAGATTCAGATACTGGAACAAGGAGTGTCACTAGACTACACTGAATCATCAGACAATGCCGTGTCAACCATGACAGCTTCACTTCTCACAGGAGCCAGCAGCAATTTCAAACAGCGAACACAATCAGCAAAGCCTGCACATTGCACCTACTGTAACTCAACAGATCACTTGTCATTTACCTGCAATGTAGTTGTTGACCCAGAGAAAAGAATGGAGATCGTCCGGAAAGCCAACCC
This sequence comes from Dysidea avara, assembly GCF_963678975.1. Lineage (NCBI taxonomy): Eukaryota > Metazoa > Porifera > Demospongiae > Dictyoceratida > Dysideidae > Dysidea > Dysidea avara. The sequence goes on from NC_089273.1 coordinate 24,735,217, forward strand.
GTGTTTCAATTGTTTGGGGCGTCATAGAATCTCCCAGTGCAGATCAAAGGCCAGATGTAGGCACTGCAGAGGAAAACATCACTCTAGCCTCTGTGAGACCACTGCTAGCAAGGATCAGGACAATACAGGAAAGAAAGCAACTGCATCCACAGTCAAACAGAACAATTATCAAGATGACTCAACCGCTTCACTTACAGTCTCAGTTCCATCCAAGCCACCAGGGACTGACCTACTACCTGGCAGTACAGCCTGCCGTCTGAAGACTGCTATAGCTGAAGTATGCTCAGGGCCCAATCATAGCAAAGCACAAATATTATTCGATGAGGGTGCACAAAGATCCTTCATTACTCAGCAACTGGCAGACAGCTTGAAAGTTGACTCGTGCAAACGTCAAAGGATATGTATTTCTGCATTTGGGGGAGAAGCTATACCAAGAGAATTGCAATCAACCTCTATTGTAATACAAACTAATGACAGTGGAGAAGTTCCCGTTTCAGTACTGGTTGTACCCAAGATAGCAGCACCTCTTCAGAATGCTGTACCTCTACCTGGGAACCAGTACCCTCACCTTCACGGCCTTCAGCTTGCTCGCCCAATGGGAAGTGACAACAAATTTGAGATCACCTTGCTAGTAGGTGCAGATTTTTACTGGAACCTTGTCCAAGACAAGATAATTCGTGGCAACGGCCCCACTGCTGTTGAGTCAAAGATAGGGTACCTTCTCTCAGGTCCTCTTTCCCCTTCAGACACCAAGGCCAGTGTCAGAATGTTTCACACATCAGTCATGCAGTGTAATGAGCCAAAGTTTTGGGACACAGACACAATTGGGCACATCAGTCGATACCCAATCCTTACTAAACAGTACACAGCAACCCACCTCCTTTATCAACTGCTCAGTCCGTCGAGATTCCGATGGTTCATACATTGTTGGTTTCCCTGGAAGACTGATCATCCTCCTTTGCCTTCAAATCGTGGTGTGTGTGAGAAAAGAGCACAGTCTCTTGCACGCAAACTAGCTCAGACACCAGAACTGCTAAAGACGTATGGTGCCATTATTACAGATCAACTTAGCCGAGGATTCATTGAGAAAGTCAAGGAAGCTGATGTACCCCAGAACTGCCATTTTATCCCTCACCATGCTGTCAAGAAGGATTCATCAACTACCCCAGTGAGGATAGTGTATGACTGCAGTTGCCGTCTTTCCCCCAACCACCCCAGTTTGAATGATTGTCTTGTGGTTGGGCCTCCATTTTTGATTGACATGGTTACCTTATTATTGAGATTCCACACCCACAAGTATGCACTCACTACAGACATTGAAAAGGCCTTTCTCCATGTACAACTGGCTGAAGAGGACCACAGTTGCACTCACTTCCTTTGGTTATCAGAGCTAGATAATCCTAACAGTGACCTTACAATTTTTAGATTCCGTGTTGTACTATTTGGGTCTGTCAGTTCGCCCTTTATGCTACACACTGCCTTGAGACATCATCTCACCACTGAAACATCTACAACTGCCAGCGATATTTTAACTAATCTTTATGTTGACAATGTTGTGTCTGGCTGTACCAATGAAACGTCTGCTGTGGACTACTATACTGAAGCTCGAGAATTGATGTCAAAGGCCAACTTTAACCTGAGAAGCTGGGCCTCAAACAGTCCAAACCTAATGACAAAGGCAAACCATGATCAAGTTGCCGATACTAATACTGCTGTCAACGTCTTAGGCCTACTGTGGAATACAGCCAGCGACACGCTGAGTCTGATGCCAAAGTCATTACAAACATCCCAGACAACTCAGCCAACCAAGAGAACTGTGTTACAAGATCTGTCAAAAATTTTTGATCCTCTAGGAACACTCACCCCAGTAACCATATCCGCTAAATTATTTATGCAACAATTGTGGCAGCAGAAACTTCGTTGGAATGAGCCCCTGAACTCCACCCTGACATCTGAATGGCACTGTATCACAGGTAACTTAACACAGACACCTCAATATCACATTCCACGTTGGTACCTGAAATCCATTAATACTGAACAGTTGACGCTTCATGTATTTGTAGATGCCAGCATGAAGGCCTATGGTGCAGTGGCCTACATCTGTGATGACACACATTCATCCTTCGCTATAGCTAAGGCTCGAGTTGCTCCACTGAAGAACCATACACTACCACCATTGGAACTGATGGCAGCTGTTACTGGCTCACGTTTGTGTAAGTTTGTTATATCTTTGCTTGACCGTTTTCAGTTCAAAATCACAATGTGGTCAGATAGTCAAATAGCACTTTGTTGGATTTCCAACAAGAAAAAGTTACCACCCTTTGTTGCCAACAGAGTAAATGAGATACATGACTTAGTGCCTACTGCTACTTGGATGTATTGCCCCACCCAGGTGACCTAGTCACTAGAGGAATTTCATTTGATTCTTTAAGGGATTCACGGTTATGGCAATATGGACCAACCTGGCTGACACGCAAATCACAGTGGCCTAAATGGGAACACTCAGAGATACTCCATCTACAAGCTGAGGAGGAACCTGTAGAGGAGCCAAGAAAGATTGATAGTGTTCCCCCACACCAACACGACCTTTGCTCAATCATGGACATCGACCGCTATAGCACTCTACAGAGATTACTTAGAGTGTCAGCTTATGTACTACGCTTCATTCATAACTGTAAGCAGTCCAACCCAAGTCTCAGGCATACTGGTCAGCTCCTTCCAAGCGACATTGATGCAGTGTTTAATGCGTGGGTCCATTGTGCTCAACGGGTTTCATTTCCTGAGGAGTCTCTTGCTCTTCAAACAACTTGCCAACTCAAGTTGTTTCTTGACAAAGACTACATCATTCGTTGTGGCAGGAGGATCCATAATGCCAAGATTGACAGTGAGACGAAGTTCCTTGCCTTCTCCCAAAGAAGCTTTCCTTAACTGCCTTAGTAGTACATCACACACACAAGATACATCTCCACACAGGAGTCAATGCCACTGTCACATCACTTAGACAAAAGTTTTGGATTCCATCAGCCAGGCAAGTTGTAAGATCTTTGCTACGGAAATGTGTTACTTGTCGTCAAGTCAGTGGAAAGTCATACTCCAGACCAGAAGCTCCTCCTCTTCCCAGTGTGCGTACCAAACAGAGCACCTAGAAATTGTTACTGACTTATCTGTCTTACAGGCACTTCGAAGGTTTGCTGCCAGCAGGTCCTTACGACATATTATGCTCTCAGATAGTGCTTCTACCTATGAAGCTGCAGCAGATGAGTTAGGGTATCTCATTAACTCTGACAGGATGGGGGAGCCATTATGTGCACTTGGAATCCAGTGGCGATTCATACCCAAGAGAGCCCCATGGTATGGGGGGTTCTGGGAACGTCTGATAGGCCTTACGAAAACCACCTTGAGGAAAGTGTTGGGGAAAGCCCTTGTAACCCTACCCGTGTTACAGACAGTGATCGTGGAAGTCGAAGCCGTACTCAATGACAGGCCACTGACTTTTGTATCTGCAGACTTAAGAGACCCAGAACCCCTCACGCCATCTCACCTTCTTTGTGGTCGACGTGTCACCTCCTTACCACACACAATCATGGATGATGAGATAAGTGATCCTACATATGGAGTACCTTCAGTCAGGGAAACAGCAAAGAGACAAAGCCAATTGATTCAGCATTTCCAATCCAGGTGGAGTAAAGAGTATTTAACATCCCTTCGTGAGTACCACAAAACATCTGGGAAAACCAAACAGGAAATTCAAGTTGGAGATGTGGTTATTATACATGATGACACTCTGAGGACCACCTGGAAACTAGCTGTTGTGGAGAAGCTGATCACTGGATTAGATGGGATCACCAGAGCTGCTGAGATAAGAACCGCAAATGGAAGGACCAACCGTCCTATAACTAGATTGTTCCCACTGGAGGTCAAGGAGGATGAATCTTCAAAGGAAGTTCAGCAAGTTCAACCACCAGAAGCTGATGTCAACACAGAGAATATGATGTTGCGAGATAGACCTACCAGGGAAGCTACTGTTGCAGCACGCAAGAGATTGAAGTAGTGGGCAAACATAATTCGTGCGCCACCGGAGGATGTCGCAGATTGAACTGAACTATTATATTAGAGTTGAATGTTGTATTAGGTTTAGAACTTTAGATTGTGGGTTTTGTACCATTGTTCATTGTGTGTCACGTGAGTAAGTAAGGTGCGATTCCTCCTCGTGGTCCGAGAAACGAGAACCTGTTCACTTACCGCTAGACTCTTCACAGGGCTGCACCTGTGGTATCAGTACTGAAACGTGACAAACAAAGTATCTGCATATGTGGCGACTACCATTTAACTGTCAACCAAGCTGTACAGTTGCATCAGTTTCCTATTCCAAAAATTGAGGACCTCTTAGCTAAACTGTCTGGTGGAAAATATTTCAGTTCTCTAGATATGAGCCAGGCATATCAACAGTTGCCATTAGATGATGAAACTAAGAAATTAGTGGTGATCAACACTCACAAAGGCCTGTTTGCTTACAATTGTTTGCCTTTTGGGGTTTCTTCGGCTCCTGGCAATTTTCCAGCAAACAATTGAGAACTTGCTTCAAGATATTCCCAATGTGTTGATCTACCTCGATGACATCTTGGTGGCAGGCGAAACTCCGGAAGAACATTGCCGTACTCTAGCTGAAGTTCTGTCTAAATTGCTTAAAGCTGGCTTAAGATTAAAGAAAGATAAATGTACTGTCATGACGACATCAGTACAACATCTTGGTTATCAAATTGATGCTCATGGTATTCACCCAACAGAAGCTAAAGTTAGAGCCATTAAGGAAGCCCGTACACCAAAAAATGTGTCTGAATTGAAAGCTTACCTTGGCATCCTAACGTATTACAGTAAATTTTTACCTAACCTTTCAACATTGCTGGCACCCCTTTATTCCCTGCTTCAAAAGAACAAAGCTTGGTCATGGACTAATGCACAAGAACAGGAATTTCAGCAATCAAAAAAGATATTAACCTCCTCATCTATCTTAGTTCACTACAGTCCAACTTTAGAATTGACTCTGGCATGTGATGCATCCCAGTATAGATTAGGGGCAGTTTTGTCTTACCATTTTCTCTATGGTGAAGAGAAGCCAATTGCATATGCCTCCCGCACGCTGTCCAAACCAGAGCAGAATTACTCACAGATAGAGCGAGAAGGACTTTCATTAGTGTTTGGTGTTAAAAAGTTCCATTCCTACTTATATGGTAGACGGTTTACCATGTACACAGATCACAAGCCCTTACAAATATCGTTTAATCCTAACAAGTCAATTTCAACTATGGTCTCACAACACATTCAAAGATGGGCATTGACATTGTCTATGTACACGTATAGTGTCAAGCACCGTCCAAGTAAAGCTCACTGTAATACTGATGCATTAAGTCGTCTGACTGTCCTGAGAGCACACCTGTTCCAGCTGAGGTAGTTTGGTAGTTTTGATGTTAGAAAAGATAGACTCTACACCGATTACTGTTTCCCAGATTCGTACTTGGACACACAGAGACCCATTGTTGTCAAAGGTCTACCGCTATGTTCAGTTTGGTTGGCCAACAAGTGTTCCAGCTGAGCTACAACCTTACTTTGTCAAAAGAGATGAATTATCCATAACTGATCAATGCTTGTTGTGGGGAAGCCGATTGGTTATTCCACCCCCAGGGAGGAAGCCACTGCTGGAGGAACTACATGAAGCTCATCCAGGCACATCTTGAATGAAGAGTAGAGCACGCACCCTGATGTGGTGGCCTAACATTGATAAGGAAATTGAGCAAAAAGTGAAATCTTGTGTGCCATGTCAAGTTAGTAGGTCGGCTCCTCCTTCAGCTCCCCTACAACCATGGTCATGGCCAGATAAACCCTGGTCACGTTTGCATCTTGATTATGCAGATCCTCTGGAAAATAAAATGTTTCTAATTGTCATAGATGCATACTCCAAATGGCTAGATGTATTTCCAGTATCATCAGCAACCTCAGAGGTGATCATGGTTAAGCTTCGAATTTTGTTTGCTACGCATGGTATTCCTACTTTTGTAGTTACAGACAATGCTTCCATTTTTGTTAGTGCTGAGATGAAGAAATTTTGGCAGAACAATAGTATCCACCACATAACCTCAACGCCATACCATCCAGCTACTAATGGTATTGCTGAACGTGCCGTCCAGACTTTTAAAGCTGCATTTAAACATATGGACTCTGGATCTATTCAAACCAGAATATCATGGTTTCTATTTAATTACAGCATTACACCCCAAGACACCACTGGAATTTCTCCAGCAGAATTATTGATGAAACACAAGCTACATTCTCGTTTAGATCAGTTGATTCCTGATATTAGTACCCAGGTGGCAAAAACCCAGGAAAAGCAGAAGTCCTATCATGATAGTAAGGCTAGCGATCGACAATTTACTTTAGATGATAGAGTGATGGTTCGCAAATATTCTCAGGGTGATCCTTGGGTACAGGCTCGTGTTATTGAACAATCTGGTCCAGTGTCTTACAAAGTATCAGTAGACTCTACTAATCAAATGTGGCGTAGACATCAAGATGACATTCGTCAATTTTCTCCTGAAATGGTTACAGACAATTTTGAAATAATGCCAAACAACTCAGACAGTGTTGCTACTCACAAAGATGATTCACCTCAGTTATCACCTGTTCCCTTTACTGATCCAGGTGAACCTTCCAGTGAGCTAGTTACAGGATGGCCAAGGAGAAATATCAAACCACGTGAGTGACTGACATTTTAAGACTGACATTTAGTTATCATTTGTTATTATAACCCATTTTAGTGATTGTATGTATCATTAGATTTTTTTTGTAAGGAAGGAAGAGTGTCATGATGTTGTATTTTTTTATAAGGAAGGAAGAGTGTCATGATGTAATAATAGTTGTACACATGCACTATTGTAATTGTAATTGTATGTGTTGATATAGTATTGCTTTATTAGATGTCGATAGGTGTGTGCTATTGAACTAAGTGTAGAGTCGTTCTATATAATCTAACGTTACTACACTAACTCAACCTATTGTTATACGTATGAAGACACTGTAAGTATAATATTATGAGACACAGAAAATTAGAATTTTCAACTAGAGTAGGGACCATAGCACATCGATAAAAAGTAGTGAAACAAGTTGGAGGAATCCATGATATTAAATCACAATAAAACAATAAGAAGTGTTATATCTCTACTGTGGATTTCCGTTATGGTATCTTGAGCACAGTAGGGATATAACACTTTTTATTGTTTACTGTGATTTAATATCATGGACTCCTCCAACTTGTTTCAGTACTTTTATCGATGTACTATGGTCCCTACTCTAGTTGAAAATTCCAAATTTTTCTGTGTACTTGTTTGTTAATTTTTTTTTGTAAATAATTATTATGACTGGTGAACTCACATATACTACATCTGAAATGGCACCACATGTCCCAGCTACATCAGTTATCATCTGAAAAGTGAAGTATCCTTATGCTTCATTGTCAGCTATGTTCAACTTGTTACACAGCAGTACAAATCAAGAACTCTTCGAAAAGCACCTCTGCAATCAAAATAGCTACTATGAATAATACGGCTGATTTCTGTTACGAAGAGAATCTATCATGTGCTACCACCAAATCAACACTTTTTGCTGTCAACAAAGATGAATTAGACTCAAAGGAGGATACTGGTAAGTCCATAGAGAACATGTTATAATTACTATGGTATGCCAAAAAGCACCCCTCGGGCTGAAGCAACATCGAATGGTGAAAAATCAAGCCCGTAACCTTAGCCGTTATCGAGTTATACTTATCTGAAAGCATCAGTCAGTTACTTACTTAGTCAGTCAGCAGAAAATTCCATTAAATTAACTTCTTAAAAATTCCGTAGCAACTTTTAGAAGGCGTTTTGGCTTGATTTGAAAGCATCTTTGGGCTTAGTTTGACCTAACCAATAGTGCTTCATTGTCATCTGGGAAAACTGAGGCTGGATTTTGGGTGATGTTATTTCATGGGCCACACCTACTCCTTTGTGGTTTCTACTATACATTACTATTGTACTGTTTGATGTGTGACTGGATTTGACAAAACCAGGCTTCCACACACATCCAGCTATGTTATTTTAAAAGGCATAACTCAATGCTATCACTTTCAAATTTTGGCCTGTTATTGCTCAATGCAATAAAGAATTGTGTGAAAATTGTGGATCAATAGCATACTGAGTGGTCAAGTTACAAGCGGTTGAAGTAAAAGAATTGGATGTGTGTAGAAACCTGGTTTTATCAAATCCAATCACATATATCTTTGCACTAATATGTATAACCTTTTATATTCTTAAGGTAGACATCCCCATGTACATAATCAATCTGAAGTGTTTTGTTTGTTTATTTTTATTTTCAATTTACTCAACACAAACTCTTAATATATGTGACAGGTACCATATCGCATCCCCCACTATGGGAGGGTATAAACAGAATGGACTACTGGAATAGTGGAATGGAATTTCTTAAAGCTCAATATCATAATTTTTTACATCCAAATAATTACAACTCCTCCCCTTAAGTACACAAATAAATAGGATTCCCCATTGAAGTTAGGTCATTTAGCATGCTTTTCCTCACCACGACACTTGTATGACTCATAACTCTAGAACTGAGCGATAGTGGCAATTAATCAATTATCATGATTGCTAGTAACAATTGTGATCTTGATAGTATACTATTGTACTATCGTGATATCTGTGCTTGGAAAAGATGATAATGTTGAAGTTCAGAAAACTGTAAAAGATCAGTAGCTTGAGCATGGACAACAAAGATAACAGCTGTAATGCTGACACATAACAGTTTTTAGTGGAGTGTCAGAAAAGCAGATGTGTGGTGTGTACATATTTGGAGTATTCAAGTGTTTGTGTATATGAGATTAAGTGTCTTTAATAACTGCTAGTAACTATCATGATACTATCATTATTGTGATATAAAAATTACTATAAAATCATGATTATGATAGTTGTACTATCGCTAAGCTTTATATAACTCAATGCTTTTATTACTTGTCTGGACTAACTGTCTGTCACAATGAAGGTTCGGTTCAGTGTGCAGTGTGGCACTGCCACAACTTGCAAGATAATCCTGGCCTGTTCCAAAGATTTTTGCTTAGGCTTCTACGTTAGTGGTAACCACCTCATACAGGCTCTGCCTTCTGTATTCGCCAGTGTATAACTGGTAAAGTTGATAATAAATAAATACTTCAGTGAATGTACTTTTACAATGCATACACGTAATCAGCTAACTAGCTAACTTTTTATCATTTGGAATTGGGAATAAGCAGGAGTCTTCTTGGTATTCTCAATAAACTGTTATTATGCATGTTCATAATCAAGACACACGGTAGTGTGTCGTGCGGCCCAAGAAGCCGGCGCGTAACACCCGTGAGTATATTGACAGGAAGAAAGAAAACGCAATTTTCGCACCTCCGTAGCTCTGTGCTTCCTTGATGAAACAAGACGATTTTTTCCGTGGACATGCCCTCCAACTGCAGCACTCCACATTCCAAATTTGAGCGAAATCGCTTCGCGCGTTCCCGAGATATGCGACTTTAAAAATTGGCTCAGTTTCTTCGTTTTTTTCTTCTTATTTTTCTTTTTCTTGTCGCACACTTACAAAAACTGCTATAAAACTCGAACGCCATATCCGATTGCCTTGAAATTTGGCACACAGAAGGGGGATATAAAGGCGCATCTCGGTACCAACTTTGGCTGGAATACCATAAACAGGCAAAGAGTTATGAGCGATTATTCACGAAAAATAACACCAATATGTTGTCACGCCTACAGGGTAAACCGCGCATGGGAAGAAGCTGAAAATCGGTGGGTGAATAGGTTAACTATTGAACCTCAAACCTTTTGTGGTTTGAAAGAAATCGAGCTAAAAAACAGGAAGATACAACGAAAAAACCAACAGTGTGTAACAATTACGCAATCGAGATTAGCTAATAAAAAAAAACGACTGCTTGCCACGCCTACCAGATAAACCTCTTGGGGTAATGCTTTGAAAATCGTTGTACAGATGGAGTAATCATCTTAGAAAGGCTCATCAATGGTGTAGAAGAATCAGACTTAAAGCCACGGAGTTATAACACGAAATCCAACTTGGTGCAGCAAGTGCGAGATCGAGATACTCTAATAGAGCAGTCATCCTAATAGAGCAGTCACTTTGAAGAGAATTCAAGAGATCAGCTAGAAACAAGAAACCTGTATAGAGATCAGCTACACACAAGTCACCCTGTAGAGAGATCAGCTAGAAGAAGTTACCTTGTAGGGAGTTCATGCAACTATGGAAAGGGATAGTTCAGCTAGAAAAAATCACCTTGTAGAGTTCAGCTACAAAGAAACCACCATTTAGAGAGTTCAGCTACAAACAAATCGCCTTGTGGAGAGATCAATAGAAGAAGTTGCCTTGCAGAGAGTTCAGCTACAAAGAAACCATCATGTAGAGAGTTCAGCTACAAACAAATCTCCCTGTAGAGAGATTAGCTAGAAGAAGTTACCTTGTCGAGAGTTCTGCTACAAAGAAACCATCATGTAGAGAGTTCAGCTACAAACAAATCTCCCTGTAGAGAGATCAGCTAGAAGAAGTTACCTTGTAGAGAGTTCAGCTTCAAACAAATCACCCTGTAGAAAGATCAGCTAGAAGAGGTCACCTTGTAGAGAGTTCAGTTACAAAGAAACCACAATGTAGAGAGCTCAGCTACAAACTAGTGACTTTGTAGAGACATCAGCTAGAAGAAGTTACCTTGTAGAGAGTTCAGCTACAAAGAAACCATTCTTTAAAGAGCACAGCTGCAAACAAATCACCTGTACAGAATTCAGCTACAAATAAATCACCCTGTAGAGAGATCAGCTAGAAAAAGTTAACTTGTAGAGAGTTCAGTTACAAAGAAACCACCATGTAGAGAATTCAGCTACAAACTAGTGACCCTGTAAAGACATCAGCTAGAAGAAGTTATCTTGTAGATAGTTCAGCTACAAGCAAATCACCCTGTAGAGAGATCAGCTAGAAGAAGTCACCTTGTAGAAAGTTCAGTTACAAAAAAAAAACACCATGTAGAGAGTTCAGCTACAAACTAGTCACCTTGTAGAGACATCAGCTAGAAGAAGTTACCTTGTAGAGAGTTCAGCTAAAAAGAAACCATTCTGTTTAGAGCTCAGCTGCAAACAAATCACCTGTACAGAATTCAGCTACAAACAAATCATCCTGTACAGAGGTCAGCTAGAAGAAATTACCTTGTACATAGTTCAGCTACAAAGAAACCACCAAGTAGAGAGTTCAGCTGCAAAGAAATCATCCTGTATAAAATTCTGCCACAAACAATTGCCCTGTAGAAAGATCAGTTAGAAGAAGTTACCTTTTAGAGAGTTCAGCTACAAAGAAACCATTCTGTAAAGAGCTCAGCTGCAAACAAATCACCTGTACAGAATTCAGCTACAAACAAATCACCCTGTAGAGAGATCAGCTAGAAGAAGTTACCTTGTAGAGAGTTCAGCTACAAAGAAACCACCATGTAGAGAGTTCAGCTGCAAAGAAATCACCCCTGTATAAAATTCTGCCACGAACAAATTGCCCTGTAGAAAGATCAGTTAGAAGAAGTTACCTTTTAGAGAGTTCAGCTACAAAGAAACCATTCTGTAAAGAGCTCAGCTGCAAACAAATCACCTGTACACAATTCAGCTACAAACAAATCACCCTGTAGAGAGATCAGCTAGAAGAAATTACTTTGTAGAGAGTTCAGCTACAAAGAAACCACCATGTAGAGAGTTCAGCTGCAAAGAAATCACCCTGTATAAAATTCTGCTTCAAGCAAATTGCCCTGTAGAAAGATCAGTTAGAAGAAGTTACCTTGTAGATAGTTCAGCTACAAACAGATCTCCCTGTAGAGAGATCAGCAAGAAGAAATTACTTTGTAGAGAGTTCAGCTACAAAGAAACCACCAGGTAGAGAGTTCAAATCACCCTGTATAAAATTCTGCCACAAGCAAATTGCCCTGTAGAAAGATCAGTTAGAAGAAGTTATCTTGTAGATAGTTCAGCTACAAACAGATCTCCCTGTAGAGAGATCAGCTAGAAGAAATTACCTTGTAGAGAATTCAGCTACAAAGAAACCACCATGTAGAGAGTTCAGCTGCAAAGAAATCACCCTGTAGAAAATGCAGCCACAAACAAATTGCCCTGTAGAAAGATCAGTTAGAAGAAGTTACCTTTTAGAGAGTTCAGCTACAAACAAATCACCCTATTGAAAGATCAGCTAGAAGAAGTCACCATGTAGAGAGTTCAGCTACAAACTAGCCACCTTGTAGAGACATCAGCTGGAAAATTTACCTTGTAGAGAGTTTAGCTACAAAGAAACCATTCTGTAAAGAGCTCAGCTGCAAACAAATCACCTGTACAGAATTCAGCTACAAACAAATCACCCTGTAGAGAGATCAGCTAGAAGAAATTACCTTGTAGATAGTTCAGCTACAAACATATCACCCTGTAGATAGATCAGTTAGAAGAAGTTACTTTGTAGAGAGTTCAGCTACAAAGAAACCATTTTGTAAAGAGCTCAGCTGCAAACAAATCACCTGTACAGAATTCAGCTACGAACAAATCACTCTGTAGAGAGATCAGCTAGAAGAAGTTACCTTGTAGATAGTTCAGCTACAAACAAATCTCCCTGTAGAGAGATCAGCTAGAAGAAATTACCTTGTAGAGAGTTCAGCTACAATGAAACCATTATGTAGAGAGTTCAGCTGCAAAGAAATCACCACTGCCCAAATTTCAAGGCAATAGCTCTTTCCAATCTGAAGTTATCAATTGTCAAAGTTGGCAAATTGGATGTGTGTGGAAGGCCCCTTTTTGCAAATCCAGTCACATATGTATTATATATATAATTTGTGACCGGATTTCACATAACAAGGCTTCCACACACACAAAATCAAACTTACGTTTTTACCAGAAATGGATTGCTGGCCTAATACACTATCACATTCCACACTGTACTTCCTTCAGGACTGGCAAGTCTGGTTTCTGTGGCAGCTTTCTTCCGACCCTGTCAAAGCCACGAGTGGGAGATTGGCGCCATTGAATGGCCATGGCTTTGTGATAATGGTGTGTAGTGAGCTGGGACTTCACAGAGAGCTCACCAATAGTGTTCTCGGTCAATTTGGAGTGATTTGAGGGCCATGGAGAGCCCAAACTTGGCCTCTGGATTCCAATCGTCTTCTTACTCCATTTTATACCCGTATATTAAGACCACCATCCACCCCCACCCTCCCACCCTATTACTATCCACCCCCACCCTCCCACCCTATTACTATCACCTGTGATATTATTACTCACTCGAGAAAAGCTGCCCAAAACAGGGCTAATTTTGGGTATCAGAAATGTATACACCCACTCAGTGATAGCTAGTAAATAGATGCATACTTGGTGCAAATTTTGTTTGCACAGCTGTAGGCACTGGGAAGTTATTACACAATGATTACTTAAAATCGCCATATCTCCTAACGAAGTTTTGTGCGTCGAAGCCGGGTTTTGTCAAATTCAGTCACATTTGTACATTTACTGATAAAATATTTAAAGTACATTTACTTCATCTTTTCTTCTTCCTGTAGTAAAGAAAAAAAAACATAGGTTAAAAAAGTCCCAAAGCTGACCATAGGCCGGCTTTGGGGTATACAAATACAAAAAGAAATGAAATGTAATCCAAAACAGCCAAGCTGTAAAAAAAGTGTGCGGCCCTCAGAAAGGCTATGGTGAAAAAAGATGTGAAATCCAAGGTGGCAGCCAAGAAATGGCTGTGATGGTAGGTTAATGGTAAAAATTTTAATAACGACAATTCAGGTGAATTTAGCGGCTGTGATGGTAGGTTAATGGTAAAAATTTTAATAACAACAATTCAGGTGAATTTAGTGGCACAAAAATTCACCTGAATTGTCGTTATTAAATTTTTTACCATTAACCTACCATCACAGCCATTTCTTGGCCACCACCTTGGATTTCACATCTTTTTTCACCATAGCCTTTCTGAGGGTCGCACACTTTTTTTACAGCTTGGCTGTTTTGGATTAGATTGACTTTACAGTACATTTCATTGGTAAACTATGCCTATGGTGAGGTGAATTATGCCAAAAGAGCTGACTTCAAGGGGAATCCTATTTATCTGCTTACTTAAGATGTACTTATTTGGATGTAAAAACTGACATTGAACTTTAAAAATCCATTCTACCATTCCAGTATTTCACCATTCCAGTAGTCCATTCCTCTTTATACACTCCCCTCAAATTATTGTTATTATATCATTGCCTAAAATTTCATAGATTCTCATGAACTGAACAGTAACATGTAGAGGATAATGAATTAGACCTATTTAGGAAACAGCTAATTGCATAATCAAAAGTTTCTTTTACCTACTTACAGTAGGTATTTTGGCCCTGGATTTCCATTTCTTTCCTTGTTGGCAGCTTGTCTTTTGATGGTGTCCCCAGTATATACCACAGATGTGACAGAATAGATAGTCTCTTACAAAAAGGAATCCCCCAGTATTATTGCCTTACAAATTACAGAGTTTCCTTCTTGGAGGGAAGGAGGGGATAAAGGATGCCCTCATGATACCGATGTGTGGTCCAGACTTTGGCAGATTGTGCACCAATGGTACATACTGTTACATTCAGCTGTCTAATCCCCTCAATATCCTTTTAAGACTGTTGTACTTAAATTAATCCTTAACATTGTCCTCACATCATGTGGTCTACTGCCCATCCTAGTGAAACAGCTAGGCCATCCTATCTAGTAATTGTGGTCCTACTGTATGTATGCCACACTGTCACTGCTATCTCCCTGAGACCATCCTTTTAGGAAACCCTATGCTTACCTCATTGTTTTTTCAGACAGCATTCATCATGAGGAGGTATCTTCTATTGTTGGCACACTGTCCCTTATAAAGTCAACTGTCTTTAACGTAAAGCTATTTCTTTGGGACTTTCCCTTAAGGGGACCCCCAATGTTTGTCACACTCTAGCCCTTTAGTGCAGGCATACACAGAGGATTTGGGACCCACCTGTTTTCAAAAGTGAGGAAAAATGGACTATTGATAACAGTAACTGATTTAATTGGATGGAAAATGCCATAGCTTTGTCATTCTCACTGGCCAGATACCCATAGACTATGTTTCATAACACTAGATGATATTACAAACTCCCACTTCATGGTGCAGGAATATTACTAAGGGTCCAAGCTATGGCTTAGTTTAGGATGTCATCATTGCTCTCCTTCTATTACAGGGCACTTTGCTGATCAATCGTGACTGGATATTGGAAAACCAATACAAATTGCACATAAGAAGTTTCAAGATGAATGGTTCCAATCCATTATACTGTAACTTTCCAAGGGAAGTGAGCACGCGTATGAAATTTAAACAAGACATTCATCAATTTATTAACTTTCAGACAACTTATAGGTGCTTGTAGAGTTTCCTGCCAAATAAGATAGAAAATCTGAGCAGTTGGACAAACCAAGTAGTATCACGAGTGCTCACAAAGGGGTGGATAGTGGGGACAAAATGGTGGGTAGACTTCAAAACAGAAGTCTACCAGGATTGAAGTCCAGACATGAGATTAAAGGTCTGTGCTGACTCCTTAATGGTTGATATTCAGCAAAAGCAACCCAGAAAATATTTGTCCACAGTGGCGTAGCTACCATTGAGGCAATGCTCAACAACAGGCTGAACAGGCTTGAGTTTTGGCACCCCAGATTTTCTACTCAAAATGTTACTAGGCAGTATTTCTGTACCACACATAATAGAATCTACGGCTGTAGTACAAAGCAGGGCTAGAACCCCTGGTGACACGGTGCTGGACCACTTTATAGCTACTTGAATTTGCAAAAAGATCAAGATACTCTAATAGAGCAGTCATCGTAATATACTAGAGCATTCACTATAGAGAATTTAGTATACAAATTATAGCCACTGTTCTCATTACACTGCTTGGTCTAAATCAATGTTAATTGTCTTTTCTAAAGTTCCAATGAGTCAACTGTATGGCAATGCACTGAGCTAATTGATCATGCATATCATGCATTAATAGCAGTTACAATCAAGAAATAGCCTCCGCATGCCATTTCAAAGTATGGCTATGTTTTTGAAACTTTCCTTGATCGAGCATGCCCCCAGACTCCCTAGCTTGACATGCTTAGCACATGCAGTTGAGCATCACATGGAAGAGATAATCTTTCACTTAAACATCACATCAGATCAATAAAAGTACAATGTGCATGACTATGACCTCTGTTGCAGTCCTGACCACTCAAAATATCTCCAGAGTAAGTTAATTGTGTTGAGTGCAATTAAGCTAGTCTAAAATAATGGTAGTATGGTAAACTGTAGCATTGATTAAGCTGGAGCATTACTTATGACATGTAGAAAAGCTAAGTCTTCTGAAACACCTTCCATCCAACCAGATAGTCAACCTTCAAATGCTGCACCACCAATACTTGAAAGTATTTGTGAATCAGTTGAGTCGGAGCAGACCTACTCAATTATAATTAGGTCAATGTATAAACTTTGCCTTGGTAAAATTTTTTCCTGGCTACACCACTGGTCCAACTATATGAGTCCATCCACCTGGGCACCACTAATTCTCGCAAAGCCAGAAACCACCATTCGAGTTTGCCACGCCACTCAGAAAAGGCATCTGCTATAACCAGCCTCGACTACTTTGAGTAGTGCTGAGGCTCAAAACCAATAGACTGGTAGTGTAGCTATCCACTGGTGGTGTTAGTTTGATTTTGTGTGATGTATGATTTGGATCGGTTTTGTAAAATCTGGTCACAGCTAGTGTAGCAGTTTAGTGCCAACTTGCATCCACCACATTCCTCTGCTGGCAAAACATTAAATTCAGAGGTGCTGCTAATCCAAGAATTATCAAATAAGCAAGAATCTTCCAGTTCTTTGGCAGGTTGTTTCATGAATTGTGTTATTATATATAGCTACTCATGCTCTACATGCAGGGCTGTGTGCTTGTTGTCTCTTCTCCTATTGAGTGACACCCTCAGAGATGGCCTGGAGTAGTGATTCTGCCAGTTTCACGAGTGGGTTTCCTAGCACTTTTGTTGGTGTTTTATTTTCCTTTGGTTATTCTGTATCCAACATGGCATAAAATCTATTAGCTGGTAATGCCCTATGTAGTGAACAGAGCAGTGAACCGCACAAAATAACTGGAAACCCAAGTCATGCTGTTGAAATGAAACTAAACTCTTCACACTTACTCTTCCACTGTTTAACATTCACCTCCTCTTGTTTTAACTGTTCCTGCAACTCAATAATTTGTTGCTCTCTAACTGAGTCAGCAGAACTAACCTCCTGTGAGTTATACTTTAACAATTCCTCATACATTACTCTAAGCTGAGAATTTTCTACTACAACTCCTTCATATTTCTCCTTCCAAAGGTCTCTCTCCTGCTCTATCTCAACAATAGCCTCTGCATCAGGCTGTATCTGTAAGAGTTTGACCTCAAGCTCCTGCTTTTCTTTTTGTAAATTATCCAATTGTAGTCTTAATGCCTCAATTGCTGTCATCTCAAACTTCCTGCTCTTCTTCTTCTTGGTTAGGACAAGCCCCCAAATGTAATACTCTACTGAGCAAACTACTATTAGAATCACTCTTATTATAACTCAGCATCAGAAGAAGAGAGTACAACACACTATTATTGTTTATTTTATACTCACAGTCACAAAGGTTAAGGTTACAATGTCAGGCTGGAAATAACAGGTTTACAATAACAGATACAAGTTTATTACAACGATTTTAAATTCAGACTATTGCAAATGTGCTTTTAAGTACCACAATAAGCATGTATCATGAACTTCCATTTGTTCTTGTATTCCATTTTGTTTGCTCCTAAAACCTTGTACTTATTCCATTTATCATGTCTACGGCTTCCGGTGTGTGAAATAATGTCTGGACACCAAACAATTTCTGGTCTTTTACACCAGTTGTCAAGCCATAATTGAATTTGTCCGGAAACAGTGTCCTTTCAAAGTGTAGCAGAGTGTATATATATTGAGCTAGGAGATAGGCCAGACATGATGGTAGGACATGTAATTAAGTTATTTGTATTTGGTCTTAGTGACCACAAAGGCATGCCCAAGATGTACTATGAGGTTAACAGTTTACCAGCCTACTTGGCTCAGTCACCTGTACTGCAGTAGTAAAATGTATTATAATGTGATTGCCATTAGTACCTGATATCAGTACATCTCTTATGTTCATGCATTGTATTAGGGATAGAGCATAGCAGCATAACCAAAATTTGAGTTTAAAAGAAAGTAGAATGCTTTGACAATAAATCATTTCATACAAAGTCCCTTGTAACAGAATCAATTCCATAGAAGTTCTTTTATGTGACCAGTTACCCTTTAAAATACTGTAGTGTCAGTGAGTGGTTGAGTAGTAATCAGCTCTGTAATGCATAGCTGGCCCCAATGTTTTGTAAAAGCAACCATTCATGTTGGCCATAACACAGGAAAGGAGACAAAAGTTAAGAAGTGTGGTGAAATTGATTGATGTCCACTCAACTTTCACAATGTCCTGACTGCATGTCACCACATGTCTGAGAAGTTATTTCACAAACTGGGCTTCAAGATTACTACATGTTAAACCATGCAAGATTAATTTGTTTGTAATGCCTGCTACTGTTGATGCCAATGGTATGACTAACAGAACACCTCTGAAACTAAGGAAAGTGATTCATTTATGGTTTCAGTAGTTATAGTATTATGCTTTGTATTCTGTCTTAGTTTGATGAAATATAGACACAGTATTTTGTAGGTGTGGATGTCCAAAGCAACCCATCCAAGTTGTAAAAGGATTGCATAATATATGCATAGGTCATGATGTATGACATATTTCTGTAGATGGTTCTCATGATTTGTATGTGGTTGCCCTGTTGCCCCTTCTGAACAATTGTATGGTAAACTAGCATTGGTGCCTGTGCTACATGCAGTACCATTTCACATTCCACATTAGCCACAATAGCATGAATCAATGCATTGGGAATGACGCATTAAAGATTATGTCCTAAAGTAGCATGCGATATCTTCTGATTCCACCATCATGCAAGCCTAAGTAGTTAAAATGATGTGAACACATGTGGGTTAACTAAACAGCAGAATTGCATGTAAGCTAAGTCAATAATTATCAAAACATGTGCAAATTATGTGGTGCTGTCCTATCATGCAGATACTGTAATTATGTGGTCAACATAGAGCATTTAAAGCAGTACTATTTGTTGTAGCTACACTGCAAGCAAAGGTTTGAGCAAAATTAACTAAACACACAGGTGCACAATTCCTGGCTGATGTGTTGTTTTTTTTACAAATATTTTAGGCAAGTATGTAGTTAACATAACAAAGAATTGGAGTTACAAAGAGAAGACACTTACTCTAATAAAACACACAGGACAAATGAAAGTTCACTCAATTTGCCTACTCATGCATGTGTGTCCTATCCCTATCAAATGTGCTACTGTGTACTTTTCCAACAGTCCATATGCTGTGAAGTAATACCATAATGCTATGAACTTACTAAAAAAAGCATGCACCAAAAAGGTATATAAACTAGGGATGCAGCAATTATGCCAACTATGTGTGGGAATCAGGAATTATGCTAGCATTTTGAGGTGATTATAAAGTTTTAACAGTAGGAATATCTGCAGACTGCACAATCCCGTTAAAAAGGATCGAGATACTCTAACAGAGTAGTCAGAAACTCTAATAGAACAGTCACTGAATATTATTAACTCTAATAAAGCAGTCACGTTGACATGAAAATAATCTAATACAGCAACCAGCTGAAGAATACAAGACTATTTAAAGCTTAAACATGAATGAAAGTGGTGTGATACAACAATAAACTGGCATTATTAGCCAATTATGGTGGCATAATTTTGGGAATAATGGGCAATTCTCAAAAGCATAATAGGTGAGTTTTTGAGCACTGCTCAAAAGCATAATTCTCAATTTTTGGAGCATAATAGCCTCATGCCTAATATAAACAGAAAAAAATGTTTTGTCACTGGTGGAATTCGAAGCCTCATCCTACACAGCACTAACCGCAATGGTGCTTTACCAGCTGAACTGTTTTTTATCATGTGGTGAGCAATGGAATGAAATGCAGCTGACGTCATGGCTTTCAATGTGTTGTAGCAGACTAAGGAACTCATGCAGAAGCTTGCAAGAAACTTTGTGGCATAGCCAGATGGTGAGAGTTTCATTTTGCATATGCATAGTGTCGATATGTGCACAGATTTCTGAGTAAGTGTTGTCAATACCTGACATGAAAAAGTGTGTCATTAAAAGGTGGCACTGATAAGAAATAATTTGTCGTGTGTAGGAATCAAACCCTGGATCTTTGGATTAACAGTTCTATGTGCTAATGCATTGGCTGTTTGTTTCATGGTTTTGACAGGAATGTAACTCAAGTTTTACTTCACACCAATGCCTTCAACACTCTGTAGAGAGTGAATGAAAGCACATAGCAATTTGTAACAACAAACGTGGAGTCGCTATATATTATGAGCACTTAATTTTGTTAAAGTATTGTACCTTGTCGATATGTGCTTTGACTTTCGAGTTAGCAATGTCACAAAGCACATAGACAGACAGACAGCATTTCAGCTTTATATATTATATAGATAACGAATTTAAATATATCTTAATTATCATGTGACCTATAGTAAATGTTACCATTTAAAACTTGAAAATGTTACTTAATACCAGGTTGGTAATTGCTATTTATACATTGTAATGAAATTTGCCTATTACTTACTTAAATTCTGTGTTGACCTGGTATACAGGCAGTGCCTTTACTGGTAATTAACAATACTAATAATACTAATACTAAATACTTCATTCAAAATTATTTGGATATAATTCCCAGACAGTGTATATACAGTCTGTAGTTTAATATGCTAATTTGTACATTACTAATACACTTGCAGGTATTATGAGTGTCTTACAAAGACTTCTTGACAGGGATAAAACAGTTACTTTAGATGATATAAGATCGTGCAATGATGCAAGAGGTAATGATGATAATAAATTATATATACTGTATATGTACATAGCTAAAAATACTAGCATATTCAAAAGTTAGGAATTTAAAATGAAATTGGGATTCAAGCGATAAAAAGTGATGGAACAAGTTGATATGGCTTTGTGGGAAAATCCTTACATTCGCAAGTCATAACAATTAATATTTTATTTAATGCCAAAGTAGGGATTCCTACAGATCTGTGTTGCAATACTTTCGTTCATACCTCTCATTCTACTAGTTTTTATCACCCAAATCCCTACTTCATTTTTAAATAAATACACTAGTTTTGTTTGTTATATTATAGACAAGCTTGTCTAGAATATTTAGAATGACTATGTAATGTAATAGATAGAACACGTGCGTATGTGTGCTTGTATCCTAATGTATGTCACATGTGTTAATTGTATCAGTTGACAATGTGGTGATCCCTATAACAACAAGTACACAGAAAAAATTGGAATTTTCAACTAGAGTAGTGACCATAGCACATCGATGAAAAGTACTGTCTCAAGTGACCCCTAAACTTGGCAGACATCCTGAGACTCGCCTTTGCAGCAATTCATGCCAATCCCAACCTCAGTGGGATGCAGAAATTCAAATATTGTAAGGCATAGCTGCAGGGAGATGCTGCCAGAGCAATTTATAGACTTTCACTTTTAGAATTAAACTACAAACATCTGATATTGACTGTTTCAGCAAACCACATGAAGTGGACAATTTGTAGACATGACTTTTCCTAAGAACAATTTAGCTGCTTTATGCATGTTGTATGACTCAGTAGAGAGTCATATTCATGGACTGTCAATACTTGGAAAGTCAGAGCAGTCATATGGAGATCTGTAAGTTATGAACAAACATATTTAGGCACAATCTTGCTGGAGAATAATTATTTTAATTCCAGTTGTTACTTTCAGAATTAATGGCAGTGCTCCATTAGGATCCTTGTATGACCCATGAAGTACAGTTCCCAAGATTTCAACCACTGCTGCCTTCCAAGTTGAAGCAAGAAAAAAATAATAGAGATCACCCAGCAACTTATATCAACAAGAAGAAAGGAACTCCAGTGTGTGTACTTTTGTATTCCGCAAATGACCACATTCCATACATTCTTGTGAAATTGTAACTATTCATCAAAAAATAATGGTATGAAATTGTCAAGAGAGATAACTTAATTGTGTTTTAACTATTTGGCATCACAAGGTGTTACAATGCCAGTCCAGATTTCTATGTAAGAAATGCAAGAAGCACCATACCACATTGTGCAACAACAATGAACCACCATCTGCAGAGTTTCAAGGTGAATGACAGTAAACCACCAACTCCAACAGATGCTATACAGGACTCCTCACACCAACATCACCATGCTCCATACCACATTTGATAACCACCTCTTTAGTAACTCAATAGCTCCTATCATTGCTATAGTAACAACAAGACTGGTGAAAATATTCTCTTCAACAAGTGAGCTCAATGTTTCTTCATATCCATGAAAATTGTCAAAGAATTGGGCTTATCAACCACCTCCACCACAGACATCATTCTAGAATGCACAAGAAAGTGGGTGTTACAACAGTAGAGATAGAGACCATCACTGGAGAACTGATTCATATCCCAGCACTTATCATGCTAATGAATGCTTCACCCATCCAGATGTTTCTGTCAGTGCTATGCCACATTACAAGTGTTCAAGTTAGCCCATCCAGTTAACGTAAGCAACCGATTAACGACCATACTTTGCCCCTCAGCTCCAAACTTGGTGGAGGAAGGTGATATAAACTTCCAATTTTCACCATCTGCTCTGGCTGTCTAGTACTCCTTGTAAACCAATTCATTTTAATACTCTGCGCAGTAGACTGAGACCATGTAAAGGCAGAATTATTGACCACCAGTACTTGTTATCGACTGTTTGTACATTTTCCACATATGAATTATTAGCCAGTTGCTAATATCCCTATGCATGAAAACTCCATTACATCCTGCTATATATGACGCAATTCAGCATGTAATAATGTACACACCCACCAAGTTTCAGGTCAATCGCATGGTTGGAACATGAGTTATGATTGAAACTAGTTTATATAACACATACTTTGCCATCTTTTCAATAAAGCAACAGTAAAACTATAAGTCTTTAGACTGGTCTTCACTTGGAACATTCTTTAAGGCTGAATAGAACAACCTGGTTGGATTTGCCAGTCCATTACATGAGTGAACAAGGGAAGATTTTGTTGCATAGTGTATCAATGGGCCCAGCTTATTATTCAGAAGTGATTCAGGATTCACCACCACTGTAAGGCTTTTAGAACCTGGGGCAATAGATTTCCACTTTGTATGGCATAGGTAGTCATGGTCTTGGCCTTTTATCACCTTCTCCACTCAAACATAGCGAACTTGTCTTCACATCATCAAACAAACTTACAGTGGGAAGCACTTGGCCAAGCATGTTGTAAAACCGTTTTCAAGATCCTGTAAAAGGGGAGTGAAACCTTTAGAACAGTCCAATAAACAAGTACGCATTTATGAAAAAATGCATTGTTTTGTGGGAAATTGTTAGGTCAATAATACGTATATACCAGTCGATAATCGGTGGCTTACGCTATCTCTAAATTTATTGTAACACTGGGACTGACTTTTACTGAAAATTTGTATATACAAGAGGCCATTACCTGAGGAGATGATCCCACAACTTAGGATTTTAAACTTGGCTATCTCTTATCAGGACTATTGCATTATCCACGTTCACAGATAGCCACTTTTATCTTGATATCTACAGTAGTACCTGAAGAGCCCAATATGAGAAGTTCTGAGCTATTGAATCTGTTGGTACAGATGCCAACACACAATCTGCAGATTCAACTTTTACTTATCAACAATCATTAATCCCACAAGCACCCGAGGGAATGTACATTGTAAGATTTCCATGAAAAGAAGACAGTCTCTTAAACATTTATGACAACATTATCAAGGACCAAGAGAAGTTGAAAGAGCCAATGACCTCACCACTACCAACATCCCTTATCTAATTCATGGTGCAATCAAGAAAGACTTTGTCACAACACCCATCTGAATCATCGATGATTGTATAGCTGTCATGACTCAGTCAGTCTCAATGATTGTCTGATAGCTGAACCTCCATTTCTAAACAACTGATGTTCCATACTGTTACACTTCTGTTGCCATGCCTTTGCTTTTCAACAGAATAGGAAAGGCATTCCTTCACATAAAGCTGCATCTAGATTACAGAAATTTCACCAGACTTTTATGGACATCGTAGACCAGAGGATTCCATAGACAACTTTGTCACTGACTGTTTACTGTCATTTCATTTGGGTCATCCAGGTCACCCCTAATGCTTGCAGCAGTGCTTGATTTACACCTCAGTAAATCTGCCTTTTCAGTTGTAGTTGACACGAAGGAAAATATTTACTTGTCACTATCCTGTCTGGCTGCAATGCAGAAGAAAAATTTGCAATGCAGAAGAAGAATTACTGATGTACTACAAGCTATCTAATATATTTATGAGTCAAGCCAACCTCAATCTCCAGTCATGATCATCCAACAGTTGTCATCTCCAAGCAGTTACAGCAATAGATAAACCATTGACCCTAACACAACTGTGAGACTCCTTGTCCTTTGATGGAATACCATTACTGACACATTAACACTTGCTCCAAAACAGCTCCCACCCACTAACACCATGTACCTTCATAAAGAGGTGTCCTACAGACCTCCTCACAGATATACGATCCATTGGATGGGTAACATTAGTGACTATCAGAGCTGAAATTTTGCTTCAATAGATTTGGCAGACCAAACTTAGATACATTTGATGAACCTCTTCCCCAATAGATCATAGATACTGTAGGCTCACCTTCCTCCCTGATAAAGCTTGCATCAATTATTCCAGCATAATTTTGAGCATAATTGGCTAGCAAAAGCATCAAGCATTATTCCAGCATGATACATAGGACGATTTTCAAGAATTTTAATTAAAATGTGCAATTTGCATGCCAAAAATACTGCACAACAGAACACAATACACATTATTACTGCATTTCATATCAAGAAACCTTGCAGCATTATTCTTTTACTATTTCTTGACTGATTATTCACACTTTATGGGAATAAGATTGAGATACTCTAATAGAGCAATCACTTACTCTAATATAGCAGTCAGGAAATGAAGATACACTCTAATAAAACAGTCAGCTTTTGAGCATAATCTTGATTTTGGGAGCATAATTTTGAGCATAATAGGATAGGTTTTTGAGAACTGCTCAAAAGTAAAATAGGCAATTTTCAAAGCATAATTGACTCAAGTCTATCACTGACTTAATGAAATTGTCACAATTCACTAGGCCTGCGCCTATTATGCCGGCATAATCTTGAGAATAATAGGTCACCAATTTCGTGAGAATAATTCCGGAATAATAGGATGGTTACAGGCATAATTTTAGAATAATCGGACAACCACGGGAATAATCGGTGGAATTAGGGGGCGTGTCTCTTCTTGATTACCTAGAAGAAAGAGTTAAGCTACTACAAATGATATAAAGTTGACAGGAGTGCTGGCTGAAATGAGCTGAAAAGCCTCTAAAAGATCGATATACTCTAATAGAACGCTCAAATACTCTAATAGAGCAGTCAGATCGTTTCACAATCTGCAACCAGCATCAGGGATTTAACTACATGATTATCTGCAATTCTGAAACTTGTACATCTTATACCAGTGTATCTTCTTCAAGTCTTTGAGCATTATTATCTACTTAACTTAGTAGCTATAGTAGTTACAGCATATTATTATAATACACTAATAAATAAATACACTTGAATTATTACTGTAGATAGCTATTCTAAGTCTGCTGTAACTATTATGGATAGAAAAATGATGTGTAAGGTGGAATGCTTCATATATGGCTATTAATAATTTGGACAAAACTACTTATAGCAGCATCTTGAAAACTAAGTGACTAGCCACAGATATATACTGAATGAGGATAATTATGGAATAATAGGCTGGATACAAGAATAACAAAAAGAATAATAAGAGAATTTTTTGGGAAATTCTGGAAAGAATAATAGGTAAAATTTTGAGCATAATAGGCTCAGGCTTACAATTCACCATCCCAAGAACTTGCTTTATCAAATACACCAACTTACATCCCACCTTCTATGCCTTTGTAGATGCCAGCACCACTGCCTACAGTACTGTAATTTACATTTGTTGAAACCGATGTTAAAAGTGCTAGACATATACTAAGATCAAATTCAATCAATGAGCTGGAGCCACCAGACCCTCAGCTAGTGCAAGGTCAAGTGTTCCTAGTGAAAGTGGACAGCTCTGATGTGATCTAACTCTATCTT
The DNA here is from genome assembly GCF_963678975.1 of Dysidea avara. NCBI lineage: Eukaryota > Metazoa > Porifera > Demospongiae > Dictyoceratida > Dysideidae > Dysidea > Dysidea avara. The sequence continues at coordinate 24,761,714 of NC_089273.1, forward strand.
CTCAAACGCATAACAGCAGAGCATCACAAAGAATAACTAATCCTGCAACGCAGCCATGACATCACAGTATTATAATGAACAACTCCTTCTGAAGAGATGCAAGGAAAGCAAGTCTTCGGTAAAATACAGTAGCAGGATGGCCCATACCATCCCTTAATGTTGAAAATACAATTGGGGTAAAAGAACCTATCCCAATTTCATACTTCCATTGTCTGTTTTTCACGTTCAAAATGTCAATAATGTGAAGATGTATACTTGGATACCATGATAGGAAGGTGCATAATAATAGCTTTGACATAGGAAATGGCTTCTGATGTTTACTTTCCCAGAATTCTGAAGCAGAAACGTCTACATGAGCTCCATCCTCATTACTAGCTGTTGCCTCGATGGGTCTCAGGCTGCAATGGATACATGTAAATGGCATTTTCTAGGTTCGTAAAATGAGCATATCACCCTCCCACACTGGCTGTACTTGACCGCACGACACAATGATATATACTATTTTCAAAATTTTTGACTAACACACATTTTTCTAAGCGCTTTGATAGAACACATAAGAATGTTCTAGAATTTATAGTGATAGATCTATGAGTTATAATTCTAGTGTAAAACCAGAAATTTCATTTATAAGGCAGAAATTAAGTGAAGTGAGCAACTGATAGCAGTGGCAGAGTAGTATAGTAAAGGGCTTGGATATATAGGTGTGGAGGTCCCTGATTCAAACCCTGGAGAATTTTGTCTCACATTTATTGCGCCATGTTTTTTACTTCTCAGTGACTGCTCTATTACAGTATCTCGATTGCACCTTTTTATATATTTGGGTTTGCTTTATATCTCCTTGGCTAATACTCTCAGTACTTTCAAACCACAAAAGGCTTGCACTACGATAGTAACTTCATGCACAGACTGATTTTCAAGTTATTTTATCAAGCAGATTATGCTGTAGACATGACAACAACTTGTTTTTGCAATGTGCATAATTCTGTTATTCTAAGTTCAATCTGTATGAAAATTGGGCTGTAAATTTGCTGAATTATGCTTTTATTGCCCTCTAAATGTGAAGTAAATCAACTAAAGCATGCACAGGTTATTGCAATTTTTATAAAGTGTGTAAAAAGAAAAATTAACGCTAGAAGATAAAGAAGAAAAATACAAAGAAAATAAGACAAACTTTTAAGGCACATATCTCTGTAATGGCTGTGCAGATTCAGCTCAAATTTGGAATAGAAAGTGGCCTAAGTTTCTGCAACAAAACTGGTTAATTGTCGTTCAGGCACTATTCAGCTATGAATGTGTGAAAACAGCATTTTCATGGTTCCAGTAAAATACACACTTGTGTGTCGCTCATCTGACAATAGCTTTACTTGGCCACACGACACACTATTGTGTGTCCTGATACTATGACATGCAGTTGTACTCAACACAATTTTGTTTCTCTTACCACACTGGCTGTATGGTGAAGCTGTTTCACTGTTCTAATTCTTCCTGTTTGTCTAAGATGCTGGCACTATATAGATTTAGGGGTGAGCGATATCTCAGTTATATAGTAAAACTATGATATTTTGATAAAACAATACCAGTATCATCAAACGTTCTTAGAAATGATATTATCATGATACAGATTACCATGATGTTCTCCCCAATAATATACGTATTAACTACTGTGAATCCACGGGACATCACACTACTGCTGTTGTAGCTCCAGGAAAAAGAAGGATCCAGATCCAGGGAAGATCCAGATTGTAGATCCAGGGGGTAAGAAACTAGAGAGCAAAGATTTTATAGATGAAGATACTCTAATAGAGCATTCATACGAATATAAGTAGCTGCTAACAGATTTGTCATGATAAGGGACTAGCTAGTTTTATTATTTGAATTTTTGGAATATTTCTACACATTGTAGCAATATATAAATTGTGGCATGGCAATGCATACTATGACCTTCTATTGCCTTGCTATGTTTTTAAGTCATGCTTGAGAATCTATAGAACTCCTAAATTTATGTCATGCACTTGGATATACAAGACACATCCTCACTACACTTAACTGTAATGAAATTGAAGTCTACCTGATGTCTGTATTTCCGTAGGTGGTGAAAAGGGGGGTTAGGGGGCTGAAGCCCCCTCGCTCTGCTAAGGGGGGACTTATCCCCCCTCAGAATGATATCACGCTGAAATTATCCTTGGGGTTAAAAACTGGGATAAAGATCTATATACTCTAATAGAACATTCAAATACCCAAATTAAGCAGCCAAGGCCTTCATAAAAATGTGTTTCTAAAAGTATCTTTTTAAAAAAAGAAGAAAAAAACAAAAAAGTTGCCTACAGTGGGAATCGAACTAGGTACCTCTTACTTTAAGAGTTGTGTCTTACCACTGTATCAAGTGTTTCCAGGTGGCTGCAGGCTGTTTTGTACTGCTTATAAATGCTATATGTTCATTAACCCTGCAGTCAACGGCTAAAAGCTTTGCCAAAAAGTTTTTAACTGGCAAATAGCCTGTTTTAAATAGTTTTGACTAAAAGTTGGTGTTTTAGTTAAAATTATTTAAATTTTACCTATAAAATGACTATAATTTGTAAACTATGAGACATTGTGAAAACTAAAATGGCTACGGCTTTTCCCCTGCTATCAGAGACTCTATGCTCCGGTCAGCAACTCCTCATATCAACTGCTTTCTCCACCACTATGTATCTCCATGCATAATTCAATGTATGGATGGTAGATACTAAATATGTGTGTTATTTGTATATCCATTCATATTGCAGCTGCTATATTATGTAGGCAGGTGTAGTTTGCCAGTCAAAATATGAAAAGAATATCATGGTAATTAGTAATCTAATCAAAAACAGCCAAGCTGTAAAAAAAGGTGCGGCCCCAAAAAAGGCCATGGTGAAAAAAGATGTGAAATCCAAGGTGGCGGCCAAGAAATGGCTGTGATGGTAGGTTAATGGTAAAAATTTTAATAACGACGATTCAGGTGAATTTGATGCCAAGACCAAGTGGAACAAAATTCACCTGAATTGTCGTTGTTAAAATTTTTACCATTAACCTACCATCACAGCCATTTCTTGGCCACCACCTTGGATTTCACATCTTTTTTCACCATGGCCTTTTTGGGGGCCGCACCTTTTTTTACAGCTTGGCTGTTTTTGATTAGATATCACTTCTTTTTGTATTTGTATACTGCAAAGCCAGCCAATGGCTGGCTTTGGGGGTTTTTTAACCCATGTAGTTTTTCTTTACCACAGGAAGAAGAAAAGAACTTAAAGAAGATTTTTTATACTTCATTTATTTTTGATTTTATTAGTAATTATACAAATTATATACGTATATTTATTACATGCCCATTATTCCCCACAGGATATTATTTTGCAGCTGATCTCTCTACAGGGTGATTTGTTTCTAGATGAACTCTCTACAGGTGATTTGTTTGCAGCTAAACTCTCTACATGGTGGTTTCTTTTTAGCTGAACTCTCTACACGATGGTTTCTTCGTAGCTGAACTCTCTACAAGGTGACTTCTTCTAGCTGAACTCTCTACAGAGTGATTTGTTTGCAGCTTAACTCTCAGAGTCTACATGATGGTTTCTTTGTAGCTGAACTCTCTACAAGGTGACTTCTTCAAGCTGAACTCTCTACAGGGTGATCTTTTTGTAGCTGAACTCTCTATAGGGTGATTTGTTTGCAGCTGAACTCTCTACATGATGATTTCTTTGTAGCTGAACTCTCTACAAGGTGACCTCTTCTAGCTGATCTCTCTACAGGGTGATTTGTTTCTAGCTGAACTCTATACAGGTTATTTGTTTGCAGCTAAACTCTCTACATGGTGGTTTTATTGTAGCTGAACTCTCTACATGATGGTTTCTTCGTAGCTGAACTCTCTACAAGGTGACTTCTTCTAGCTGATCTCTCTACAGGGTGATTTGTTTCTAGCTGAACTCTCTACAGGTGATTTGTTTGCAGCTAAACTCTCTACATGGTGGTTTCTTTGTAGCTGAACTCTCTACATGATGGTTTCGTTGTAGCTGAACTCTCTACATGATGGTTTCTTTGTAGCTGAACTCTCTACAAGGTAACTTCTTCTAGCTGAACCCTCTACAGGGCGATTTGTTGTAGTTGAAATCTCTACAGGGTGATTTATTTGAGGCTGAACTCTCTACATGGCAGTTTCTTTGTAACTGAACACTCTACAAGGTGACTTCTTCTAACTGATCTTTCTACAGGGTGATTTGTTTGTAGCTGAACTATCTACAAGGTAACTTATTCTAGCTGATCTCTCTACAGGGTGATTTGTTTTTATAGATGAACTATCTACAAGGTAACTTCTTCTAGCTGATCTCTCTACAGGGTGATTTGTTTGCAGCTGAACTCTTTACATGATGGTTTCTTTGTAGCCGAACTCTCTACAAGGTGACTTCTTCTAGCTGAACTCTCTACAGGGTGATTTCTTTGTAGCTGAACTCTCTATATGATGGTTTCTTTGTAGCTGAACTCTCTACAAGGTGACTTCTTCTAGCTGATCCCTGTACAGGGGAATTTGTTTGTAGCTGAACTCCCAACAAGTGATTTATTTGCAGCTGACCTCTTTATGTGGTGGTTTCTTTGTAGCTGAACTCACTACAAGATGACCTCTTCTAGCTGATCTCTCTCCAGGGTGATGTGTTTCTAGCTGAACTCTCTACTGGTGATTTGTTGCAGTTAAACTCTCTACATAGTGGTTTCTTTGTAGCTGAACTCTTTACAAGGTGACTTCTTCTAGCTGAACTCTCTAAAGGGTGATTTTTTTGTAGCTGAACTCTCTACATGATGGTTTCTTTGTAGCTGAACTCTCTACAAGGTGACCTCTTCTAGCTGATCCTTCTACAGGGCGATTTGTTTGTAGCTGGATTCTCTACACGGTGATTTGTTTGAGGCTGAACTCTCTACATGGCGGTTTGTTTGTAGCTGAACTCTCTACAAGGTAGCTTCTTCTAGCTGATCCCTCTACACGGCAATTTGTTTGTAGTTGAATTCTCTACACGGTGATTTGTTTGAGGCTGAACTCTCTACATGGTAGTTTTTTTGTAGCTGAACTCTCTACAAGGTGACCTCTTCTAGCTGAACTCTCTACAGGGTGATTTGTTTCTAGCTGAACTCTCTACAGGTTATTTGTTTGAGCTAATCTCTCTACATGGTAGTTTCTTTGTAGCTGAACTCTCTACATGATGGTTTCTTTGTAGCTGAACTCTCTACAAGGTGATTTGTTTGTAGCTGAACTCTCTACACGATGGTTTCTTTGTAGCTGGACTCTCTAAAAGGTAACCTCTCCTAGCTGATCTCTCTACAGGGTGATCTTTTTGTAGCTGAACGCTCTACAGGGTGATTTGTTTGCAGCTGAACTCTCTACATGATGGTTTCTTTGTACCTAAACTCTCTACAAGGTGACTTCTTCTAGCTGATCTCTCTACAGGGTGATCTTTTTGTAGCTGAACTCTCTACAGGGTGATTTGTTTGCAGCTGAACTCTCTACATGATGGTTTCTTTGTAGCTGAACTCGCTACAAGGTGACCTCTTCTAGCTGATCTCTCTACAGGGTGATTTGTTTCTAGCTGTGTGAACTCTCTACAGGTGATATTTTTGCAACTGAACTGTCTACATGGTGGTTTCTTTGTACCTGAACTCTCTACAAGGTGACTTGTTTCTAGCTGATCCCTCTACAAGGTGACTTCCTCGAGCTGATCTCTCTACAGGTTGATTTGTTTGTAGCTGAACTCTCTACAGGGTGATTTGTTTGCAGCTGAACTCTCTACAGGGTGATTTGTTTGTAGCTGAACTCTCTACAGGATGGTTTCTTTGTTACTGAACTTTCTACAAGGCAACTTTTTTCTAGCTGATCTCTCTACAAGGTGACTTCCTCTAGCTGATCTCTCTATAGGGTGACTTGTATCTAGCTGAACTATCTACAGGATGATCTGTTCATAGTTGAACTCTCTACAGGTTAATTTGTTTGTAGCTGAAATCTCTTGTTTCAAACTGATCTCACTGTAGCATAACTTCTTTGTAGCTGAACTCTCTACAGAGTGATTTTTTTTGTAGCTGAACTGTATATAGGGTGATTTGTTTGTACCTGAACTTTCTACAGGGTGATTTGTTTATAGCTGAATGCTCTGCAGGGTGATTTGTTTGTAGTTGATCTCTCTACAGGGTTTCTTTGCAGCTGAGTTCTCTACAGGGTGACTTCTTCTAGCTGAACTCTCTCTTGTTTCTAGCTGATCTCTCTACAGGGTAACTTGTTTGTATAGCTGAACTCTTTACAGAGTAGCTTTTTGGTTGCTGAACTCTCTACACGGTGACTTGTTTGTAGCAAAATTCTTTACAGAGTGACTTGGTGGTAGCTGAATTCTCTACAGAGTGACTTACTTGTAGCTGAATTCTCTACAGAGTGACTTACTTGTAGCTGAACACTGTATAAACTATAAAGTGACTTGTCTGTAGCTGAACTTTCTTAGGTTTACTTGTTTGCAGGTGATCTCTATAGGGTAACTTGTTTTTATAGATGAACTCTTTACAGAGTAGTTTCTTTGTAGCTGAACTCTCTCCACAGTGACTTGTTTGTAGCTGAATTCTCCAGAGAGTGTAGCCGAACTCTCTACAGGGTGCATGACTTGTTTATAGCTGAACTCACTTCAGTGTGACTTGTAATGTTCTGAATCAGTACAGCGATATATTTGTAGCTGAACTATCTATAGGGTGACTTGATTCTTGCTGAACTGTCTATAAGATTAACTGTTTGCAGCTGAACTCCCTACAGAATAACCTGTAATGTAATAGAATTCTATAATTAGCGATTTCCAACCAACCAATTTTTCGCACATATTTTTGCTACTTAAATTACACACCTTCAATAAAGGTTTCACAAGCTGCTGTTCCAGTTAATGGTAGTCAGTGCTTCGTACTTCGTAATGCACTCTACTGGATTAAAATCCATGCGGTATTTATTGAAATATGTCAAATCAAAGTTTGAGAAATAAAAATCCCCATAGGAATCCCATACAAATAATTGCGTATGTAATTCTAATTGGAAGAATACGGCACCGGTGATAGCCAAAGTTTCCAAGTGTTTCCGCGTTAATCTGTGGCAGATGAGGACGAAGAAAGTGTTCCTGGGCAAACCGTATATGCTGATTTCGATTTCGCCGTGTGTTTTTTGATTGGAGGACGATTGACGTTGGATTACGACGAAAATATGGTCCTTTTAAAGGTAAATCGCCATCTAACACTGCTCAGAATTCAGCATTACAATCACCCTGGGCTTCAAATCATCCCTCTGCATCGATGCAAGTATAGTTTGAAGGTGAGCACTTTGTTGTCTTGCGCGGAATTACAATATGATGTTCAAGGTTGAGCATAATCTTTTCAAAAGTGGAGACTGAACAGCCTTACATGGCTTCACACTTACCTGATGTTATATTCTGGTGTATTTACTGCTGTTTTGATCCATTTTATAACAGCTTCAGTGATTGTAATTTTGGTCAGAAACTATATATAATTTCTCTTTGTAGTATAGTGATGTCATTGTGTCATATAATAATTATTATACTTAGTGCTTACAATGTGACAAACAAAGCTGAACAGTGTCCAAACAAACCTATTTTAATAATAATATTGGTCTTTACATTTTGTTATCTGATCGTCATGTTTCTGAAGTATTTGTTAATTGTGATTTGTGATGCCATTACTTACCATGTTATATAATATTACTGATTTTTCTAGTTAGTTATCCTTGAAAATGCATTGGGTACTTGTGTATGCTTAGTATTACACAATACACAGTTTTAATTATGAATCACTTGCTTTATTCATGCAATATTCTGAGTGGTCAGTCTACAAAGAAGTGGTCGCTCTTGAGAGGTTTTTACCCAGCTCATATGCTGTTCTCCATAAAATAGTTATGTGGTGAAACTTTCATGTCATTATTAGTTTCCTATCTAGATTTATGATACTTTGAATATTGTGTTTGGTGCCATGAGATACATGTAAAAAGCATTGAAAATACTGTACACAAAAATCATCACACTGTCAACTTCTTTTGCTTATATCTTTTGATAGAAACCACCAATTGGGGTGGGGTTTGCGCTAAAATGACCCTGAAAAATAGCACAATATTTGTCATACCAATGAATGCATGGAATGTTAATTATTTAATTTAGTTGGAAATCTCTACTATAATGGAGTAAATAAATTAGCTGAATGCTCTATTAGGGTGACTGTTCTATTAGAGTATCTCGATCTCGCATTTGCTACACGGAGTTGGCTTTCGAATCATAACTCAGTGGTTTGTAATCCAATTCTTCTATACTACTGCAAGGACTTTCAATGAAGATTATTCCAGCTATACACCGATTTTCAGCTCATTGCTCTAAGTGGTTTGCCTAGTAGGCGTGAAAACTAATACTTTTTTGTTCCTAAAAATCGATCGCGTAATTGTGACACGGGTTGGGTTTTGTGTCATATCTCCGTGGTCTTTATCTCGATTCCTTTCAAACCACCAAAAGGCACTCCTACGATGGTTACTCCATCTACATAGCAATTTTCAACTCATTACATGAAGCGGTTTACCCTGTAGGCGTGACAACAAATCGATCTTGTTTTACGCGAATAATCGGTCATAACTCCTGAATCATTCATCGGATTTGCACCAAATGTGATGCTAGGATTCGCCTTTGGACTCCCCTTCTGTGTGCCAAATTTCAAGCGATCGGAGTACGCGTTTGCGTTTTATAGCAATTTTTGCAAGTGTGCGAAAAGACGAAGAAGAAAAAAATAACGAAGAAAAAAAAACGAAACTTTGGCCACTCGTATCTCGGAAATGGCTTGAGTGATTTCCATCAAATTTGGAATGTAGACTCCCCTAGCTGGCGGGCAACTCTGGAGCAAATTTGGTTCCAATCGGATAAGGTATCACCGAGATACAAATGTGTGAAAATGACGTTTTCTTTCTTCCTGTCAATATACTCATAGTGTGGCGCGCCGGCTTCTTGGGCCGCACGACACACCATCGTGTGTCTTGATATCATGATATTTTCCTCATCATATATCGTGATAGTAAAATTTCAATACTGCCAGCCCTATTTAGATTGCAGTTTACATTGCCTATATATGTGACCTAATTTAGAAAATCGTTGATCTACACACAATAGTACTTCTGTTAAAAAACTGCATTTAAAATCAGTGGGTAAAAAAATGCATGCTACAGAAAAAACCTTATGCAAGTTTTTATCACTTTGCTGGTCGGTGAATTGACACTCCAGTGGATAAGTCCTGGAAATCATCATGTTCCCCTGTTCATAGGGAGTTCAAAACATCTCCATAAACAGTGGGTTTCTGAATTACAGACGTTTGTTTATGTTGCAGTGACGAAGGAATTTCCGATGATTTTTCTTCAATGAATTTTCCTTCCTTCGGGATCACAGAAAAATACCTTTGGCCAAAAATTATACCTTGGTGGATTCACAAATTCATGCAAATACAATGAGCAAAGATTCATTTCTGTACGCCATTGTATCAGTAAGCTACGATCGTTTATGTAGGCGCCTGTATATTATTCTCTTGATGTCTTCCGTACATATTGATTTATTTACTCGTTCGGCTGTTTACTGCTGTATTTCCCACACTGCTTAACTTATGAAGCTGAAACCTAGCTAGTCCATTCTTCTGACCCTGTATATAACAAAGAATCAATAAAACGAATTTTGATAAATGTGTGTATATCAACGGTTTTCTAAAATTAGGTCACATATATAAAAAATTAGAGGGATTTTTTGGTTTTGAAATAATCAAGGTAGACAGACAGTTATTGCCTGGAAATACAAGGGATATACTAATTGCAAATACAAATTGTGTTTCTATGAAAGACTTTAATCCTAATCCATGCATTTAATTGTGATGGAAGGTAAAAATGAGAAGGCCAGACCAGAGAAGCGAGAAATGGAAAGCTCAAAACAATGAAGTAGCAATAGTAGTGATGACAGCAAAGCATTTGTATTGGATGGCTGGGAAATTGTGGATCTGTGGACATATAACATTGCCAAATTTTATGTGGTTCAATGGGTGTAATGACCTAAGTTATGTTGTTGTCTTTACCATAGGTGGCTCCAGGATTTTTGGTGACTGGTTTCTGATCAGCTGCATAGCTAGTAGCTTTGCGCCAATTATGCTGGCATAATTTCAAGCATAATAGGCTAGCAAAAGCATAAAGCATTATGCCAGCATATTAAATAGGACAATTTTCAAGAACTTAAATTAAAATGAGCTATGCATGCACCAAAATACTGCACAACAAGAACAAACTGCACATTATTACTGCATTTCATTTAAAAAAACCTTTCAGTGTTATTATTTTTACTATTTCTTGACTGATTGTTCACACTTTATGGAAATAACATCGAGATACTCTAATAGAGCAGTCACTTACTCTAATACAGCAGTCAGGAAATGCAGATATACTCTAATAAAACAGTCAGTTCTCGAACATAATCTTGATTTTGAGAGCATAAATTTGAGCATAATAGGCTGGATTTTTGAGCACTGCTCAAAAGCATAATGGGTAATTTTCAAAACATAATTGGCTCAAGCCTAATAGCTAGACTTTTGGTGAAGATCAAAAAATTAACTGATAAAGTACATAAAAATCACTTCACTGTTTCTCTGAATACTGTGACTGCTTTATTAGAGTGATTGACTGCTCTATTAGAATATCTCGATCTGAATATATTGTGCCTTTGCAAATCTATAAAAAATATACTTTGACTGCTTGAATACACTTGGCCAGTTTTTGGCAACCTCTGGAACCCCCTTGGAGCCGCCTCTGTTCACTATATTCATTTTGCTTTCAGTATAGCTATTATATTTTCTCTTTTCAATTACTTGTTCTAGTTGTTTGTTTTTTGCCAATTAGATACTAAACTGTGACCACAGGATGCATAGTTTCTTGTTAATGTTTCTGTAATGTTTTTGATTGGAATGCTTCGGTACTCTGTATAAGCTGTCTTTAGTTGCAAGTAGTATATATTGGCAGGGGCTTAAGCCAGTTTATTAGTAGTAGGGTTGGGCAATATTGAAAATAGTGCACAACGATATAAATTATCATGGATGTATTTATCACAATATTTGATATTATCACGATATTGCATGCAAATTAGAAAAACCATAGTTTTTCTCTTGACTCGTATAGCTGTGTCCATCCCAAAAACAACCCTTAAGCTATAAAAATTACATACAACATGTAATTTGCTGCATTTGTTTTATTAATGGTATTTCATTTTGTAAGCAATATATCACAATACATCATGAACTTGATATATCTCAATGTGTAAAAATAACTTCGATACGGTTATCGTCTTATGCTAGCAACGACATATCATTATATTGCTCAACCCTAATTAATAGCCATAATTTTTTGTATGACTGGATCTGCAAAAAGGGGTCTTATAGCCTTTCCATTTGCATTTACTTGGCAATCCATAGCTTGACTTGTGTGTGTGGTACCAGCCTGAAATTTTGTCTCCTTACACTCAAAACATAAATGGATTAAACACATGACCAGTCAAACTTGGAAATTTGGAAAGGCTATAAAAAGACCCATTTTCTTAGTCCCAGTCACATATTAGACAGCTTCTGCTATATACATATAAGTGCTTCTGTTATATTAAGACTCATGGTAGTGAGTTGCATGGCCAAGGAAAGTAAGGTGTTCAACTACTGGATTCCTGTATAATGCTAACTTGTCTGTCGTGCACCCAAAATGCATTGGCTTTTCATGGCCACACACCACACTATCTTGTGTACTGATAGATCTTCCAGCTTGAAATTGGAAACCAGTCAGCAAATTTTCTAGAACCGCCTTGGTATCCTATTCCAGAAGACGTGTACCTCTGAAAGTGCTCTTAGGTTCAATTTTGTCATTCAGATTTCATAATTTTATTGTATGGCCATTCCCCCAGACTCATATGGTTTCTGTTGTTTGCTGATTTCTGGTTTGGATCATGCAATGATTACATGTTATTTAAGAATATAATTATGAAAAAGGCAAAGTCAAGCATATCAATGGTGTTAGGCCTGCTTTCCTAGAGTTGCAGCTAGTTGGTCATTAAATAAATAGGATACAAAGCACAAGCCCTTTGCACAAGCACAATGAATCCTTATAAAATTGGCAATACTTTCACACTATTGAGAGCAAGCCAGAGATGTATATGAGAAGGGGCATTTGTGGGTAGCACTTTGACTTTGTTTTCCATATAACCCCAAATAGCATGCAATCATTGCATGATCTGAGCCACTTGGTAATTATATTGCAGAAGGCTCCATCTCACATATCAGTGGTTTTTATTTGTAGCTCAAAACATGGTGAAGTTGAGCAAGTGTATTACACTTGAGTAGACTAGCACAAAAATGCACAATAGTTCAGATATCTTTACTTGACGAAGATAACACAGCGTGGCCATAGCAAGGGTTATGGGTAGAACAATTGTAGAATTACCTGAATACTGACTCTGTGCTCCAGTCTGCACCTTTCAGGATTTCACTGGTTGTCACTGCTGATGGAAATAGGTTTGGAGTATATATGATACAGCAGACTCTCCCTTAAGGGTCCTCCTAAATGACACTGCATGCACGTTGAGCCTTCTTAAAAGGGCAGTTTCTAAGATCCCTGTGGTTCTCTATCAAAACAGGCTCAATGTGCGAGGAAGTTGCTGTGGATAATCATATGCATTATTTCCAACAGGACTGGGTGGCATGGCTATCCCTTCCTCACTGGGGCACTAGGATAACCTGAGCTTGCCTTTGCAGCACCTGAGACAGGACTCTGCCCATTAAGCACTATGGAGCATTCGCATACACTTTGAATGTCTCCCATTGCTGCATGAATGCATCTGTTGCCTCTGCCAGCTCCAGCTGAAGTGGAAAGGTAGTTGAGTGGATAGGTGAGATGAAAACAGATCCACCTTCAGTGGTCCCCACTTCTGGTTTATCTGTTGGAACAACTTGGGGTAATATTTCGAGTCTGTCCTGTCTTTCAGTGATCTGGATTCAGCATCTGCCACAACATTCACTATCCCTGGTATGTACTCTGTAGTCAGAATTATTTATTTTGATAAAGCCTACATCCACAGGACCTTGGACAGATCCACCAGTTAAGGGACACTGTGCCCCATGTTGTTGATATATGCTACAGCTATCTAGTTGTCCAGTTATAGTAACACTGACATTCCTTTGAGGTCCTTTAGGAATGTTTATACTACCAAGGTTGTAGCCAGTAGCTCTACATAGACAGTTTAACATGGACCCCCTGCCCTAGTGCCATTGCAAACTACTCCCCATGGCCAACCCTGGAGAGAGGCATATGAGGTGATAATTATATATTCTGTTTTTTGTATAGTAAGCTTCTCTTGCCATCAAGTTAGCTCCTCTCTGGCTGAGTTGACAGTGGTTGTGGTTACTCCTCTGGTTGTGGTTGTAGATCTCCTTGTGGTTACCAGTAAAATAGAGGGGTAGGGAGAATAGCCTGTGACACTACATACAGCTTCGATTCCCTATCAATTGAGCTAACTGTCACACAGTCACCTGTGACCGCTGTACTTCCCTCAATTTTTATGTGATGGAGTTTGTTTCCCAGCAGACTTAGCTGTAGGGAGGTAGAATCTACTTCAGGCCTAGAAACGTTATCTGGTGATTTGGAGTGGTGACATACTTTGGCACATTAATGATGAACTCTAGCCCTGTGAGCAAGAACATCAGCACTTCTAGTTGACTTTCCACCTGAGCTGCTGTGTCTGCAATCACCAGAATGCTGTTTATGTATATGAACTATCATTCATACCCCACATGACGTGAAGAAAGATTGTAACAGGCTTCACCACTTTGGTGAAAACCCTTGGTGCACATGATAGACTCAACGGTAGGCACATAAACCAATAATTTACTTCTCTCACCATGAACCTCAGGTATGGTTTGTGGTTTTTATGTACTAGAATTGTTCACCATCCAGTCATTTGCCCTGAGTAATTCCTTGAGTAACCCCATGCCTGCCAGTTAGAAGTGTGGAGTACTACCCATTCATTCAGTTTCTTGAGGTTGACTAATTTAGCACCCTTTCTTGGGAACTAGGAAGATGGTTGACTGAAAGCCATTGTGATCTATGGGGTGTTGCAATAAGGTAATTGCTTTCTTTCCTAGTAGCGTGTTCATCTCTAATTAAATCAGTGAGCTTTAGTGATGAACCAATTAATTGGTAAATAATCAAATCAGTTTATCGGCCAAATTTCAGCAATATAAGTATTGGTAATTATTAGCAGATTATTTAGCCAATTAATTTTACTAACCCTGATGGAGACAAAAATAAAGTGGCAATTTTACAAAATATGTGTGAAATTTTGGTAAACTTAAACATCAGATCAGTTATCAGTATCAACCATTATATGATTTTCAATATCGGTTAATCGGATAATCGGCCAAATCTCTTATTGGTGCATCACTAGTGAGCTTTGCTCAGTGGAGGATATATGTAGGAGGGTTTGGCCTGTGTCCGTGAACAGGCAAACTTGTGAACAGGATCTGAAGTCCCTGCACACAGATCAGAACCCACCTTTCTTTTGTTAGACAAAGCACTTTCTGAAATTGAATTATCTTAACCTCTTGGACACACAGAGAGACAGCAGTGCCGTCTGTGGCTTTGTGAAACCTTTTTGTATAAGCTGTACAAATACAATTATGTAACTGGATTTTGGAAAAACGATCCAAATCGCTCATTAGAAGTTTCAAGATAAATGGTTTTACAGAATACATGTCAACAAAACTTACCAAGGATAGCAAGTACACATATGAAATTTACATGAAAGATGCATCAATCTATTACTTTTCAGACCACTTCCAGTGCATGTAGCTGCTTGTAGCGTTTCCCACCAAATAAGATAGAAAATCTAAGCAGTTGGACAAGCAAAGTAATATCTTGAGTGGTGGAGGGTGTTGGGCATAATGGGAAAGAGATAGACTTCAAAAATTGAGGAAGACCATGATTGGAGTCCAGACATCAGATTACAGGCCGTGCTGGGTTCTTAGTGGCTGATATGCAGCAGAATCAACAGAAAACCCATTTGGCTATCAGTATCAGGCCATCCACCAGTAAACCACTGATTCTTACCAATACATGCCCTGCACAAAGCTAGAAACCACCATTCAAGCTCACCACATCACTCAGAAAAGACGTCTGTTTAAATCAGCCTTGAGTAGTTTGAGTAATGCCAAGGGTCAAAACTAGTAGTATGATAGTGTAGCTATCCACTAGTGGTGTTAGTTTGATTTTGCTTCATGTGTGATTTGAAGCAGTTTTGTAAAATCTGCTCACATATGATATGGTTGACACATTCTATTGATGATAAAAGATTGCACATGAAGTTCCCTAAAAGTCTTTATCTGGAAGAGATGAGTAGCATTCTTGTCTGGAAAAGCTGGTCTATGCAGGGTTTTATCGCTGGAGAGAACAGCCCATCAGATTTTGTAGCATAAGAAACAAATTCTTATTGTAGTCTTGGAGGATGCCCCACGTCCATACTGATGTACAACAGTGGGAGGCATTTCCCAGGGAGGTGAGGCAGCTTTTTGTGCACTTTTTCACATCTCCATGCAATGGCTAGCTGTGAGCCATCATTGATTGTCTCTAATATGTGACTGGATTTTGGAAATACATTCCAAACAACACAATAAAAGTTTAGAAGTAAATGGTTTTAAAGAATTCAAGTCAGCATAACTCACCAAGAATGCATCATCATTATGAAATTTACACAAAGATGCATCATCTGTTACCTATCAGACTACTTCCAGTACTTGTAGCTGCTTGTAGAG
Organism: Dysidea avara; assembly: GCF_963678975.1. Taxonomy (NCBI): domain Eukaryota; kingdom Metazoa; phylum Porifera; class Demospongiae; order Dictyoceratida; family Dysideidae; genus Dysidea; species Dysidea avara. Next base: position 24,777,593 of record NC_089273.1, read on the forward strand.
TTTCCTGCCAAATAATATAGAAAATCTGAGCAGTTGGATGAGTTAAGGAGTATCACGAGTGCTCACAAAGAGGGAGGAGGGTGGGGTAGACAAAAGATAGACTTCTAAATGGAGGCAGACTACAATTGGAATTCAGACACAGGATTATAGAGCTGTGCTAACTTCTTAGTGGCTGATATGTAGCAAAATGAACAGAAAAAAGTCTGGCCAACATTATCAAACCATCCACTAGTAAACCACTGATTCTTGCCAAGCCAGACTCTTCACAAGGCCAGCAACTGCCATTTGAGCTCTCCACACCACCCAGAAAAGACATCTGTTAAAACCAGATTTGAGTAGTTTAAGTAGTACTGAGGGTCAAAACTAGTAGTATAATAGTGTAGCTATCCACTGGTGACATTAGTTTGATTTTGCCTGATGTGTGATTTGAATCAGTTTTGTAAAATCTGGTCACATATTTCTGTGAGAAGCCCCGCTGCATCCAAGAAGTCAACTTGGATGTGAGAGAAAGACCGTCATTGGCTTTAGTTCTAGATCTCTTTGAGCATTAACCAGCAATCATCTTATCCACATGGGGAGGGATGGCAAACAGCGTGTCTGGCACTATGAACTCATGCCAGAGATTCCTTCTATCCTTATTCTCCATTAGAGAGAAGGCCATCTTTAGTAACTCTTCATTTTGGTCCCAGCACTGGATCATGTCGTAACTGGCAGACTCTACTGATTTCTACCATACGTTGTGGTCTTCCTCCTCCGATTCCAGTTCCATTCTCTCAGACCATGATATCCTTGTGGGAAGGGAGTCGTCAAAGTTTCCTGGCAGCGAGGCTCTTTTAGTCAGCAGGATACTGAATACCACACCAGAATTCTCTTCCCATGCCACCCTTTTGGGTTTTTTCTTTTAGTTCTACACATCGGCTGATGTGCTAGTCAACTGCTTCTCCATTAGCTGGAGCAATTCCTGCATCAAGGCAAGTACGTATAGAAGAAGTATCATCAGACATCACTGATCACATAAAGTCACAAATCAGTAAGATCAACAGACCAACACTTGCAAGCCAAAAATAAGCCAACAGTGTCAAAGCATGGCAAATTTTATAAGGGTTCATTGTGCATGCACAAAAGCACACATGCTTTGTATTCTATTTATGTAATGACCAACAAGCTGTAACTCTAGGAAGCAAGGCCTAGCACTATTGATATATGAGACGGAGCTTCTGAAATGTAATATTGTCAATCAAGGGTTTTAATTTCAATTTGTTTGCTGTGCATAGCATTTGCATATGCTTTTGTTTGCAGGTTCAAGACCTCAATTGAGGGATGTACACAACCTTGTTACACCTGACTATGCAGCCCACTGGAGAGCAATTAGTACTCAACTAGGATTAAAGGTTGGGTTGCTGGATACAATAGATCATGATCATCATCACAAAGCTGAAGATTGCTGTAATGCGGTATGGGAGCAGTGGCTTGACATGGATACTACTGCATCATGGAGTAAGGTAATTGAAGCAGTTGAGTCATCAGCAGTGGTGAGTGTGTTACATAAAACTGCAGTAATAGACAATTCTACCAAAGATACTGTATCTGAACCACTTACTAATGCACGTAATCAACTACAGGAGTTTTATACCAATGAAAGATACAAAGGTTCTGAGGATGATTGGCCTTCCTATCAACCAGAGCATTTTACTAGTGTAGCACTTATTCATCATAGGGAAAAACATGTTACTACAAGAGAGGTGATTGCTATTGCTAATGTATTGCACAAAGGGGAGGTTAATGTGGGTTGTGCTTCTAATGAAAACCAACAAGGGTCATCATATTTACAATATTATGATTCTAAAATTTCTACAAACATTGCAGAGATTTTCTGCAAGTTAACATCACACACATCACAAGGTGAGCAAAAAGTAATCTTAATTGAGGGGTCCCCTGGAATCGGTAAAACAATCTTGTCTAAGGAAATTGCTTTTCAGTGGGCTAAAAATAAACTTTTGAATGAAAAAATGCTACTTTTCTTAATCTTTCTTCGTGATCCTTATTTACAAAATGTTCAAACGTTAGAGCACTTTGTTTGTTATGCTATAAGCTCTACTCAAAGAAATTCGATGGTAGCATCAGTTGAACAATATCTTGAAGAAACATCAGGTAAACACTGTGTGGTGGTATGTGATGGCTATGATGAAATCTCTGAAGAAGTACGATGCAATTCTTTTATTTCTAAGCTTATCAGTCGTAAAGTTTTGAAGCTTTCTAGCTTGGTAATCACGTCACGTCCAACCACATCAGCCTGTCTCCATGGCATTGCTGACCGTAGAGTAGAAATTTTAGGCTTTACTAAAGAAGATAGGAACAGATATATACATCAAAGTTTAGCAGGCAACACAGTTGAGATCAGATTAATCGAGGAATACTTTGAGGTTAATCCTTTTATAGATAGTTTATGTTATATTCCACTAAACATGACCATTTTAATATGTCTTCTCAAAGAATCTCTAGGGACTTGTAGTGGACTTCCAAAAACTCAAACAGAGATTAATAAGCAGTTTACTTTTGTAACAATTGCCAGATATTTAAGGAGACATCACAACCATATATTAACTGTTAAATTTCTTCAAAATCTTCCAATGCCTTACAAGGAACAACTAGATAATTTGGCTAAATTGGCATTTGTTTTTCTTGGTAAAGACAAGATTGTTTTTAATGATGATGATGTAGCAAATGATTGCCCAGACTGTGTTGGAAAATGGGATAGTCTAGGTTTGCTGAAAATTGTAAAGTACTCTAGTTTGCTTGCAGATTCCACAAGTTTTTCATATAATTTCCTCCACTTTTCTGTACAAGAATATTTGGCAGCATTCTACATTGCTTCTTTGAGTGATAAAAAGCAAGCCAAAATTTTGAAGAATTATTTCTGGAATTCAAAATATCTTAATATGGGAATTATGTACTTTGGATTAACTGGTGGTGACTCTGTTGCTCTAAAACATTTTCTATCTGGAAATAAATTCTTTTTTTTCAGTAAATTTTTTGGTGCTAACCAAATTGAAAGAAGAGTATCTGAAGATAAAGTTAAATGTCTTCACTTATTTCAATGCTTCCTAGAAGCAGATAATGATAAACTGATACAAAAGGTTGGAAAAATTTTAGAAGATGATACAATAGATTTAAGTAATAATGCTTTATTACATAAAGATATTCATATTTTGAGTTTCTTCCTTGTAAGATCAGCTAACAAAACGTGGAGGAGTTTAGATTTATCAGGTTGTTACATTGGTGATCAGGGCTTTGATATTTTTGCCAAGTCATTTGCAGAATGCAGCAAGAATAGAACAACAATTAAGGCTGTATATTTGCCTTACAATTACCTAACATCCTCTTCTATCAATGGAATTATCAACCTGATTCTCTGTTTTAAAGTGGAAAAGATAACTCTAAGTAATAATAATAATATTAACTATGAAGATTTTGATGATAAACTTTTAAGAAGCTCTATTGATGACAACAGAGTCATTAAGATGGTAGCTGAAAAGACGGAAGGTTGTGAATTAAGCATTTACTTCATTAATTGCAATTTTAATTTAAAGGAAAATGTAGTGTTATGTAAACCTAACTTAACATATGATTACTATTTTTGGAATGCAAATATTCAGCTATGTGATATTAACACATTAACAAGTGTTCATTTTACTTGTTTAAGTGTATATGAAGATAGTTTGAATAGTAACAAAGAAGCTGTTGACATAGCATCACTGCTTCAACAGTTATCTCATCTTGGTCAGTGTCATGTTGAATATGTATTGCAATCTAACACTAGCTTGTTTGCTTCCAACACCAAGATAACAAAGATTACACAGGCTCTTAAGAATAAATCTTTATTGCGACATGAACATCCAAGTAATGATCAATGGAAAATTTTTGACCTATATCGCAGCTCAATCAGTGATACAGGCTTACAGGTAATCATACCTTATTTTATAAAACAAGGCCACATAATGTATTTTGATACATTTAATATTTCAAAGTGTAGCTTGACAGAGTTATCAATTAGCACCATCCTTGATCTTCTTAAAGGTTGTGTAATAAGAAAATTAATAATATCTGACAACTCCATTCCTAATGGTTTGTTGCATAAAACTATATTAAGAGAAGTCTATGTACAAAGTAAATTACTTAATTTTTCAAAGCAAGTTCCAATTGCATTATTCAATAATGATGAAACAAATGCTTTAAATACTGGGACAGAGCTAGTTTACTCTGTAACAAAGTATTTAGTTAACTGTAATATTGACGCCGATACTGTAACAACAGCAAGCAATTTCAATGACAGTTATGTGTCTTATGAACTGTTTCTATCAAATGTAGAGTTAATGAAAGAAGATGTTGAAACCATTATGGTACTCTGTAAAAATCCTTTTCTAACTATGAGCATATTTCAAATGAACATATCTGAAGAACTTCAAAACAAAATTGTGTGCACACTTCAAAACAGTAGAAAACATCATTACTCATATGTTTTAACTTCAGATTCACAGCTGGTAGCATATAAAGCAAAACAAGAGAACATCACTGAAGCCTATAAAAATAAGCCAGATATTCACACATTAGAAATAATACAGTGTGAGTTAGATTTTTCTGAGTTAAGTTTATTGCACCCTATATTTAAGAACTTTTCGAAACAGTGGAACACTATTGACTTGTCAGGTTGCAGTATAGGAGATGAAGGTTGTGATGCTCTTTGCAAGTCATTCTTTCAATATACAGGTTACATTAATACACTAAATTTATTTAACAATGGTTTAACTTCCATTTCTGTGAATTGTCTTGTAAATTTATTGCGGCACTGTGTTGTCGAAAAAATAATTTTAACAAGTAACAGAATATCAGGAAATGATATCTATACATCTTTGTCTACTAATTATTCTTCAAATAATGTAATAATGAACTTCACAAACAAAATTCCACTTCTGATAATTGTTAGAGTGCCACATCTGGACAATATGTCTTGCATATATTTAGTCAAATCTTCTGTTTACTTACAAGTTTTGCAAAAAATGGTAAACAAAAATGGACAGTTTTATGATGTATTCATTGTAGATGATGTCATAAAGGAAATTCATAATACAGTGCAGTATTATGATTCATGTTTGACAGTATATCCTATACCATCAGATATCTTAGATAACCAACTGAAAATAATCAAAGCATTTAAACAAAAGCAAATTATTGCATCTATTAATGTTTCCTTCCTAAATTTTACTGATACTTCCTTCCATGTGCTTTGCAATCAGCTGTTTAATCCTGAGAGTGTGTTGAAGTATATCACACAACTTAACCTCTCTGGCAATAAATTGACATCATCTTGTCTTCAACCAGTTATGGAGTCTCTACAGCATTGCACAATTCAGCAAGTAATAATATTTCAAAATCATGTTCGGAATGTAGAGGTTATAGATATTATTACAGACTATTTTTCAAATAGTAACATTCATAATTTCAGGTTAGGAATACCACTCATGGTCATAAATAATTCAACCATATTTCAAACTGGCTATACTGGCATGCTATTTTTGAAAAATATCTGCAAATCTGATCATATACATGAACTTATCACTGCCTATTCACAAGGCTTTACCATAACTGATTATGTCATCTTTTTCACTCACAGTAACATAATGGTTGATGATTTGAATGATTCATTATCCATACTTTACAATACCTTGCCTCATAATACAAAGATTGTTGTCTATGAAACTGATGTTGCAGATGAAGTAGCTGATAAGATTGCTAAATTCCTCACTAAAGGTTTCACTCAAGGTGTAGGATTTATTTTAAGCTCTATAACGAAGCTACTGGTCCATAGCTTCTTTTATGAAGGCATCACTTCAAATTTATCAACTGTTTCATCGCTAAACACTTTACAAATAACAAATTGTAAGTTGGAACCAGATCAACTTAAAGTTACATTTGATGCTAGTTGTATGTGCAAACACATTAATTTGTCAGGATGTCACATAGGAGATGAAGGACTGAAATTATTTTATGTCTCAGTTTTAAGGAGCACAAGTATACCCCATATTGATACACTGAACATTTCAGTTAATAGCCTCACATCATGCTCTATCCGAACTATTATTAAATTACTGAGTGACTGCATTGTTGAGCATTTGGTAATTTCTGGTAATGACATTGATGATGAAGAGTTTAATCAAGCCTTGTGTATTCAGCGCAGTACCAGTAAAAATGTTGCAAATTTTTTTAATGCCATTCCATTAGTAGTTAGAGGTACCGTGCTTGATGAAGACATTACTGTTTGTAATGCATATATCACTGCAATTGAGACCACAAACATGGTTTGCTCTTTAGTAATAGATGACAGTGCTCAATATTACTACATTTACTATTTGGATGGAGAAAAGAGAACAGTTGTTTCATTTAAGAACAAAAATATGAGTGGGTTCATTGGTCAAGCTTCAGCTACTTTGTTACCCCTGATCACAAATAGTGTAAAGTTAATTTTTGAAAGAAAACTTCAAGAAAATCTTGATATAACTCAATATAATTTTGATAGTCGAGTTTTCAGCTCACTCTGTATGATGATTTTTAATAAACACAGCTTACTCAGGCACGTTACTACATTGACTTTGTCATCTAATCAACTGTCAGTAGAGTGTATGACAAAATTTGTGGACTGCCTTCAGTATTGCTGTTTTGATCACATAATTATTTATGAATATAACACTATAACAAGTTTTGCAGAAATTTTGTTCAAGCGATTTCATGAAGGAAAGAGTATTCTCAACAGCATTGCAGGAAAGCCATTAACTTTGATTAACTATACTTATTTAAACAGGAAAATAGCCAAAAAGCATGCAATCACTTTTTTACTAAATTGTGAAGGGACCACACATCTTACAGAAGTTATTACTTCATTACAATATAAATGTGATGTGGAAGCTCACAAGTTGGTGCTGTTTAATTTTTTATCGAAGAACCAAACTTCAATTGATTTGAACTTCATACAGTTAGTTTTACAAAAGTCTGCAATAGTTAGTCTAATGATATATGAAATAGGCATAAAAGATGAAACAGCATTGGAAATAGTTGACGTTTTACAAACAATACAGGAAAGAGTAGAATTTGTTTTAACCTCCAAAACAATGTTCATGGTCTACAGAACCAGAGACACTAATTTTTTTCACTCAATAGCAAATACTTCATCTATAGATACTTTTGTTCTTAAACTCTGCGTATATTCCCAAGAAACATATACACATATCGGGCACATTCTGTCTACCATGATGGAGAATCTAAAGAGGATTACATTATCAAGGTGCTACCAGTACCTTAATGATCATATTTACCAGGAATTTAGTAGAATGTTTTTCCATGATAGAGCAGTGATACATTATTTGAAGAAACTAGATATTTCTCACAACCACATTACATCATCTTGTGTGAAAGCAATTATTTCATCTTTAAGAACTTGCATCATTGAAAAACTTGTTATATCTCATACTGAACTTAATAACAAGCTTGTAAATTCAGTTTTTGTATCAGGATATCATCAAGGAGATGATCTTCTTAATTTTATTAAAGGAGTACCACTAATTATTATTAACATTGAACAAGGTGACCAAAATTATTTCACATCATTTGTGGTAAACTGTGCAGTCAATGATAGCTGTATTAATCTGCTCTCAGATATTTCAGACTATGAAGTTCATCACTACAATCTCTTTCTGTTAAACAATTGCATTAAAAGAAAATATGTGGACCATGCGACATCATCACTTCAACACTTGATTCAGAAGGTTGAAGAGTTGACTTTGTTCGGAACTGACTTTACAGATGAAATAGCAATAGTAATCAATGATTGTTTATGCAAAGCAACACAAATGACAATTGAATATTTTCTTGTATCTGACTCAAAATTGATAACTGATCTGTCAAAAATGCTATCAACACGTAACAATCGATTAATTGATATTGTAGGATGCAGTATTGGCGAAGAAATGTTTGGAATGTTTTGCAAATCAGTGTTTCATGAAGTTGATCATATCAGAGAACTTGATGTTTCAGCTTATCAACTTACTTCAGTTTGTGTCAACATGTTGATTAAGTCTCTTCAAAACTGTTCTATTGAAAAGTTGATACTAGTAAACCACAATAATGTTCTGGATAAAATCACAGATGTTGTCTTTGATGTATATGCTACAAAGAAACAAATGCAGAACTTTACTTCAGGAATTCCTTTGATAATACTTTGTTATACCAAAGATGATAAGAACATTGAAGTTTGGGGTGGCTTGTTTTGTGTCAATATTTATGTAAATGATGAATTTGAAAAGCAGTTTTCTCGGATATTGGTGAATAACAACTATGCTCAATTACAGTGTGTGTTCATAAATTTTTTCAGTAACAACCAAAGAATGATTCCAACTACAAGTAAATATTTGTCTAATTGCTTTGCACGTAAGAGCAACAAGGTAATTTTGTATGAAGCTGACTTGTGGGATGAGACAGCAAAATGTATCTTAGAACAACTCACAGCAGTGCAAGAACAAGTTCAGTATGTCTTAGTCTCACCAAAAATGATTTTAGCTTTTAGAGCTTGTGCAAGCTTAATCATTAAAGCTATTTTTGGTGCTTTTGCAAAGTACCCTTTCATTTCTATGATCAAGTTAAAATCTATTAAGTTCTGTGAAAGTCTACTTTATATTATTCCTTTTTTGTCTAGGAAATTTAAGTATCTAAAAAATCTTGCCTTAATGGGGTGTCATTTAAATGATGAAAAATATGAGCGATTAAGTAAATCACTATTCAATAATAAATCTGTCATATCCTACCTAAAGGAGTTGGACATTTCCCAGAATAACATTAAATTTTCCAGTGTTATATCATTAATCAATTCTTTACAATATTGTGTTGTTGAAAGACTTGTTGTACCTGACAAGACAACTAATGATGATCTTAGCAATGCTGTCTTCTTTAAAGCATACTCTAAGGGAGAAAAGATTGTTAATTTTATTACAGGAGTTCCATTAATCATTATTAATTATGCAAACAAAGCTGATGGATCATCCACATATGTGAGTTGTTTCAAAGCTTTTCTTATAGATACAATAGTCAATGAACAAACGATTAATCTTATCAGCGATGCATCAGGCCACAACATTTATCACTACAGTTTATTTGTAAAAGATAATGCATTATTGTGTGATTTCAATTATATTGCATTGGTATTTGATCACTTGATGAAGAAGATTGCATACTTATCCATATTTGGAACTGACTTGATGGATGAAGTTGCACTAAAAATAGTACACTACCTTAAAGAAGTGAAAACAAATGCTGAATATTTTCTTGCATCACAAACAAAAACACTTACTAGTGAAACAATGCCAACAAGTACTCTGTCAATGTCTAGGGCAATAGTATATAAGGATTTAACACAAATACCAGAAAATTTAATTGAGCCCACAGGGATGTTTTGCAAGTCACTGGCTTATTCAGAAATTTTATATAATGGTACACCAACAAGTGCTTGGTCAGTGTCTAGGGCACTAGCATATGATGAATTTAAACAAATACCTGATGTTTTATATGAGCTCGCTGGCATGTTCTGCATGTCACTGTCTTGTTCAGCAGACAATTTCTTGAAACATTTTAGATATCTAGATCTCTCATCATATCAATTTTCCTCAGCATATACAAAATTGCTTTGTGATTCTCTTCAACGCTGCTGCATTGAACAGTTAGTATTATCAGTTGAAACAGCAAAACACATAAATGATCATATATTGGATGGGTACTTTGAAGGGAAGAGGTTGTATAACACTACGTTAGGACTCCCACTAAAAGTACTAAGTGGTACAGAGGAAATGCCTGATGATGTAACATACGAAATAGATATATATTTAGTAGAGATTTGCATGATTGATGAAATGTTAGAGAATATTGCAGAAGAGTGCTATAAAAAAATACGATATATACTTTTAAATGCCTCACAGAAGATGTGCATTTTATCGAACAGATTTTATCTAAAAATTCCATTTTGTTCGTTTTTTATATGTGAGCTGGGTCTGCAAAATGAAACAGCATTAGCAATTGCAAAGAAGCTGATAACAGCAAGACAATATGTGTTAACATCAAAGACATTATTGTTGGCATACAATGCCGATATGAGTTCAATTATTAAAGCACTAAAATGTAATACACTTATTATTACAATTAATCTAAATGGATGTAAAATCTCCACTTCTGAATTTAAGGGTATGTTGATTGCAAAATTTAAGCATTTGAGAAATATTTCCTTTTCTCATTGCTCTATTGGTTGGACAAATCACAAATATGATTTTTTATATGATTCAATTTTCAGTACTGGAGCAAGGATATTGTACTTAAAACGACTAGATCTTTCAACATTCAACTGTCAATCATTGCATGTAAATACAATTACTACAAGTTTGCAATCTTGTATCATTGAAAAAATTATTCTATCTGATAATAGGTTTAATGATGAGCTTGTTAATGCCATATTCATCAGTGCTTACTACAAAAGAAATTACATTGTTAATTTTAAAACAGGAGTTCCATTGATTGTCATTAACATTGTCCAAAGAAAGAAATCATCAACAGATGTTAGCAATTTTACTATATTTTTAATGAATGCTGAACTGAATAATGTAATTAACACTATTATTGATGTGTCAGGTTATGATGTCCAAGATTACAAACTCTTTCTTATAAGAAATAATGTGTTAGAAAATTCAAGCGATGTATTTGTGCAGTTTCAGTATTTACTACTGGTGCTAAAAAGTGTTACATTGTTTGGGACAGACTTGATGGAGGATTTAGCATGGAAAATTGCTACATACTTGGGCAAAATTTCTAATTTAAGCATTGAGTTTTCTCTATTCTATAAAAATACTTCCTTGACTAAAGTCAAAAATATTCAACGTATTTTGAGCATTGCAAAAGGGGGAAAGATACGTAACATAATAGATACTCCATTAATATTATCATTGACACTAGGATGCCAGTTAGATTTAATCGATATTTCTTATTGTAATGTTAATAATAATGAGTTCATGATTTTTCAGGAGCTTTTGTCACGTTATTGCACAACAATTAAAGTCCTTGATGTTTCACATAATAGAATACCTCCCAGTACACTTTCAAAGACAATTATGGATTTTCATGTGAAGAAATTGCACCTTAATGGAGATTTTTTTCATTTTCAAGATACTATAACTGAATTGCTTCCGAATGTAAACCATAATATAGAAATTAAATTCTCAGAATGTACTATTTTTATTATTTGTGATGAATCAGGTATCACCAATATTTTCAATCTGGGTTTGTCTGTGGAAAATATACTTCATATCTTTGTAATAAATCGCAGCAACAACATGCAAAACAATCAAATAGATATCATACTACAAACACTTAAAGTAATACCACTACCAATTTTATCCAGTGTTAATTGGTACAGCAATTCATTTGAAGGTCAAGATATCATTAACTTGATAGAAAATTTGATGCATATCAACCTATTCATTGAGGGATGTGAATTTTATTTTAAAAGTGTTGTATCTGATAATCAGTTCAAAAACATTCATGGAATTTTGTACTCTACATCAGAGTATTGCAGCAGTGTGCTAATGCAGTGGACACCACCATCTGTGTCAGAGACGAAGTACATTGAGTTCTGTTTTGAAGACCTAACAATGATAAACTATGCGAAGATAATTGCACAAAAATATTTAATTGGTCAAGATCTGTGTACATTCAAAATAGCAAATGCTTACGTTATTGAAGATGTTGTAAAAGAAATTGCTACAGTAATCAGTAATAGTGATGTTTTGGAATACTTGGGATTGGTTAATCTCATCATACATGATCGCAGTTTACTGATAGTACTTCAAGAGTTGGAAAATATTTATTCACTGAGAAGTTTTACAATAAATTCCATCAATATTTTAGGCAACACATGTGCAGATCACATCGCACACATTATTGCAAGCAATAAAAGCTTAGAGAATGTTGAGATTGCTAATTGCAATCTGAAAGAAACAGCAATTGTACAAATATCTAAATCTATTAAAACTGCTAATTCACTTTTATATTTGGACTTGAGTAATAACATTATATCAAATGTGGCAGCTGGTAAACTAGCAAGTGCTCTGAATGAGATTACGACTTTAAAACATCTTGATCTGTCAGGTACTAAACTACAAGAATCAGATATCATCGGTATAATGCAAGGTTTAAGCAATTGTAGATTACAGTATCTGTTGTTAAACAACTGCAACATTACAAAGAGTGTCGCTACTGAAATAGCGCTGTGTGTTCCAGTAAATTTTACATCTCTAGTAAGTTTAGAATTGTCGAATTGTAAGTTGGTAGAAGTATCACTACTATGTATTCTTGAAGCTTTAACAAGTTTATCATCACTTTGTAAACTGAACCTAAGTTATAACATCATCACTGAAATGGTAGCTGTTAAGCTTGCAAAAGTTATAACAAATAATCCAACAATAACAAATATTAGTCTAACTCCATCGGATAGTAGCATTACTAAAGTAATGTCATCTTGTACAACACTATCAGCATTAAAATGTATTGATTTTAAGTTTCTTATTAATAGTATAAAATTTAGTAAATTGGCAAAAGATTGTCTTGAGAATATACTTTTCATGGTTAAAATTGACTATGTAGATGATGAATATGCCTCTATTGGAAAAGATGTCAGAGAAATATCGCATTGGACATATACAAACTGTAGCAATAGAGAAATGTTTAATTGTCTAGAATCATTATCGTCGTTACACCACCTTGATGTGAACACCAGCACAATTACATACAATGTGATTTCTAACACTATAAAAAATAACATTGGCTTGAAGTACATTAACATTTCAAACTGCTGCTGGCAAGAGTCATGTAGCACTGTGACAGCTGAGGACACAATTTATGTTGAAATTATAGTTGGAGATGACATCGACACGTTCTATGTAATAGCAAAGAGTTTATCTTCTCTTCAGCAGATAGAGTACCTTGACATTAGTGGTAATAAAATAACCAACAAAATTGCACGAGCTATAGGAACTACAATCCATAACAATAAAAGATTACAGCATCTGAACTTATCCAATTGTCAATTACAAACTACTGGGTTTCTTACAATTTTGAATGCTCTGAGTAGTGTAAACAACTTGTCTTACCTTGATGTAAGTTATAACCACTTTTCTAATGAAGTTTCTAAACTATTTACTGGAGTGATTAAAAGCAACAGAAAGCTTGTACAGTTAAATTTGAGCAACTGTAAATTAATCGAAGGAGAGTTTTTAAATGGAATATTGCCTCAGCATCTTGTACATACAAGACATTTGAACTTTAGCAGAAATATCTTAAGTTGTAAAATTATATCAGCATTAGGATTAATTATTATTAGCAATGCTAATTTGCAATGGTTTGATATTAGTCACTGCAAACTGTCAGAGGAAGGGATGAAAACAATTACTAGCTGTCTAAAAATGATTAATTCTTTAAAGCATCTTAATATTAGCTGTTGTGCAATACATTCGTCTTCAGCTGATGACTTAGCAGCTGCACTATCATGTAATAGAGGATTGGAACATTTAAATCTGGCTGATTGTCAAGTACAAGAAATGAGTATTATAAAGATTTTGCAAGAGTTAGCAAAGAACTCTACACTGAAATACTTAAATCTAAAGTCTAATTTGCTTTGTGCTCCGATATCATCATCATCACATAAATATCAGTATGTATCATCTAAAGCTATTATGGAGTTAGTTGGTGTTGTCAACAACAACATGAGTTTGGAATATATTAACTTATCTAATTGTGGATTATTAATATCAGAAGTTACGGATATTGTTGCAGCTCTTAGTGGTTTATCACATTTACAATATATTGATATCAGTCACAGTATAATAACTGATGAAGCTACAGTTGGAATATCATCTGTTATCACCAACAATCCATCATTAGAACATTTCTGTATGAGTAACTGTAGCATGAAGGAGGATGTTGTTGAAAAGGTGACTAAGGCACTTGTATTTAGCAGATCTTTACACACACTTGATCTTGGTGGCAACTGCATGAATGAATTAGCTGCTAAAAATGTATCTACTACAATTAGCAATAGTCAGCTGTTAGAACACTTAAACCTGTCAAGCTGTTCTCAGAATTGTTTTAACTTTTATGACACCATGTTTGATCATTTTAAAAACCTTAAATACTATATCAAATATCTTGATTTGGGATCAAATCCAATAAACTATCATGGAGCTAGGGATTTAGCATCTTTCTTCTGTGAAAGTTTTGTGATTGAATATATTGACTTTTCTAATTGTAATTTATCAGAATTTAGTTTGTTAAAAATTCTTTCTTCACTACAAGCAATTAGATCTTTGCGTCATCTCAATTTAGGAACTAATGTGGTCACAAAAGAATCGGCAGTTATTTTAAAGCATGTTATAGTGGCAAATAGAGATTTGAAGTACCTTCTTTTACCTAGTTGTGATCCCTCAGGACATGTACTTGAAGAAATCATTTGTGTCTGTGGAATGATGGAGTATCTTGACTTCAGTTACAATGTCATAAGTGACCATGCTGCATATGATTTATCAATTGTTATCGATCAAAGTGTATCATTGCAGTATTTGAATATCAATAAATGTACCATAACTAGAGATGGTAAAGAGTTTGTCACTAAGGCAATAGCAGATGTTGAATGTTTGCAATGTAGTGTGGTGGATGAAAATACTCTTCAACATATTAACGTGGCAGTGTTTAACAATGCCATATTGTTCATCTTTTCTCTTAGCAATCACCAAATATCAGCAGACTTGGAAATTTTTAATGTAGTTAAACCATTGTATTACATTAATTTTACACCATTTAATTGTAGTATTACAGAGGAATTACCAAAGTATGTTGAGTCAGCTTTTTTCTCTAAAGGGATGGTATATTTAAGTATTGCAAATTGTGACTTGGGAGAATGCAGCTTATTTGTCATATTAGAAGCAGCAAAGCACATCAACACACTACAGTGCCTGAATTTAAGGTCAAGTAGAATACCTCTAGAAGCAATGGGTGATATAGTTTTGACAATTCTCCGTAATGTTGGAATTAAAAAATTTAATATATGTGATTGTGAGCTGTCAGGGTTTCAAATTACAGCCATGCTTAAAGCTCTTTCTACTCTGAGAGGGTTACGGTACCTGGATATCTCACATAATATAGTAAGTGAAGAAGTTGCAGTTGAACTAGAAACTGTTGTCATTAACAACACATCACTGGAGTATTTGAATGTGAGCACTTGTGGCTTGAAAGACAGCATCATCAGTATAATTTCTCATGCTCTTTCTAATAGCACATCTCTAGTATCACTTGATATTAGTAATAACCATATTACTACTGTAGAAACTGCAAACCACCTAGCTGCTGTTGTACGCAAACAAGCAAAGCTGCAAACAGTAAACTTTTCAAACTGCTTTGACGGAGAAATCATTCACAAAACGCTTGATAGTTTTGAAATAACTAGAACATTAAAATTTATTAATTTGGAGTCAAACAGCATTTCTTACAGCTCTGCTAATATAATTAAATCTTTTCTGAGTGAAAACACTATGATTGAGTATTTGAATCTGTCTAACTGTGGTATTCCACCTGCTGGACTTCTTAACATTTTGTCTGTTCTTGGACAGGTTACCACACTGCAGTATCTGATATTAGCATCCAATGCCTTCACTAACAGTATGACTAGAAAAGTAAAGGCAATCATAGAGAACAACAAAACATTGAAGCACATGGACTTGTCTGATTGCAAGCTATCACTGTTACAGTTGACCTCATGTTTATTACTGAGTTGTCACAGTTCAATCCAACATCTTAATCTGAGTTTGAATAGTGCTGATTTAACTTTTGAATTTGGTAATGCAAATTTGGTAACATTTGACAATGAAAAGTTGATGTACTTGGATTTATCATACTGTAAATTGCCTTACGTAGCTGTCAATCACATTTTCATGCTATCAAGTTACTGTAAATCACTGACCCATTTAAATCTACACTCTTGCACCATCACTGAAAAAGTATCACTCAAAGCTTTACTTTACAATAAATACAGTTTGCAGTATTTAAATGTGTGCAGCTGTAATTTACAGGAGGAACAAATTATTGTGATTGTTGAATGCTTGCGAAAATCTAATTCACTTCAGCATCTCCTTCTGAACTCTAATATTATTACAGATGTGGCAGCAATCCAAATAGCATCAATGATAATAAGTAGTATTTCACTGAAACAGTTAGCATTGTCTGATTGTGAATTGGAAGAATTGGGATTATTAAATATTTGCAAGTCTCTACAAAAAATATCATCCATACAACATCTCGATTTAAGTTACAACATCATCAGCGATGAAGTAGCTGTTAGTATTGCATCATCTCTTTCTAATAATACATCACTAGAGTATTTGGACATGAGTTACTGTACTTGGCCAAATAATGGGTTAGCAATAATTCAATCAACTTTAGATCTTCAAAAGCTCAATAAGTTAAAAGAAGCTGATTTCACCACATGGTGATGTTACATGTTCCAATAACTCATTAAGTAATTGTATAGTTTTTCCTTTTTTTTGTCATGTAGCTTTTCTTAATATGACCTTTTCCATGCACCTTAGCTATGTATTGCACATACTGATACAGAAAAATTTTGTTAGTTTATATTTTTGCTAAGCTTCAAAAGCTTTTCATGGAATTTAACTTCACACAGTTCATTTAGCATGTACTTATTATATTATGTAAACATTTATAGCTATACGCTTTGTATTTATCAGCCACGTTAATTTTTTGTATGCACATAATTATTATCTTTCTGATTTATAAGTATTATAACCATGAAGTCATGTACCATGAAGAAGGCTATTGAGTCATTGTCAAGAAGGAGAAATTTGTAAATTGCATGATCGGTATAAATGTGACTGAATTCCCGGCTTCGATGCACAAAGCTTTGTTAGGAGATACATATGGCAATTTTAAGTAATCATTGTGTATTAACTTCCCAGTGCCTACAGCTGTGCAAACAAAATTTGCACCAATTATTCATCTATTTACTAGCTACAGTATCACTGTGTGGGTGTATAAGTTTCTGGTACCCAAAATATGCCCTGTTTTGGGCAACATTATTCGAGCGGGTAATCAAAGGTAGTAGTAATAGGGGTAGTGGTTGGGCTTAGGCCACTCCAAATAAATTTTCTGTTTCCCGTCCTGGACTCAAGCATATTTGCATGCGGGCGGGCGGTTCATTTCCATTATTTCATTATAAGATTGGCAGCTTTTCAAGCCATTATTTGCCATAAAAGCATGCTTAAGCTTTTCAAGTTACAAAAATAGTGCAAACGTGAAGTTTGTGCATAGCACTGCTGACACGTGAGCTGACAGTTTCAAGATTACTAAGCCGCTCAGCCGCAGGGGCGGATCCAGAGTTTGGAAAGAGGGGGGCACCTTTCTGAAAAACAGTTGAAGACCAAAAAAACTTGCTGAAAACCAGTTGAAGACCAAAAAAAAAAAAAATTAAAAATGGTCACGACAATAATAGCTAGTTATCCTTACCAACTATATCACGTCTGTTATGTAGAATAAAATCCTATTTATAGCTTCATAGGTAAGCTACACTGCCTCATGAACATTGTGACTGCTTTATTAGAGTAATTGACTGCTCTATTAGAGTATCTCGATCTTGTATGCAATTTCTTGAAGGGGGGGGGGGGGGGGGGGGGGGGCATTTGCCCCAAATGCCCCATCCTGGATCCGCCACTGAGCCCATATGCAAGAATAACCAGAAAATAATGGAAGAATACGGAATAATAGAATATTTAGAGCTGACAGTAACTAGATGCGGGCGGTGGACGGGAAACAGAGAATTTATTTGGAGTGGCCTTAATAGGAGTATAAAATGGAGCAAGAAGACGAAAGGAATCCAGAGGCCAAGCTTGGGCCCTCCATGGGCCTCAAATCATTCCAAATTGATGGAGAACACTATTGGCGAGCTCTCTGTGAAATCCCAGCTCACTATACACCATTATAACAAAGCCATGGCCATTTAATGGCGCCAATTTTTCACTCGTGGCTTTGACAGGGTCGGAAGAAAGCTGCTGCAGAAACCAGACTTGCCAGTCCAGAAGGAATACATAGTGGAATATAATGTATTAGACCAGCAATCCATTTCTGGTAAAAACTTAAGTTTGATTTTGTGTGTGTGGAAGCCAGGTTGTATGAAATCCGGTCACAAATGCAGTTGGCGGTCTGTTGCAGTTATTATACAGTAATAAGACATGTGTAAACAACATAAGTACAGTGCATCTCTGTGTATGTTCATCATAAACAGATCTAGGAGGTAGTGTTGGGGGAATGGAAAACCCGAGGAAGAGTAAGATAATTTATTCCACTAAGAGTTAATTCAGTTGATAGGAATGGACTATGAAACTCAATGGTACACATAATATGTATGCTGTATTCTTTCACGTCACTTTGGTTGAGAGCACCAGACTATTATGTTTCGATTATTCACCAATTATGCTATATAAAGCTCAACCCATATTATGTTCATAATTATATATGTCCAACATTTGTGACTGGATTTGCGAAAAGGGGTCTTCCACTACTATGGACTTGGAAGACCATAACTTAGTGTTCAAGAATGTATATATATACAAACCTGAAATTTTCTCTGTCTATTATTTTGTTGGTGCTCACTACTGAGTAGAGTACTGACCAAATTTCAAATCAATAACATTTTCCAATTTAAAGTTGTGATTTATGAATTGTCAATGTTTGTAAATTGGATATACATGGAAGACCTCATTTTGCAATCCAGTCAAACTTATGCCTGATTTGTCTTTCTGAATGACTTTTGGCTTGCAATGATGGTAAATAAATTGCTTCAAGCCTGCAAATGAATCTGTACAATTTGGCTGCTTGTGTATTACGTACATAACATTAGTATAACAACACGTCAAATGGCTACCTGGCTGCTCTATTAGAGTTTCTGACTATTGTATTCATTAGTATTTTACAGAGGGAGTCGACATTTTTAGAGAGACAATGCATTTTTTAGACAAGGTTTTATAGTTTAGCTATATTATTCTGCTTACTACACTAGCGTAATGCTTTATGTTTCAAAGTATCTATATATTATGCTAAAAAATATGTTGGCATCATAGGCTGGTGCTTAAATGAAAGACACTTATATTCTGTTCATATGTTCTGGAAATTTTACTCCCTACTGATAGTAGGACTGAGTTACATATGCTCAAAAGTTTGCCCAAAATGCTTTCAGGAATTTCCAAAATGTTCATCTATTATGATCAGTGTTCCTATTATGCTTGCATTATGCTCCTAGGTCAAGAAAATGTCTTACAATCATCTCGGAGCATTTTAATCAGTGAATGCTCTATTATTTCACTACAAAGTGACTGTTCTATTAGAGAGTATCAATTTAAGGAGTTATGTACAATGAATATGAGTATCAATCACTGCTCTATCAGGCAGTATCAATCTATTTTCATGAAAATAAGTCCCATGGTTTGAAATATTCATCTAATATGCCATTATACTAGCATAGCACTCCACCCTATTATGCATTTGGTCTGTTTTTTGGTGTCAATATTCTTATAAGAATAAATGTCTGCACAGTTTATTTTTGTTGTAAATTATGTAAATGTAACAGGCCATGCAAGTAAAGAACCTGAATGTAAACTGTTGTGATACATTTCATAAATTAACTACTATAGTAGCTAACCGTTCAATGTGTCGGGAGCTGCATTGTGCAGCTATAATGAAACGTTGTACATGTGGTAAATACAGTGACTTATATTTAATTAAAA
Organism: Dysidea avara; assembly: GCF_963678975.1. Taxonomy (NCBI): domain Eukaryota; kingdom Metazoa; phylum Porifera; class Demospongiae; order Dictyoceratida; family Dysideidae; genus Dysidea; species Dysidea avara. The sequence continues at coordinate 24,797,515 of NC_089273.1, forward strand.
ACGACTGTGTATGTCTATATACATATAAAGCTAAGAGTGAATTCACAACAATTATTAGGTACATGTTGACAGATGCTGCTGGATGATATTCTTCACAGTGCAGGATATTAGCTACCTACAAATTGATGTTACATTCACAGGCATAGCAACGCAGGTAGAGGCAAGGGAGGCACATACCTGTAGCAAGTCAACAGATGCTTCTGGATTTTTCCTCGTCATTCCCTTTGTTTACAGGAATTAGCCTTCTCACAGATCCCCAGTTGGATGGCACTTGCAATAAAAGACTGTAGATTTACAATTTTATAATTAATAATTTTTAGTTGCTGCATATACAACAGAACATATACATAAACATGTACAAATACAAAAGTATTTTACACTACAGCTAGTATGCTATTACAGCCTACCAGCATCAAAAAGTTATATAAGGAAGGTCAAGGTGTGGGTGTTTTATTAGGGACACACAACATGAAAAGTAATGTTTGACCAAAATAATTATGTTGAAAGTTTAGCTCTCAAAGCATCAAGACAAAGACAAACCATAGGAGGAAGAGCATTCCACAAACATGGAAGATTTTTAAGTAAATGTGATGAGATGATTTTATTTGTATTAGGTTCTGGTATTAACTAATTTTAAATGGGTTAATTGTGTTGTGTATACTACGTATATGGTTGAACTTAATTATAACCCACTCAGTAATGTCAAATATAGAGGATGGCTAGGTTAAAGATTTGACAAACTGGACAAAAAACATTAGGTCATTTCATTCATCAGAAGACTATAGTACAATAAGAAGACATATATATTGTCGTTTAATATGTATCTGGTGGATCTACATTGGATTTAGGCCTGAGTCAAATATGCTCAAAAATTTGTGTAAATTATTTTCAGGAATTTCCCAAAATTTTCATCTATTATGCTCTTCATTGTTCCCATTATGCTAGCATTATGCTCCCAGGTTAGCAACATTTCTTGCAATTATCTTTGAACATTTTGATCAGTTAATGCTCTATTAGAGTAGTTCACTACAAAGTGACTGTTCTATTAGTGAGTATCATTCTAAGGAGCTATTTGAGTGCAGTTTCCACTGACTGCTCTATTAGGAAGTATCGGTCTATTTCTAATTAAGCTCCATAGTTGAAATACTTACTTACAAAGCTGGTATTATGCTGGCATAGTACTATAGCCTATTATGCTTTTTTATGCTGGCATATTTTACGCAGGCCTAGTTGGATTCTTTACAATAATTATATAACGGTGTATGGAATATGTCTTGTTCTAAACTTAGACTAAATTCTACTTAGGCATATTTGCATGTGGGCCGGTGGTCCATTTTCATTATTCCATTATAAGACTGGCATCTTTTCTAGCCATCATTTGTGTGGCACAGCTATAAAAAAGCTTCATAAAAGCATGCTTAGCTTGTACTTTCTTTTAGTTGCAAAAATAACACAAACATGAATTTGTGCTGACTTGATAACACTGTTGACATGTGAGCCGACAGTGGTACAAGATATGATAGCTTTTTACTGAGTCTGTACAGAATGCAAGAATAACTGGAAAATAACGTTCAGTTTTTTGGGCCACTGGCACAGGTTGCCAGTGGACCTTCAGCATACCTGTAACCACTAATCTGTTGTAACAATGTATTCTGTACGCTGTAAAGTCAACAATAAATAAATAAATAGCTAATGGAAGAATACAGAATATTGGAATATTTACAGCTTACAGTAACCAAATGTGGGTGCTGGATGGGAAACAGAGAATTTATCTGGATTGGCCTAAAGTATTACCAGTTTTAACTGTATGTTATAAGCCCAATGACTTAATTGTAGGGCCTATGATATTGATATAAAATCTTTAAGCAGGCTATAGGATCAGGTGTCCTACTGACCTTCAGCACTTGTGCTGTAAAGTCTTAATAAATTTGAGGTGTTCTGACCAAGGATATCTTTGATGGAGCTTTTTGATTGAATTGGTACAATATACAATGAATAAGCAGCTTGTCACAGGATCGAAAGTGTACTACTCACCATAAAAGATGTGTTAGCTAGATAGTATGGATCTTTCACCTAAAGCCCTGAGTATTGTAATGTACTTTTTGGCACATGTTGCCAACAGACCATTGGTGTTTTCACGCTATTAAATAAATAGACATTAAGGTTTAACAAATACTATATTTCAGAGTCTCACCTTGGATTTGCAAAGACAAAGTCTACAACTTTAGTTAATACAGTAGCTAAGAGTCCTTGTGGCTGGAGACGAAGTCAAATGTCTTTTGTAGCTACTATACGTATATCAGCATCCATATTGCCATAGGTATAGCTAGAAAGTTCACAAAACTTATGAGCAACTAAGTAAATTAGTTTGTACGAGTCAGTATGACTTTTTTCAAAACTTTTACCGTATATAGCCTAAATATTTCGAGCTTGAACAATGTTGCTAAAAAATAACTGAAATTTTCGTGGATTTGCAAACACTCCCTAAGGCCCCTATTTGGTGATTATTAGTTTCTCATCCACCGCCCGCATCCTTCTTAAGCTACGCATGGTAAGCCATTATTTACTCTGTGCATGCTCAGAAGAACACGTGATACCAAACTGATACAATTTTTTGTTGATGAACGCTACAATGCGCTATATATCGCCAGGAGAACTGTTGTTTTCCTTAGAAAATTGCTGCAGTACCATGGAGTTGCAATCGTGTTCTATCGACTTCATCAAAGCAGACTTTCAGTTGACTGTCGAAAAACAGTTGGCGATCACGAAAAGTAGTTATTATTTATTATCTACTTTACCAGTTAGGCACTGGAGGGTGTACACAGAAGGCAGAGCCTGTTCGAGGTGTTTACCCATAGCCTAGGAGCCTAAGCGAAAATCTTTGAGCTAAATATCCTAAAGTGAAACGGGACAAATACCTAGAAGGGGTGATGAAGGGGTGAAGTAGAATCAGCTGGTGAAGGAAATGTTTGTAGTAAGAAAGAAAGACAATTTAGACAAGGTCTGTACATCAGTGTGTTAATATTATAGAATAATGGCATAATGGTAATACCCTCCCGCCCGCATCATAATAATTAGAAAGGCTGGATGAGAAACTAATAATCACCAAATAGGGGCCTAAATGTATTAGATTATATGGAGGTAAAAATATTTCGAGTGTAAAATTTTCGCTGATAACACTCAAAACCACGAAATCAGCGAAAATTTTCCCCCTCGTACTATATATACGGTACCGTACGCAAGGAAAATTTGATGTCAAAAAAAATTTGACGAATCGGTTTAATTCGTCAAATTTAAATTCGTAAAATGTTTATAAGCGCCCTTAAAAGTGCAGGTTTTGCCTACCCTTTTCTGTTACACCTTATCAGTCAGTCAGTAAGTCAAGTCATTAGGTCTAAGTCCCTGAAATTAGGTTAGGTAATCCTAAGCAATGGCGGATCCAGGATGGGGCATTTGGGGCAAATGCCCCCCCCCCTCCCCTTCAAGAAATTGCATACAAGATCGAGATACTCTAATAGAGCAGTCAATTACTCTAATAAAGCAGTCACAAGCAGTGTAGCTTACCTATAAAGCTATAAATAGGATTTTATTTTACATAACAGACGTGATATATTTGGTAAAGGATAACTAGCTATTATTGTTGTGACCTTTTTTTTTTTTTGGTCTTCAACTGTTTTTCAGCAAGGTGCAGAAAAACTGCAGACTCTGGATCCGCCCCTGCTAAGGCTGCAGCACATGTTGCTGTCACCTTCAGTGCTGGTCACTGTAAAGTGCTAATAATAAAATAATAAAACAATTTCTTGATTTTCGTCAACATTTTATTCGTCAAATCTGCTGAAGTCTGAATTCGTCAAATTTTTCTTACGTCAAAATTTACGGTAATGAGCATTAAGGAACGCACGCGGAAATAATTTCTAATTGAGCGCCTCCTCTCCAAATATTTAAGAAGTGTTTCTTACGGTAAATTGTCTATCTACTGCTATAGGAATTAATCACTGAAGTATTACAGGTGTGTATACCCTCCCTGAGGTTGCCTGACGGATAACAGGATATCGTGATCACTCCATTTGATTTTCGAGAAGCCGTACAAGTGAGGGGCGTAACTAGTGTTTTGAGGACTTATTGTTGTACGAACGCAGCATTATTTCTGTGCAAAACTTCAGTACAAAAGGCACAGGTAAAGATTAGAAGGTTAAACGATTAAGCCACTCCAAAATATATTATCTGTTTGCATCCTGGACTCAGGCACAATTGCATGCGGGCTGGCGGTCCATTTTCATTATAAGATTGGCAGCTTTTCAAGCCATTATTTGCTTGTCACAGCTGCATATAAGCATGCTTAAGCTTGTTAAGTTGCAATAATTACACAAATGTGAATTTGTGCCGACTTGATTGCACTGCTGACATGTGGGTTGACACGATTACAAGATGGCTTTTACTGAGCCTTTACAAAATGCAAAAATAACCAGAAAATAATGGAAGAATACAAATTAATGGAATGTTTAGAACTGACAGTAATCATATGTGGGCGGTGGATGGGAAACAGAATTTTTTGGATGGTGATTTTCTGTTTTTCATCAGAACATTCCAACTGTAGGATGCAGGTGGGCGGGTCATTACCATTATCCTAGTATTTGCCACAATAGCTAGCTATAGACTTATTTTCATACCTCTATGTACTCTCCAGGGCCTGATACTCTCTCCATAACAGGCAATTTGGTTTGGCAGCTGTCTTCTTTTAGATATAGCTCCATATCATTGTCCTTCGTCACATGATCAGCTCCACTCAAGGATCAACTTCTTACTTGTAAAGTTTATTGCACCAATCTTTCACGTTCTCTTGGCTTTAATGTTGCTTATTAGTTTAACCCAGCTAGCAGGTCTTACCCTGTTGCCAGCTGGTTGCTACCATCCATAGATGGTGGTTGTTTTGGTAGGTATGCAGGGTTCTGTGGATTCTCCTATTTATTCTCAAATATGTCCAATTCCAATACTTTTCATAATGTATACAGCATGTTTTACTACGAAGGCTTGGAGGTAGGAATGCTTGGGGATTCTGACATTCTTTAAAACCACAAGAATTTCTACATGCCACAATACACCTAATAGAAACCCTGCACTGTCACACCCTGAGCTAGCCTCAAGATGGAGAAGGTAACAAAAGAAAAAATGTGGGATTTCCTAGCTCTCCCGACAGGGACTGTCTGTGGTGCATGCTTTGCTTCTCCTCACACCCCCCGTTAATATATTTTTGGGAATCTATGTTGAGTTCCTTCCAACTATTTTTCCCTTTCTAACGCTATACAAGATAGGTACAGAGGGAGGTGGAGTGGGTGGGACAAACATCACTACACCATGCGTTCTCACACCTTTCTACACGCCTTTTCTTGTGACACATGCGCAGTATACTTTTTCCGATTATTGCCAGCCCATTTTTGCATGCGCACTAGCCCACACTTTACTTCAGTTGTGATGGAGCTTCATGAGGTTAGCCACTGTCATAATACATCCACGCATGCTTGAGTGCTCCATTAACCTAGTTTAACTAGTTAAACTTCAAACAATGCACAAGGTAGCTACTGTTGTAAGTGCAGCAATCTTGAAAACTGAACTGCACATCCTCAATATTTGGTTAATCAGATGAAATGATGGTTAAATCTTTAATAATGGGGAAATATGTACAACAGTAAAAATATGTGTGGACGCTGATGAAAAACAGAAAATCATTAAGTAGTGGCCTTAGCCTATTATACAGTCCAGCTAGTTTCTTTTAAATTGATTCAGAAGCTACACGTATAGTATCACCATGCTGCTGGCACGTGTTGTTGTATCAGCTAGTGACCACCAAGTATTACTACTTTTCAAGACATCTAAGCCATTACTGGTTTAATGGTTTTAGGCGAGCAAAAGATTAGTCGACAAAACACTTTAGATCACCAAACTTAGTCAACTCCAAATTGATTTCCTGGTTACCATCCTTCGCACAAATTTTGGCAATCAGGGCGGTCGGGAAATTCCATTATCCCACTATGAATTACACTCCTTCATATTAGCTAGTTACATGAGTAAAATAGCACAGAAATACTTGAAGTAGGTACATAACTTGCTGTATACTAAATTTCTATCACAAAGTGATTATGGCTGGTAGTATTTTTACTTTGTGTAGTAACTATAGTATGTGTAAAAAGTATCTATCTGGATAAAATGTCACGTGTTTTCTAAAACACTAAATTTTCTGACTTGCTAGAAAGACTATGCAGGCAGAGGATGAGAAGCAGGGAAAATCTATTTGAATAGTCTTAACATCAATAATATTGATCGCTGACATTGCAAACGTGCTTCTGGTTCATCATCTAAAACGTATCTGTCACTCCCTCCCTGAAAACTTGATATAGTAGGTGTTTAATAAAGGTATAACCTTAACAGCTCTGCACTGTTTGAGGTGATGATACATACACATGCAGACTCTACAGGTGTTGTAGCAGTATGTTTGTATTCACATTTGTATACCATCAAGATGAACTCAGGAAACAGACTTAAAAGTGTGCTGTATGTTTATCATAAACATTGCAGTAATAATTTTTATGGTTTCTTTAATGCAATTAATGCTGACCACCAAATATGTGGGTATTTTCCCAAAATATTCCCTTTACTGATATCATAACCCATTGTGGTCAGCTGTTACACTTCTGTGATCATTGTGTAATTTATGTACAATATCATTGTGCTAGGTATATGATGGTATGTACTTAGAAACAGTGGAAAATTAAAACTGAAAACTGAATTTGGTAAAAACTTTTAGAATTACTACTATAGTACACACCTCTACCTCTATGAATATGATAAAGATAATAAGACTACCTCTATGATAAGAAGAGCTGAATTAGGTTCTAAACTTAAAATCACACTGAATCCGACATCTCTGTAATCCATAATACCTCTGTAATCTGACATTGTTTTGTATAGTTAATACAGTGTATAGTGTACTTTGTGACCATGTCAAGTATGCCCTAACTCCATATGTAACCGGATCTGCGAAAACAGGACATAATCGCATTTTTTTGAATTCCTGTTTATTACATATTTATACTCCAATTAGCCAAGTGTACCCACTGGCCTTCATTTGCCAATAACTTTGGGAGTTACAGTCCTACAAAGTAGCATCAACAGAAAAATCGATTTGTACAGCAAGTATTGGGAAAATAAACTACAGGTGCTTACAAAACCTGTTGTAACTTACCAATGGATTGAGGTACAGAGCTAAGAATTTCACTATCGTGTTCGCCATAAGCAGGGGAATCAATTACTGGGTAAGGTTTTCCTTTACTTGCCCTTCTTCACTGCATACCAATGCGAAATTCATGAAGAAAAATTGATTGCATACGATCGCTTTGACATGACGTAAGCAAACGCTCATAACTTATGTATCCTTAGGTCTACTGCAACAAAACAAAGATTTTCCAACTCCTCTTGAGCAGGCGAATAAAATGATATCCAGGTTTTTATTTTTAGTCCCCTTTACTAAGAAAAAGAGGTTTAAAAATGTATGGAATTTATCAGTGATACGCAAGCATTTCACCTAATGTATTCAATGCTTTATACTGTAAATTTAGGCTTGTCCCTTTTTCGCAGATCCGTTCACATATTATAACCACTTAGTTTTCAAAAGATCCTAGTTAAACTGTAAGCTAGTGTATTTCATGACTAATTCACGTACAAGACCATCTAATGAGACTGTAATTTCTTGTCTCATTTTACTTTAGTTGAACTAATAATTATGTCATATGTAACCTGTTTAGTCAAAGTGCCTATGGACTAACATGACTATGGAATATCTTGATGGGATCTTGACCTGACATGCACCATATAGAACTTAAGTCTGTAGATTGAAGTGGCCTTGTTAACAAGGTTAGCTAGCTGCCTTATCATGATCATTATTACACAGTGACACATGGCCTGACTACTTATCTCATCAATTGGCAGAGGAATGACATGCAGTCTTCCACAGTCAATCTACTAAACCTTTTCTCCAACCATGTGAGGCTATGTACATTTTATAGTAACCATTTAGTATGTTAGCCAACAATCTGACAGTCCTAGACTATTATATTGCCATGAACTTATAAATCAACACCATAACTTAAAGTTTTCATTTGTTATTCTGCAAAGTACTATATACGTACATGTCAGTTAATTAATTGAGGAACTTATTTTGAAGTCATGATTAATGAAGAACAATTATTGAGATTTTTATTGGTGCGGTCGTGAGGTACAAGCCAGCTAATTTTGGACCTACTTCACATGTCCACTGCAATACAGTGATATTATTGTAGAGGTAGTCCTATAAAAGTTATCTTTGTATAGAGGTACCTATTAATATTATGAAGTTTTGACCAATTTCAATTTTCCCTATCCCTTTCAGTTGCTACGTTCAATTTCAGTTTACAGTTTCAGTTTCAATTTCCAATGTTTGGTATGCATAAGGCAATATATATATATATATATATATAGTGATTAGATTGTGTGATGAGTCCATAAAATATTGTATGGTTTGGTATTGTGATTACATTGATAGTTCCACCAAATCCTCTTTCCAACATGACAGAAATAATTATGATGAAATATAATATGCTGTCAGTGCAGTTTACAGAATCATATAACTATTTGTATGGGGCTGTATGCAGTATAATTATATATGCATCATTGTTCCCCAATTTATTTTACAACCACAGGATTACACGTATAGTAACCACGTGGATGGTACAACACTATCATGGAAAACTCTATTGATAGTAGCATGACTTGTGAGTCTCATCTTGTAACCAGTAAGTGTTCTGTTGTACTGCATACATTTATATGCCGCTTTCACAACTCACTAACAAGGTGTATAAATGCCACGTATCACTATTATCAGTGCTCATGAATGCAATAACAAGAAGCAGAGGTAGTATTGTATATCAAAAATATATCTCTCTTAAGAGGAAGTATATATTTGATATAATCCAAAACAGCCAAGCTGTAAAAAAAGAGTGCGGCCCTCAAAAAGGCTATGGTGAAAAAAGATGTGAAATCCAAGGTGGCGGCCAAGAAATGGCTGTGATGGTAGGTTAATGGTAAAAATTTTTATAACAACAATTCAGATGAATTTTGGTCCCAAAATTCATCTGAATTGTTGTTATAAAAATTTTTACCATTAACCTACCATCACAGCCATTTCTTGGCCGCCACCTTGGATTTCACATCTTTTTTCACCATAGCCTTTTTGAGGGCCGCACTCTTTTTTTACAGCTTGGCTGTTTTGGATTAGATTTCACTTCTTTTTGTATTTGTATATCCCAAAGCCAGCCTATGGCCAGCTTTGGGGCTTTTTTAACCTATCTTTTTTTTTCTTTTCCACAGGAAGAAGAAAAGATGAAGCAGATGAATACTTTAAATATTTCTGATTTTATCAATAAATGTACAGATTATATATATATAATACATATATTAATTACAGAACTCTACATATTGGTTTCTTTGTAACTGAACACTCTACAAGGTGAGTCCTTCTAGCTGATCTCTCTACAGGGTGAATTGTTTGTAGCTGAACTATCTACAAGGTAACTTCTTCTAGCTGATCTCTCTACAGGATGATTTGTTTGTAGCTGAACTCTCTACAAGGTAACTTCTTCTAGCTGATGTCTCTACAGGGTCACTAGTTAGTAGCTGAACTCTCTACAAGGTGACTTCTTCTAGCCGACCTTTCTACAGGGTAATTTGTTTGTAGCTGAACTATCTACAGGTGATTTGTTTGCAGCTGAACTGTGTACATGATGGTTTCTTTGCAGCTGAACTCTGTACAAGGTAATTTCTTCTAGCTGATCCCTCTACATGGTGGTTTCTTTGTAGCTGAACTCTCTACAAGGTGACTTCTTCTAGCTGAACTACGTAGTTGAACTCCCTACAAGGTAACTTCTTCTAACTGACTCTCTACAGCGTGAATTGTTTGTAGCTGAACTCTCTACAGGGTGATTTGTTTGTAGTTGATCTCTATACAGGTTACTATTTTCTAGCTGATCTCTTGAATTCTTTTCAGGGTGACTGCTCTATTAGGGTGACTGCTCTATTACAGTATCTCGATCTTGCACTGAGATTATTGTGCCCGCAACACTTGCTATTTTTTTTTTAGCAGTAGCTAATTCTTCCCTATTTAGTTTGCACAATTTGCACCGAAGCCTACCTATTTTGTAGTCCGGGACAGTGAACTCACCCTTAGACAAATCAATGATTAACCCAAGCCACTCAACAACATGTGATGGTTCCCACTGACTTTTTTTGTATGTTTACAACAAATCTGGCATTCTCAAGATCACTTTTAACTAGGGCACTATCTCTTATGGCTCTTTCTTTTCCCTTTACAGCTACGATCCCATCATCTAAGTAAATAATAGCCTTCAACCATCTTCCCCTCCATATTCTAATACGAGGTCTTAACATCTTAGTATACAGGTAACATGCACTGGAAAGCCTGAAAGGCAAGACTGTAGAAATTATCGTCCCATTGAAAGTCCGAAAATTTGTAGCACTCAGGGTGGATATCCACATGATGGTATCCTGATTTGAGGTCAAATTTGAATAGATATTCATCCTTATCAAACATAAGGGCAGCTACACGCAAGTCCTCATATTTAAAAGTTAATAAATGGAGAAATTTGTTAAGATACCTCAAGTTTAGAACTAAATGCAGCTTTCCTACAGCATTTGAAACCATGGATAGGGAGCTGCAAATATGGGCTGTTTATCTGTCCTGACCACACAACTGTTTTCAACCAGGTTGCTTACTACATTGTCCTGGTGTGCACTAGCTGAGTAAGCATTTTCAATACATTCAAGTACATTAGGTGGAGCATGCAGCATATCTCTCCAGAAAAGTAAGCATTGCTTAAGACATCCTTGCACCTCTGCTATTTACATACACTGTTCCATGGCTTTCTAGCTCCCAAAAGTGAGTTGTTTCCAAGGTCACTTGGCACCCAGACATGGTATTACTGGTATGTCAATGCTGGCCATCAAAACATTGCTTTACATCATGATCAACTGATTTTACATGTACCTCATCATCACATGCACTAGGTAATACTATGCTACTATCACACCTTGGCAACACAATGAGCACTCTGCTGAACTTGCAGCAGACAGGCAAACCTCAGCACTGCTTACCACAGGTTGTACAAAAGGATACCGTTTCATTGGCACATTCTTTGTTTTGTATGACCTCTGAGGCATCATTACCTATGGGGTAGTGCCCCACTGCTCTCTTCTGTCACCATAGTAGTAACTACTACTACTTGGGCTTGGGAATTCATTCCAGGATGGATCCCAATACTGAATGCATCTTCTCTTGTTGCCATACGCTCCTCCTCCATCTCTGGACACCTTTCTTAGCATCTATCATGCATTTTTTTTGGCATGGGATTCAACTCTGCTGATCTCTTTTTCATCCTCTAGGCTGGATGCTAACGGTTCTTCTTGATATTGGGCAACAGTACCCCAGCCAAAATTGGACCAATTGGTGATCTTGATATGCTTCTGCCTGGTAGCCAATTGTTTCATACCCTCTTACAGGCTTGTTGCTGCTTTTGTCAGGGATTCTTTCTCCTTGGGACCAGACGACTTGACTTTCGCCAACTCGGTGCGGGCACAACTAATTGCTTCCTCCACACCGCAGTTGAATTTATATTAGTGCTCGTGCCTCTCCCTGTAAAATTGGTAGCTGGTATTGCCAATCTTTCTGGCTGCTTCCTGTGATGTTTTCTCTAGAGCGACGTTCACCTTACGCTTTACTTCACCTTGCGCTTTACTTCAGCTATTGAGGCTGCCCCACTTCATGCCTGTACTTGTGGATTTCTTGCATAGCCAGGTTGAACTTCTCTTCTAGAGACATTTTATCACTTGATACAAGCTATCAGTCAACCTGTATTGTACACGTGGCATAGAATGAATTAATGCACACTATTCCACCCTTATATACAATGCGTCACGTGAGGATGTGATGCAACCACATATGGTATTCAAGTGGGAGCTTATTTTCTGTCTAATTCACTGCCACAAAATACATATTTCACAACTAGTGGAATGAAATCACCTCCTACCATCTCCATAACAGCCAGGTACTTTACATGCTTAGCCACCTTTCCAGCTGCAGCAGCCACACCAGCGCAAGAAGCAGAGGACGATATAAGTAGGTTGAGTAGTTCTGTGGACAGAGACATCAAAATAGACAGGATGACCTAGTTGATGGATCAGGATGGAATATATCTCCTGGATGTGTACTGTCATCAAAAGAGCACATTGCTCCTTATAAACTTCCAGATGGTCTTGTAACAAGGCATGATGAAGGATGTTAACCAAGATATCGTGGTGACAGATTCTCATAGGACCATGAGAGTAGCCTAAAAGATGGTCGCCAAAACAGTGTATAGAAGAGAGGTGTGCACATTAGGGAAAGGGGAAACACAGAAACTCTAAGCAGTAGACACAAACCAACAATGAACTCTGGACTGGGGATAGCTAACCCAAGAGAAGTTTGTGGATTGACTTTAGCCAGCCACTACTGGTACCACCAGAAGAGTGAACAATGGCAGTCAAACTAGCACAGCCCTGAATACTGCAAGGATCAAATGACGATTAAACTAATACTGATCTAAAATGGCTTGCAGATCATGCTGTGAAGCTGAAGAAATGGGAATGTCAGAGAACATTGAAGCAGAATCCTCATAAGAGAAATGATGGAACAATAAACACAAATTGGGAAGCTAAATCACGGATGCTACTGCATGACTCCTAAAAAGCAGCTGCAGTAGACTGGGTGGATTCTCATAAGCCTACACCACCCAGGCAGAAAGGAAAGCTGGCTTGGCACCAAGAAGGATCAAAAAAGACTGCACTGCGTAATATGACTATGACATTTGTGAAGGTTAAGGTCAAATTGACTTAGTGGTTGCAATGCAGAAAAAGGCTTGAAGAACATTGCTATACCTACCCTTGTGTGCCCAATACAATGCACGAGTTTTATTGAAATCATTGCAGGTAGTAATTTGGCCATGTTTGAGATCAGCATGGACAACCATAAAGTGTTAGCTGCCAAGTATGCAAACGGCCTAGAGGAATGGAGCTACGAACATTGTGCCAGTGGTGATGACTCACTGGAATTTACAGAACTGCTTTAGTAAGTATTATATAGCAATCTGACAAAGCACCAAGTTGATGAACAAGCTCTTCAAAGCTTCACACCTTGGACATGAACCAAGATGGGACGAACACTGCGAGGAATGTGAGATACAGCAGAGACCATTACATGATCAAGTAAAAAATTAAGCACTTCGGATTCTGTAGCAGGAGGTCCTTGAAAAGAGAGAAAGCGACTCAATGTCTAGATGGTCAAGTAAAGAAAGGGAATTAGCATCAGGAAGATGAACAGTTGGAGCTATTCTTGAAGCAGAATGAGGAACTCTAGGTACCTCCACCACCTCACTAACTGGTAAAAGTGGAGCATCACAGCATACACCATAACTAAGTAAACAACAACTGTGAAAATGGGAGTGGGAAGCCCACCGACAAGAAGGAAGAGAACAGACTAAAGGACTACATGACTCAAAGAAAGCAACACATGGGAAAACAAGCCTTGATAATAATGTGAACAGAATTATGTATAGCCAGAGTAAAGAACAGGATAAACAACGCTTACTACACAAAGGACAATGCCAGGAAGATGGAGAACTGAGAGGGATCTGAACTGGAAGATAACAGAAACAGCAAACAGGAAAACTGTTAGTTGTACTGTGAGTCACAACCTGCTGGAATTACACTACATGCAGGATATGCTGGAATAGAGGATGAATTAAAATTGACTGAAACAGGACCCACTAGAAACTTTTGCAAACCACTATTGGTGGTAACAGAAACATTAGATGTATCATTATTAACTGAAACAGAACTTACTAAAATATTATTCAATGGACCGCAACTAACTGGTACAGGACTTGCTGAAATAATAGAGAAATCACTATGACTAAAACAGGACTTACTGAAACATTAACTAGATAGTAGGGCTGAGCGATACTACCGTTTTAGCGATATATCGCGATATTTTGAAAGTATTGATATCGCGATATTTTGTTATTAACTATCGTGATACCATGCCTGTACATTACTATCATTAAAAATCCATTTGTTATGCAGTACTAGGCTAAGAATTCTTGTAAATGATAAAGTCCACCCATCTGGTTTCCCCTGCAGAGAGGTGTGAACACCATAACAACCTCAAAGCATGTGTTACAATAACTGTTACTGTAAACAAGGATGATAGTGGCTAGTTTGTTATCACCTATAAGGACTTCCTGCAGGAATGCTGAGCAATATGCTATGTAGCACCAGCTATGATTGACTTATTTGTAAGTATCGTGAACTATTCAGTATCGTGAATAGTGGCTTTAGTATCGATCGTGATACTAAAATGGCAGTATCGCTCAGCCCTACTAGATAGATCACTATTAATTGAGACAGGACTCGCTACAATATCGTTGCATGGGACACTATTGACTGGAATAGGACTTGCTGGAATAACAGATGAATCATTACAGACTAAAACAGGATATTAGAAATATGACCATTGACTGAAAAAATTTGCTGTAATAGTAGATGAATCACTATTGAATAATACAGGACTTGCTGGTGTATTGGATGGATCACTATTGACTGAAACAGGACTTGCTGAAATATCTGGCAGATCGCCATTCAGCATATTGATGGGGCTGAAAAATGACAACTGCTGACTTATGAAAGCAGCACGTGAGATTCACGTCAGATGAATTTAACACTTTTCTTGCAGTCATAATCAGTGTGTGACTCCAAACAATCTTTAAGCGGTATACCATGATGACAGATAAACTTCTTCAAGTTCCTCGTGTTGCCCCTTCTAGCACACTGTTTGAATTTACAAGGCATTAAAAGAGCATAACTTAGGATGATACAGTGGCTAGAACCACTTTTAAAGTCATTGTCCTACCTCCTCTGCTTCACACCATCTGCCTCACAGCTAGACGCACTACAGCGGATTTTGAATTTCTGTGACGCTTAATTGATTTGGCCATTAGTGCTGTAAACGTATTCACTACTTTAGTTGTTCATAGCTATGTAGTAAAGTAATTACTTCGTTACACTTAAAACATCATTAAGAGCTCGCATTTTATTAAAGTCTAATTGTAAAGCATGACTAGTGAAATAATTATTTCATGTAAGCAAAGTAATTTACAGTCTTGTATAGATGACACATGGTATAATAATGTGTGTTCATAATTATATAATTTGTACAAATGTAAGTGTAATCTCCATACAGATGATGAGCCCAGTAGACCACTTGTTGGTAAAGACCACACAGCTAGTGACCATACAGTAGTTAGTAAACCAGATTGTTTGTATGGATCACAAGTGATTGATGTGATTATGAGAAAACCTGGTAAGATAACAATTATAATTGACCTATTGTAGTATTATTAATTTTAACAGAGTTTTCATTTCTGATCAGATACTACAACTTGTTGTATCAGTGTTTAATACCTAACTGTAAACTGACCATCAAAATTCTAAAACGACTTATAAAAATTCCTAGTGATGTGGAGAGTTTTATTATCAATGGAGAAAGCTTAAGAATCAGATGTCAGAGGGTTATCAATCTTCTACTAGTTCAGTTAGATGCTACAAGAGATTACAAGCATTTCTGTTACTTGTTTAACATGATATCAGTAATGCCTAGTATTACCAATAAACTGAGAACAGGTATGGTATGATTGTGTCCAGGGTTGAAACCAGACTGGGTCATCTGGTTATCCCAGTCACATTTTGTCTGTGTCAACCATGTTTGACCTGGATTATGAAATAGCTATAGATTCTGCATTGGGTTACATGGGTTGATTGTAATATATAGCTTGGCAATGATAATGGAAACCGATACTGTATTAAACTGTAGGAGTGGATCATTGCTGGGAAGTATAATTTAAAGAAGAAGGGTAGGAAGTATAGGGTGGGAGCAGTTTTAATAGCTTTATGTGACTGCTTTATTTGATAACTGACTGTTCAATTAGAGTATTTCAATCTCTCTGGTCTTTGTAATGCGCACATCGTGAAAGAATACAGTACATAACCATTTCATTTTATCTGTATAATAACTTATTGGGGAAGCATGAAAATTGCTACTAGTCATCTACTTGGAGCCAAGCAGATATGCGAATACTAAGTACTCATGAATAACACTTACCTGTGCACACTTCTACTTTAATCAAACTAAGTCAGATCCTAGTCTGATCTGTCCAGATCAGTAGGTCATCCTGGTCAGTGATGCTGACTTGGTGATCATGTCATTTGATACGTACACTATATTATTAGTGTAAGTGACTTTGGTGCATCTATAGACTGTCTTTTGTGTATGGTTGATACTTGTACAAAAAATCATTGCCATTTATATTACTTATAGAATTTCACTCACACTGGTATCATTATTTTCAAACTGGTCATGATCCCATGTCTTGTAAGTATGAGTAGAGTGACTTGCAGTGTATATTGTATTATTTATATTAATTTTGATTAGCTTTGCGTTTGTATATATTGTACATACTAGTTAAAGCACCGCCGCGAGTGTAATATGGAAAAAATAGCATGAGGGCGTGGGCGAGAGACTAGTACAGCACAAGGTGAAGCCGAGTGCTGTATTACGTTCGAGACCATGCCCGAGTGCTATTTTTTCCATATTGCATGAGCAATAGCAGTGCTTGAACTAGTATATACAATACCACAATAGGTTGTTTGGTAAAGTTTTTAGTGATACTACGAACATCTCTGTATGGCTAACAACTCCATCAAACAGTGTGGTAGTACTGTCCCCCAAAAATGACACATTCTTCCTAAAATACCGCTTTTAAAAAACATTCTAGAAACACCTTAATGACAAAAATCACTATTCAAGTACAGAATACTTTTAGTCCATTTAACATCAAATACAGCATTAAAAACAGGAAAACACAGGCGGCCGGATATAAAATTTAAAACAATCCCCGAAACTCCAATTTTTGCCTGCCTGCCTGCCTGCCTGCCTGCCTGCCTGCCTGCCTGCCTGCCTGCCTGCCTGCCTGCCTGCCTGCCTGCCTGCCTGCCTGCCTGCCTGCCTGCCTGCCTGCCTGCCTGCCTGCCTGCCTGCCTGCCTGCCTGCCTGCCTGCCTGCCTGCCTGCCTGGATCTGATTGTGAGCTGATTGCTAAAGATATACTCCTTTTCTGTTGCTAGCTAGTGGATATCATACTTAAGTGGATTAAACTATCATGGTACTTAAAGAAGTCATTAATCAGTTTGTGGCCTCTTCTATAATATCCTTTGCCCTTTTGTCCTAGACAGGTACTGGCTATCCAGATTTGCCATGTTCTCTCACATTTCGGAAGCCTTAAAAAACAACTTATAAACCATTACTTACTATAACTCATGATCCCTTGGCTTGCCGTGAACTTGAATATTTTGTTCACTGAAATTCCCTTGGTGTTTATGATTGGAATTTTTTATACTACCTCACTGTTTGTTTGCTGTTATCTAAAACACTTAGACACTCGTAATATTGAATCTGCAAGAATTTAAAATCATCAATAATTACCTCAGATATGCCTTGGTAATTATGGACATCACCTTAGATGTTTTATGTAGATACTCAAAGAGACTTATTTCAAGTAGTGTTGCACCGATATACATATTTTCACATTTATCAATACCGATTATTTGCCTATTCCTGTAACCGATATGCCAATATTTACCGATATTCTTCAATTCTTCAGAACAGGGGAGGAGGAGTAGAAAATCACCTTATGTGTATAAACTGCATTTGTAATGAAATGTAATCAATGTAATTAATTGCATGGGCGACCGACTTTTATACAGTTTTGCCACTAACTTCTTTCATTGAAAAGGAAGCCAAGTAGTTATCAAACATCTAAGCCAGCTAATCAAACTGTGTTTTTAGTGGGGCTCCAGACCCTTTGTGAAGAGTGATCAACTAATTGCATGGGCGGCCGATAAATATACACAGCCTACTATAGCCTTGCAACCATACTTGTGCAAACAAACAAGCCAAAAGAGTTACAAAACAATTACAGCAAACCACTTACTGCTTCATTCACCACCTCCTTTACTTTCACCTGTTCATTGCCATCATTAACGATTGATTGTGGGTTTCGGTTAATCGGCAAATTATTTCCGCTTCGTAGCCGATACCGATATTTGTAAAATTAGCTAATATCGGCTGTTATCGATAATTTAACCGATTATCGGTGCAACACTAATTTCAAGTATCTAACTATTACATGAAATATTTTATCTGTACAATGCATACATTTCTCCTTCATTAATCTTTCAGACTCTACTCATAACATTCATCCTACCAGACTGGTGCCAAACAGTGTTAACCAGTTAGACACTCATGCTGTTGACAATATTATTATCAGATGTGTTGATGATGGACCATCAGATGACAGAGCAGACAACTACTCCATTAGTAGTCACCACCAGGTTATTGGTAGAAGATGTAGAATTGTAACTACTACTACTACTACTGCTAAGGGTAAGTGTAGCATTAGGAATTCAGGATGAACATTAGAAGAAAGAGATGGTAAACATCTAAAATAAGAGATATGTACACCTGTAATAATGGTTTGGTTTTCCCACCAAGCACGAGGGATGTAAATTCATAGAACTTGCTGTTGCTCAATTACCCTTGAAATAATATTATTGTTAATATCATTTGCAATCAAGATTTACTCTAAGTTTTGTATTTATAGGTCTGGATCTGTGAAAAGTGGTCATATAGCCTTTACAACTGTGCTAGATAGTGAATAGAGTACCAGCTTAAAATTTAGTCACATTGAACTCCTAACATACCACTATTGCTTGAAGTATGTGATTTAGAGGTGATGTTTTAAAAACTTTGGGAGAGTTATGATTGGTCAAAGTTTGACAAACTATAGCCATTTTTTCATACCAAGTCACAATTATCACTTTTGTCCATCACATGCCTAAAACTTTATACATCTATGGTGTAGACCACAATCTCTAACATTCAAATTAGCATTGTGATATGATAAATTGGTTCAGTGTAATCAAGTACGAAATGTGCTTACATTCAAAATAACTCAAAACATTTTCAGCTACCTCTTCTCAAATTTAAATAATAAACATTGTCAAATACCATATAGCTAACTGGTAGCTTTAGAAAAGCACAGTGGTGCATACCTATTTGCTTGATATATTATGATTATTGATTATGATTATTTACTATGTATCCTATAGCCTACTTTTTCTCTATGACCCCTAATCAAACTTAAAATTCCAAATTTTTTCTTACACTTGTTTGTTTATGTTTTCCGTAACATTGTTATGACTGATGAACCCACTCATACTGCATCAAAAGAAAGAATGGCACCAGAATCACTGTTTTCATCTGAACGCATATCCCAGCTATCAAATACTGCTTTGAAAGAGCAGTGGCCATTACGCTTTGATTTCAGCTATGTTCAACCCATTACACAGTGCTACAAACAAAAACCAATAGAAGAAGTGCCTCTGCAATCAATGCAGTCACCACTAAAATACGACGATTCGCACTCCCCAACTATCAATTACTGCCTCGAAAGTACAGCGGCCATTGTGCTTTGCTTCAGCTACGTATGTTCAGCCTGTTACACAGCATTGTAAATGAAGAACAGTGTTAGAATCGCCTCTGCAATCAATCCGGTCACCATGCAAATCCAGATGATTCCAAGGTACTGTAGGGAAGCCATGCATTGTGCTACCACGAATCAACACCTTGCACTGTCAGCAAAAAGAAATGGGACACAAAAGAGGACAAAGATAAATCCATGATGTGTGTATTGTGCATACTGTGTTATGCCAAAGGTACGTCTCGGGATGAAGCGACATCGAACAGTGAAACAATCAAGCCCACAGCCTTAGCCATTGTCGAGTTACACTTGCCTGAAGGCATCAGGCAGGCAGGCTGACAGGCAGGCAGGCTAACAGGCAGTCAGGTAGGCTGGCAGGCAGGCTGGCGGGCGGGCGGGCGGGCAGGGAGGCAGTAAAAATTTCCATTAAATAATTTTTTTTTTAAATTTCGTAAAAGTTTATTGGAAGCCTTTAAGATTGTACTGAAGGCACTTTTGGGCTTGGTTATACCTAACCAATACTGCCAAGGTGCCAGGGTGGTATTGTGAAGCTGGTTTTTTGGGTGATATATTTTAGCTAGAAAACCCAAATCTCCAAGATCCCTAACATACAGTACTACCGTACTGTATGATTAAGATCACTAATTTTTACTTATACTTGTTTGTGAAGTTTTTTTGTAAATTTATGCCAACTACGTAGCTAATACCCTTGAATATACATACACAAATCTAGTTTTAATCATATTCATGAGTGAAGTCATGTTCTGCAGTGATCACAAATCCAATAATGCTGTTATATTCATAGAAGCACAAAGGCTGTCCACTTACATTCCAGCTGTACGTACTATTGATACAGACCAGGGTCTGGCAGCTATGCCTGCAGGCTCATTCACTTACCCGTACACACGAGGTTAGTCTACTTCGTACATATGCTTTGTGTATACCATTCTACAAGCAGTCCATTAACTGGTGGCAGACGGCATCTAGTCTACAGTAGAGAAACTCACTGGCTGAATACGTGTGGGAATGGATTAATGCTGACATGATTAGTATGCACGAATTGGATTTGGCCATGAAAAGCACTCAGATGCAAGCGTTTCACTATCCTTGCCATCCTACTAGTTGAAAAATGGTTGGCTAAGATGAGAACTAGTTTAATAGCATATTCACAAATGTTTCCACACGATTTTGAATATTGACCACACCCACTTTACTGATGGCGTGAAATATCCACTCTACAATCAAGCTTACCCATCTAGGCCTTAACAAATAATCCTTAAGCTATTCAATAGAATTGATTACAACATTTAATTCTCATAACAGAATTTCTCCATGACATCTCTAGGATTTATCTATTCATAATAGATAAACGCAACCAGAATGGCTGCAAATGCTTGCTACGTAATTTGTATTTATATACTTGTATTCAGTAGATTCACCAAAAGATCGGTCCACACAATGATTTCATCAACAGACAGTCTCATGTGAACTTCCTCGGGGATGGTCTTCATACTTGGCTGAACACTTGAAAGGTTTACAGATCATCCTGTAAAGTTTCATCCACTAAAAGCAATTGTTGGTTTCACTGGTAGTGGAGGTTGCTATACAACACCCACCTTGCTACATACACTCAATGGTATCAGAGGTAGTATTGCCTCCTGTAAGCTTATTGCCTGATTATGCATTAGACATATCCAAAAATTGCATTTCAGATGTACGCTCATACTTTCTCAAGGCATTATGTCCTGTCTCCTGGCACATAGTGGTTGTTCCAGACTGTGGTTGGTAAGCTTTTCAACCCAGTTTCTTTACACATGTCCTTAAGCATTTAATTTTACCAATTGGCTCATTGGTAAACTAGGAGCATTTGGATTACTTGGAGGCTTAGGCAGTGGCTTAAGATAAGACTCATCATTACTTGCTGCATTCTCTCGCAAGGCATTAAAATACTTGTCAGGTATTTAACATGGCATGCACCTTGGCAAATCAGTCTCATACATATACTGTCTCACCACCTTATTTTCTGAATTTAATGAAGTTCTTCGTAGGTGCTACAGGCCTTTCCATTAACATCAGTTGTTTCCCTTTTAAACTGAGAAATGTTTAAGCTATGATCTTCTCATCCGCATAAAGAACAGTTCTTTCCATTATACTGCTTTGACAAACCTACCAGTGTATCAATAATGCCAGCTTGTCTTCCTCATAATTTGATATGTATATTTAATTTGTGTTACAATGCCATTTGCATGCAGACTCTTGTAAACTGAATCGCACACATTTTTAGCTGCCTAAATGTTGTATCATAAAACAAATTAAATTTCTCTGTTGGCCTGAAATTTCTCATTTGCCTCTGTAGTCCAGCTAAGAGTAAGTATAGACTCCGTGGAGTGTACTCTGTTCCATCAGATTTGCATGTCTTGATATTGTTTACACAACCACTCACAAAGAATGTTATCTTCTGTAGTTCTAAGGACACACTCAGGGCACTTATCATGCATCAGGATACTTATGGTTTCGAGATATTGACCATGACTCAAATTTTTGGCATGCCCATTCCATATTCTTTTCAGGGGACTCACCCTGGTGAGTTGATCGATCGAAACATTGAAGGTGAATCTATCTTCAACTTCTTTGTTTTCTTTGCCTTCCTTACAATTGCTCTATATATTCACACATTTGCCACGTGGTCAGGTGAGAGACAGACTTTTCTTTGGTCATTCCATCTCAACAAAACTGGGACACTAGTCTTCTAAACCCAATCAAAATCATTTATAATGATCAGCGTTGTAACCATGAGTAGGTTCTTTTCTTATCAATGACTTGTTCACAACAACATTCTTTCCCATAAATTACATGTGGCTTTTCGTAAATCCATTGATCATCACAATAGCATTTCTACTCACCCATAAATTTCATAAGGCTTGCCATAAATCCATGAATCATCATACTAATTTTTTTTCTACAGTGTCACAATCAGTATTTAGAAGCTACACTATAAATGACTTGCACTAATGTACCTCAGTTCAATTGTGTTGCATTTTAGTTGTAACATTGACACTCAGGCTTTGCGTGATATAAATGCCCTCAGCCCTTGGGCCTGCAGCCCTTTGGCTGTCAGGCATATAGACTTTATTCACTTAATTAATTTCATAGCACATAACCCATTGCGAACGAGTTGTCTGCCAATGTTTACCATTTGTAGTACCTAAACCATGGTAACATCACAATTCTACACCACATTTGCCATTTGTAGTACCATAACCATGATAACGTGATAGCAACCGTCGTACTCGCCCAATTTTAGAACTAAAAATGGCATCTGAAAATCCATCGCCATGGTGAAGAAAGATACTTGTATGGTTTGCATGGCATCAGAGGGTGCTTACTATTCTAAATGAATATACAATATCATACGTATCAGGCAAAGCCCTCGTGCCCATGTTACAATTATTGATATTATATTGCTTTGTGTGAACAGCCTTAAGCTGTCACATGCCTAACTACCATGATATCACCTGATATGATTGTGTTGTACTGTATTCAAGAGAAGCTAGCAATATTTCCAAACTGCATTTGTACTGTTCATTGTGGCTAAGTGTTAGTCAGTAAATTAGTAACGTTATTACTTCAGGTCACTAGGTAGTAATAATATTCAAGTCATCATAGTAGCTTTTTTACTTAGGTAATGCATTACACTTGCAAGTAAAGTACATTCAATTTCAGTTATAGTACTAGTTTTTATGTAACTCATTACATAAATTATGCAACATTGTATATGAGTGTTACTAGATATAAATGCAACACATCAAACATTATCTGTTCTGTACTATATGACATAGCTACAACCGTGACAAGCACAACAACTGTTAGTAGTGAAGTTACTAGTGGTGGTCATCATTTACACACTAATTCTACTCCAGTATCAACTGATGTGACATTCAGTGTTGCTGAGTCTGTATCATCCCTATCTTCCACTAGTAGTGGAATTGATTATGCACAACAAGGTATGTGCATACATGTGTCTGTATGCACAATCTTACAGTAGAAACATCACTTAAGTTAGTATCATTATACAAGTAGGAGGAAAAGTGAAGAATTTTAAAGTTGGATTAGGGATCAAAAAGTAGTGAAACAAGGGAATAGTTATAAAAAGTAGTGAAACAAGAAAGGTTACCTACACCTGCAGATATACTAGTGGACATTTAATCCAGTCTTTATATACCCATAGGGATTAATAAAACTCCACTAGTGTATAGTTATTTCGCTACTTTTATTCTTTTATTGATCCCTAATCCAATTTAATTCTCCTTCTACTTATTAGTTTACTTTTTATGCGTATCATAATTATGGCTGGTGAGCCAACGCATACAGCATCAAAAGGAAGAATGGTGCCTGATATACGTAGCATACAATTAATTTTGTATTTAAATATGAACCCAAACCATCAGTTATTACTAAAAAGCAAAGTGCTATTATGCTTTGTTTTCAGCCATGTTCAGCCTGTTACGCAGCATTACAGATAAAAAAGAGTACAAGAAACACCTCTTGAATCATTACAGAAAGTATGGACGATTTTCATTACAAATGCAATACTCAGCAGAGTGTAAGCCATAAGCACTACTGTGAAACAACATCTTACTCTGTCAGTGAAAAGAAAAGGGCACAAAGGAGAGCAAAGGTAGTTCTACGATCCATGCATCATACGTACTGCTGTACCCCAAAAGACATCAGTCAGGATCTAACAGCGAGGAAATAAAGCCTGTAACCTTAGCAGTTGTTGAGTTGTGCTTGTTTGAAGGCATCTGGCAGTTAGTCAATTAGTGGAAAATTCTGCTGAACAAAAAATAAAATTCAATAAAATTCCATTTTTGACCATTCTGAAAACACTTCTGAACTTGTTTATGTCTCACCAATACATCATGAAGACATTTTCAGGCTGGCTGGAATGATGTTATTACCAATAAATTTTCAAAATGCACACCATTATTAAACTTTATTAGTTTTAACATACGTAATTGCAGCCATTTTTTGGCCACCACCTTTATTTCACAACTTTTTACACAGGATTTTTAAGGCTGCACTATTTGTTTTACAGCTTGGCTGTTTCTATGTAAATTTCACTTCTTTTTGTACTTTATAAGTTTCCAATACTAGCCTATGGCTGACTTGGGGTTCTTATAAATATGTGACCTAATTTTAGAAAACTGTCGATATCCACACAATTTTCAAAATGCATTTTATTTGTTCTTTGTTTTCTAAAGGGACAGAGGAATGGACTAGCTAAGTTTCAGCTTCATAAGTTAAGCAGTGTTGGAAATTCAGCACTAGACAGCTGGACGAGCAAATAAATTGATATGTACAGAAGCTATCGAGAAAAAAATCTACAGGTGCTTACATAAACTATCATAACTTACTGATACAATGGCGTATGGAATTGAATCTTAGCTCATTGTGTTCACCATGACTTTGTGCATCCACCAAGGTATAGTTTTTTCCTCAGGCATGCTTCTGTGTTTGAGAAGGAAGGAAATTCACTGAAAAATGATCGTCGGTAAATTCTTTCGTCACTGCAAAGTAAACAAACGTCTGTAACTTTGAAATCCTTTCGTGTATGGAGATGAAACAAAACTTTTGTACTCCCAATGAACAGGCGAACATGATGATGCCCAGGATTTATCCATTGGAGGCTTAATTTGCCCACCAGTGAGGCGATAAAAACTATGCACAATTTATTTTCTGGAGCTTGCATTTTTAACCCATAGTTTTTAAATGCGTTTTATTACAAAAGTACTATTGTGAGTATATCAACGGTTTTCCAAAATTCAGTCACATATTTTGCAATATATCACTTTGACACCTCAGATCGAAGGAAACCACAGGGTTATATTTCACATATTGCCCTGACCACAGGGCAATATCTAGATATTAGGGCGATATCATGATATAGCCCTGACCACAACTGCCTTTGATGCTGAGGCAGTCACAAAGCATCAGTTCCCTTTGATTATTTATATAGATCTGCTTGAAGTTTTGCATTGTGATTTTGAATAGAGCTGCTTAAAGTTTTGTATTGTGGGTTTGAGTTGTAACATGTTGGTATAGTTAGGAGCATTATTGTAAAACAAAAAGAATTGAGTTAGTCAGCATTGCATAGTTCAGTTACTAGGCATCACTAAAATTAATAATCATTTTTGCAATGTGGGAGTGTTTTTCTACATAGTACATTTTAATTACATGAAAAGATGCATCAACATTCCTAACCTATATGTCTAAGTGTTTATTTTAGCACCTTAAGTTACTTTATTCATGGTTATCTGTTTAAAATGGTATCACTACAAACAGTGAAACCCACAATCATTTCTTTTTGTGTCCACAATTTAAACCCACAATCGATGCTTGCTAACCTCTGTGTTAAAGTAATGTGGGGAACGCAGGTTTGTCTTCCTATTAGATGAACATACCAGAGTGGTATATATTACTTAATTAACCCTTTAAGGACCAAAAATTGTGTGCATAGTCTACCCTGAAAGCCCACACGTTTTATGATTATTGCGCATTTAGTGTTTTTAAAAAATATAATAAGTTTATAGCATTGACAAAGCCCCTACAAGTGCTCAATTGTATAACAAATTATACTAAAAGACTCGCCTGACAATAATAAACAACATTATCTAACTTACCAAAGTGTAGAACTAATGTCTTAAAAGCACTAAGATGAGTTTCAAACACCTACACGCGATCGATTTCTTTGTGAAATAATCAATAAAAACAGTCCGCCATTTTAGTTTTTAAAACCGCATCACGTGATCTTGTATATCAAATTATTCGTCTCTAAATAGTGAGCACTCTGAGTTTAATTTGAAGTTAATACGATGAACACAGCCAAAGTTATGGAGCGATTTCTACAAGGTTAGTTTTATTGTTGTGTAAATATTAAATGTTTGTACGTTGTTAGGAATTTTACACAGGCTTAGTTTTGCGTGATAAGTTGGCCTTATATATCAAAAGAATCGCCTGTGAATGGCGAATACAGTGGCCCCTGTTTCGATCTAATAGCTTCATTTGTTGCGGAGTTATAGCTCTTTGTTTACTGCCAATAATCTTGGACGTAATATTACGGCGCTGGTCTTTCGAGCAATACCTACTTTGGACGTAATATTACGGCAGCGGTCCTTAAAGGGTTAAATCCCAGTGCGTGGGAGTGTCAAAAAAGCGCTAGGTTATAACTATCATACAGCTAGACAGAGCAGCGCTGCTACTGTATGATATATTAGTTGTTACCCAGTTCTAACTAGCTTATCACCCTGTTGCGGAGCCACTCAGTCTTGTTTGTGACATCATAATAACCATGAATGGTATTGTTTACCAATGAAACAAAGAGCCAAATAAGGAACATTGATACAAAACACACCAGTACAGCACTCAAATCTGCTAAATATTACAAAAAAACTGTTAATCCTTTATATAGTAACACTACAAGTTACCAATACGATAGTTTAACAAATGTCAAGAACAGTCTGAGTTGATATTCGCTCCAGCAATCAGTCCCAAAGTTCACTATGGTGAAGAACTGACTTCTTTTGATAACCTCTAGTTTCATCATTCTATCTTGGATTACGGTAGCCACTTGTTGGTCTTTTTCCTCCTGCACGCCATGCAACACCATCATACCAACTTCTGACAAAGGCGAATCATACTTTAAACTGCTGCTTTGTAACACCGCCCTTCGCTACAGTTTGTAGGCAGTATGCATGGTCTCTCTTGTAGCTACGAAGTTGAATCTCCACACAATTCGGATGAAATATTGAGCATAGTGACAGGAGCTCAAGCCGGAACTTAAATGTGACTGTCTCTGGGAAAACCGGTCTTATCACCCATTTGAAAGTATCGAGAAATGTCGGTTTTAAATATTCAGTGTGTTGTAGCTGGCCAATGGTGGTAGCTACGCATACCAAATTTTCACACGTTTCACAACAATTTCTTACCTTCCTGATCATCCACTGAAGAAGTAGTCAACAGCTAAGTTTCCCGCCATTTTAGATAGTTTTTAAACCGAGGTTGTCTGTATCAGGCGAGCTCCAGAAGGGTGGGAGGCGGGGGCCCTGGAAGGCGGGCAAGATGGTGCTCAAAAAATTGAAAAGAGACGTGCTGGGATGAATTAGGCCAAGTTATAGGCCATTCAGGGCTCAGAACTGGCTAAAATGAAAGGAAATTTACAGCACAGGGCATTGTCCAACACCACGGAGCTGTACAGCCACACACAGCCATCTCCTGGTTGGCCAGGGCTCCATCAAGACCCCAGATCACTCGTACGGCTCGCCACTGTGCTCTAAAAAAGTAGCCAGCAAAAGCAGACCACTTTACTCTGGTCGACTGTGGCAGTGAAATTTGATAGTGCATTCATTAAGCTTTGTGTTTGTGTGAAAAAATCAAACCTCCTGTCTTGGGCGATAAGAACGGTTTTCGTAGATCCAGTCTCAATTTACTATCCGTAACTTCCGCTCGCTCTCGTGCACTGGAATGTAAAATAGTTATATCCCGTATACTTGGATGATATCTTTGTTATTACACTTGTAATGGGATATAACTATAACTTATACAATGGCTACTCAGGGATTTGCCTATATACATGCTCATGCCCTCGGGCCTGCGACCCTCAGGCTTGGG
Organism: Dysidea avara; assembly: GCF_963678975.1. Taxonomy (NCBI): domain Eukaryota; kingdom Metazoa; phylum Porifera; class Demospongiae; order Dictyoceratida; family Dysideidae; genus Dysidea; species Dysidea avara. Next base: position 24,825,911 of record NC_089273.1, read on the forward strand.
CATATATATATTAGGCATATCCCTTGTGGCCATGGTATAACTATTAATTGTATGCTTTAGTTTATATATATAAATTATTGTGATGCTCTAAAAGAGCACACGTTTTTTGAGGTCTTCTAATAGAATGTACTAAAATAATCTAGAACTTCTATTGATAGATCTAATGCACGGTTTACTTCAATATTTAGTAATATTATTGTTGCACTCTAATAGAAGTCACATTTTTGAAGACCCACGTCCGTTCTATTAGAATATCCCAACCCCATGGTTTTACATTTGTTTGGTTTTTGCTTTATAAATTTGTAGTTGGCTTTTTCAAACGATCAAAAGACACTGCTAGGTTGTTCATCAGCCTATTATACACACCAATTTTCATATTCCCATGCTTAATTTACATTTTGTAGCCATGGCAGAAGTTTGATCTTTTTATGTGAGTAAACACTCATAACGCCTTGGATATTCATTAGACTTAGGTCTATTATGCTTTTGAAATTGCCTATTATCAGTATTATGCTTTTGAAAAAGGCTCCAAAATTTCCCCTATTATGCTCCAATTATGCCCAGTTGTGTCCATTGTACTCCGAATATGTTCATATAAAATTTTGTCTTCACTGCTTTATCAGAATATCTGATGTACATGCGAACATTCTATTAGGACATTTCAAAATACAGTGATTGTTCTATTAGAGTATATTGACCTTTATCAAGTCTTCCCTTCACAAGTAGCTGTAAATCTGTATTTGCACACTAACCCATTTTTTCTCTATCATTTAAAATATGCAGTGTTTCAGCTTCTCTGATAATCCATCTGTAAATATTATTCCTCTTATGCTGGAATTATGCTCAATGCTTTGGCTACCTATTATGCCCCAAATTACTGTATGTTGACATAATTGGTGTAAACCTAATATTCATTAGATTCACAGTAAATATGTGACTGAATTTGATAAAACAAGGCTTCGACGCACAAAATTTCATTAGGAGATATGGCGATTTTAAGTAATCATTGTGTAATAACTTCCCAGTGCCTACAGTTGTGCAAACACACCATGGAAGCCATGGAAGCCTTGTTATATGAAATCCGGTCACATATGGTACTTGGATTCACTTTTATATGCTCTTCATTTGTGCCAAAGACTGAGGCAATAGAGTTATACATTTTCATTTTATAAAAGTTTAACAAGGTGTGCAAAATAAATTGAAGCCATACAGCTTAAGAAGAAGAAGAAAATGTATCACAACTTTGAATGCCCATATCTCACAAATGGCTGGTGTGAATTAATAAAATTTGTGGTGTTGCCTACCCTACAGTTATGTATTATGCAAAAATGATGTGTTTTGGAGAAGGGGCCATGGAGGTACAGTATGCACATGTGAAAATGCTGTTTTCTTTTTTCCTATCAATATAATCACAATATGGCATGCCGAATTTTTCTTGGCCACACGATACAAAGTGTGTCTTGATAGAAGATTTCCAACAGATTGATATCGTTTATGTATACTACAAGTTCACGTTAATCTCATTGACTTCAATTCAGAAAAATTAAATTTAATGGCAAATTCCTTGTATAAGATACGGAACTGTGTGAACACTTGTAATAGTACATTTACATTTTGTACAATTGCTAACTTTATTATGGTTATGATAATTGATATGTAGGTACTAAAATATTCTATAATATATTATTTTACTAAACTATTCAGTTTCAGCTCTTCACCTGATGCGGTCAAAGTATGATGTTATAGTTCAGTCACTACCTAGTGACTATGAGAAGACACTACAAGTTGTACATGGTCATTTAACTGATGATCAGAATTGTGATGTGCTTACTAGTCCCAACTACACTATTGCTAATAAAACTATACTGAATTGTCTAATGGAGAAGGTGAAATGTACAGATGACATTGTAGAATTTTGTAATCAGTTGGATAAGATCATTTCACTACTACCTGATCCGGGTGTATTATCATCCATTGTAAGTGAACTAAGAGAAGGTGAGGATGTAATGACATTACTATATTATGCAGTTACTACTGTATACATTTCCAATAATTTCATATTATTTATTCTTACATAGTCATGAATACTACGTAAGTAGAGAAGATTACTGGAAGCAATTTTGTTCATATTTGGTGTGTACTGTAGTTTCCCTAAAATTTTGGCATCTCTAAATATTTGGCACTCCCCGTGTATTCAACACAACATGCTCTAAATTTTGGCAAGCAAGACAAAGTTTCTAATTATAAGTGCACTAATTTTTGGCACCTGGAGTACTAGTTGACAAAGACCTCTTGAGGACTGACAATTCCCAGTGACCTCACTCAATATGCTACCTCGATGGTGGACGAAGTACCAAGTGTGAAATTATTCAGTGAACACATGCCCAATGATAACATTGTGTCAGTGGCATCACGGCTACCATAAAACAATCCACCATTCTTCTTTTCCAAATTCCTGTTCACAGAATAAAATGTGACCGTCTCAGCAAAAACCCGACTTGTTCGCACAATTAATTTTTTTTATTGACTCAGCATCATTAGCGGTGTCCAAGGAATGGATCACCAAAGTTTCAGCCTTCTGTGGTGTGTAGTTTTGAAATTATAGCACTAGACAGTAGGAAGAGTAATTGATTTGTACAGCTTCTATACTGAAAATAAACTACAGGCATTTATATTCGCAGTCATAACTTCCGTTTGGATTAGTCTACAATGTTGCAATTTGGCTTAAAATGTTCACCATGGATCAGCATATCAGCCAAGGTATATTGTTAGCCTTGTAGAGACTTGTGCATATGGATGTGAAAGCGGTTTGGTAGAAGAAACGATGACGATCTTGTTTACGTTTACCACATCGTAAACGAACACACGTGATATGCATACCGTTGAAGCTATAGAAACGAAACAAAGATTTGCGAACTCTCCATGAGCAGGCAAATAAGATGGTGTATAGTTTTAATTGATTTGAGTCTTCCTTCCTCGAGTACTGGCCCAATAAAAACTTGCACATTTTTCTTTGTAGCATGCGTAATTTTACGAATTATTTTTAAATTTCGTTTTTCTCAGTACGCATGCTTGTGCGAACAAGTCGGGTTTTTGCTGAGACAGTCACAAATGTCTCCAATAACTGGAATCCACATATCCTTATAACATGATACCCTGTGATAATACTGTCCACTGTTAAGTTGTGGAACACACTGGCATCTGGTAGCAAGATTTAATTAATTATCACATGCTAATCAAGATAGTTTAATATAGTAGGGCGGCTAAGCGAAAAAATAGTTCACTCTTTGATAAAAACACCAAACTTGGTACAACATTTGCTCAATTCATACTATTTCATATTACCATTAAAATTACCAATCATATCACATTCAAAGAACCTGAAAAGTAAAATCAATAGAAAATGTATTTGGGGAAGCCATAAAAGTGCTCCGTGTTGGCTCAATGGTAAATATACCGAAACTTTGCATCTGAATAGACAAGCAAGGGATGGTCATATCCAAAAGCTGGGGTCCATCCAGGTCATTAGCTTGCCATGTTAAGAAGCATGGAGACCACCTTGTACAGGCACTTAGCCTTTTGTGTACCCTGTCATTGACGAAATTGATAATAATAATAATGGAGGTTTCATGATATACGAAGCCATAGATGTGCAATACGTTATTTCTAGTGGATTGTGCCAGTGCTTTTAACACTGAAATATTGGCTCTATTAGAGATGTTTAAAAACAGGTTATTTTACTACGTTTTGAAACATTTTCTGATCACACCTTTAAATTTGAGATACATTCATACTATTTAAGCAAAAACAAAGATTTTGGATGCACTTGTATGGTTTCCTGGTTAGCTAGAAATGGGATTATAACCTTGTTTTAATAAAATTTCAAAACATGTCTTAAGGCAATGATTTTGATGTGGCACCGTATCTCAAATGATTTAGTTTATCTTAGTCAACTTCCACAGAAAATTTGGTGCTTTTATCACAGAGTGAACAATTTCATCAAATATTGTTGCTTAACCACTCTACTAATAATGTTTTTGATTATAGTTTCTATTTTATTTGTTGAAATCCATTGTATTCAAAAGCAATGTAGATAGTTATGACATTAGGCAGTTACCGTATAGCTATAACGGCTTTCCTTGCGCATTTTTGATTCAGTGCAGGAGTGTTGTGGTATCGTTGTTCAACCTCAAGGTGTTCCCGTTGGTCCCTGTAGACCAGAAAGTAAGCAATAGTTAAATGTAAACTAATCGTAAATTACAGCTATGAAGCTGCAGATTGTATCAAGGATAGATCCCTAAAAATTCACTGGATTGGTACATTTTTCCTAATCGTTCAGCCAGACATGAATAGAATTATTTTATTTCTGCCTAATTTGTAGAAAATCTTGGTAACTTATATTTCCCTACCTGACAGATATCCTTGCTTCAAAAATGATTGAATTTCAAGAGGGGACCATGGAGCTGCATATGCACGAAAAATTTATTTCTTCCTGTTAATAAGCACACTGGTGTGGTGCAGTAGCTTTCTTGGCTACTATGTCTTGGTTTGACTGGCTATTTTGATCAGTATATGTTGCACCACCAGTACTGTGTGATATCTCAAGTTTGGTAATTTGATATGATGCCAATACCAGCAAGACATCAAAATTTTAATTTGATTTGTTAATTATGCAGAATAACTAATTATGTGGGCAGTTGATATGCTTTAACATCAATACTTACGGTAGTGAGTCACATGGCCAAGAAACTATGAAGCACATGCACACGCTAAACACCCATTAGAAATGCCCATATCTGCTGAGAAGTAATTTAGTAGTAATTTCAGCTTCGTAACCCCTACAACAAAGGAGTTATTGGTCCGTTTGTAAGGCATCCATTTTGGCAATATAATATTATATATATTAGCCAGTGGATAAAATGGTGTTTAGCGTGAAGCTATAGGAAGAAGCATGAGCAAGTTATGACACTTGGCAGTATAAAATAATGTATGCAAAGCAGTCATACCTGTTGAAAACTCAATATGTGACTGGATCTGTGAAAAAGGGACATAACTGCACAAGCCTAAATTTACAGGATGAAATACTTGCGTATTATTGAAAAAATTCCGTAAATGTTTTTAACCCCTCTTTCTTAGTGAAGGAAGGGATCAACAATGAAAACCTGGATATCATCTCATTCGCCTGGTAAAGAGGAGTTAGAAAATCTTTGTTTTGTTGCAGTAGCCCCAAGGATACGTATGTTATGAGCATTTGTTTACATCATGTCGAAGCAATCGTACGCGGATCGATTTTTCTTCACAAATTTCGCCTTTGTATGCAATGAAGAAGGGTGAGTAAAGGAAATATGTACCCAGTAATTGATTCCCCTGTTCATGGCGAACACGATAGTGAAACGTTTAGCTCTGTACCTCAATCCGTTGGTAAGTTACAACCGTTTTTGTAAGTGCCTGCAATTTATTTTCCCTATACTTGCTGTACATATTGATTTTTCTGTTGTTGCTACTTTGTAGGGTTGAAACTTCAAATGTTATTGGCATATGAGGATGAAAATTTGCCAGAGGGTACACTTGGCTAAGTAGATTATAAATATTTAATAAGCAGGAATTCGAAAAATATGCGATTATGTCCTGTTTTCGCAGATCCAGTCACATGTTCATCTTCTCCCTGGTACTAGGCAGCTATATTTTGAATCAGTTCATTTCCCATGTAATAAGGTTTCTAAAATAACCAGTATGATGTCATCTGCTAAATTAGAAAGATGGCAGCACCCATCTTTCAATGCATTGGCAATACGGAGATGACACTCCTACCTTTGCTTCATAGTGCGTGAGCTCTGTGTGTGATGTGTAAGTTTTCTAGATGTGCTGGTGAAAGAGAGAGAGATGGCTATATATCAAATGGCATATAGCCTGAAGAGTTAATTAATGAGTAGGATCCACACATTTCGCATGAAGTTCACAAAAGCCATTGCACAGTGCTACAAACAAAGAACAGCATCAGAAATACCTCTGCAATCACTTCAGTCATCATGGAAATATGGATGATTCCCATTTACAAAAGGGAAGCCATGCATCTTGCTACTGTGTGTCGACACCTTGGGCAGTCAGCAGAAAAATTGAAACACAGGAGGACAAAGGTAAGTCCATGATGCATGCTTTGCATGTACTGCGATATGCCAAAAAGCATGTCTCAGGACAAAGTGACATCGAACAGTGAAATAATCAAGCTCGTAGTCTTAGCAGTTATTCAGTGGAAAATTCCTTTTTTTTTTATTTGTAACAATATATTGGAAACATTCATTCCCTAGGAAGGTGTTTCAGTCATAAATCTTGCAGATTCTCTTTAGTGTCACACACCACACAATGTGCTGCAATTGTTTTAACCTTTGTGACTTTTTCCCACAATGAATTAAAAATGTGAAAATTTCTGGTAGTCTTTAAACAAACTGAACACATAAAAATGCCCAAGCAGTCACTCGCATCGTAGCTTTCATCATGCATGCTAATTGATACACTTATATAACATAATAAACATTACATAAAATATTTTGAATCTGATAATAGCTTTTGACATACAATGGTATAGTTATGTAACTTGAGATAATACAGTATTCCTTAGTGCGTAGACAGACCTGGAAATTCACACAATACTCTTGATCTGCAGTCTATGTACTAATTGAAAACTACAAATTATTATAAAGAACACACAAAACAATTGAAATGTAAATATAATTCCTCTATACATCAACTAGCGCTGACCTGAAATTTGTGACACTCTTTGATCTGAATTCCGGTATAGTCCCAAACTACGGATGACCGCATCCCAATGCAAAATAAATATAGGTATATGGTGTCCATGAAAATTATTTAGCAGTTTACAGGGTAATCAGAAAATTAGCAAGAGGTTAACATTAAGAAGTCGAGCATTATAACATGAAACGGATTGCTGCAGCACTAGCAAAATATGAAACTAAAGTGTTACATGAAAAAATAGGGAATAAATAGGCTCAGAAAAGTTAGCCTTGCTTAATTGACTGACAAAAAATAATAATTCAAAAAATAATAATTCAAAAAAGGCTGGATTGCATAAGACATGGAAAACACCAATTATTGCACTGTGTTCTTTGCTTTAAAACAATTGTTACTTATACATATTAATTGCTTGAAGGCAATAAAGATAATTATGTACACATGACAAAGTGAACTTGTGTAAGTGACTATAAGTGAATTATGAAGTAAACCTGAAAATGAGTTGTGCTGTATAGTCTACAAGTAGAAGGAACAAGTTGATTCTGTGCTATTTCTAAAAATCAGGTGCTCAGTAAATACTAACCCTTGAATATACTAACTCCTTATAAATCAACACACAGCATACTATTAATTATTTCTTGCCTTGTTTTGTAACAATACATACAGTACATTAAACGTATTTTGTAATTCACCGATTATTTGTAATGTATCAATTACATTGTTATGCATCGCTAAGGAGCTGCTATAAACCTGAAATTACACAAGGAAGTATCTCTGTTGGCCATTATACAGTATGTGCTGATTTTAAACATGTTAGATTTTTAACATGTGGAATACCCTGTCTGAAATTTTATAGTTTGTTTATCATGTTTTCATATGCTAATTCTCTACACAAAGCCCCATGGCTACTCATAATTTTTGTTGGCTACTCTTAAGTTTTGTTCACATCAGGATATGCCCCTTTCATCTCGAGAAGATATGCCATTCCTGGTAGCTTAAAAGGCCTGTTACGTTGTTTTAGTTGTTATACACATGTTACAGCATGTATGTAGGCTAGCCCCTACTAAACTGTAAATTACATTTGGTTTCAGTTAACGGCTATACCCCTTCAGATAAACAGGACAAAAACAGAAAGTTAAGCTTTAATACAGTACATAAACAGTCTTGTTCACTGAATGACAGTTTAATTTCTGTAGCTCAAAGAAAACGGAAACGTGGTATATAAGGCACCTGAGGCTGAAGTGATGTTGATTAGTGAAAACATTAAATCTGTAGCCTTAGCTGTTATCAAGTTACGCTTGGCTGAAGGAATAAGGCAGGCAGTTAGTCAGTCAGTAGAAAATCACATTGAATTTTTTTTTTAAATTTGTAACAATCTATTGGAAGCATTTAGGTTCATACTGAAGGCACTTTTGGGCTTGGTTATACCTAACCAATACTGCCAAGGCACCAGGATGGTATTGTGAAGCAGGTTTTTGGTGAGTTTTTGGGCAGAAAGGCCCAAACCTCCGTAACTCCTAATATACACTACTACTGTACTGTATGGTACTGTGTGTACTATATTTATAGCACTTGCATGGGCGAATATCAAACGAATATGAGAGCTTTTATTTCCATGCAATGCTGAGAGGAAATTACACCGTTGCATATGGAAATACAGCGCTGTTGATCATATGCATAACATTTTAAATTGCCAGAAGTAGCCAAGATGATGCTATTTGTTTCTTTTATGATCAAACTTGTACTACAATTGACACTTACCAATTGTCTGATGGCTGAAACTGATGCAGTTATAAGTCTATGAATGACCACTCTGAACAAAAATGACCAGAAAGCACTTTAAACCAGTTAAAGCACCACTATGCTCATGCAATATGGGAATAATAGCACTCTGGTGTGGTCTTAAGCTCAATACAGTACTCGGTTTTGCCTCATGTTGTATCAATCTCTCACCCACACCCACACCCTTGTGCTTTTGTTTTTTCCCATGTTGCACACTTACGACGGTGCTTTAGCTAGTATATTATACATACAAGTATTATGGTACTTTGATTGTGAATTATCTTTAGTCTTAATAAGTCAGACACCATTACCCATACTAAGCAATTTAGTGACTCACAGGCCACTTAGTACATGGCATTCTCTCTGTGCTCAGGACACTACAGCCTTGGCCTTTAGGCTTGGTGTGTATACCTAACTACAGTATGTATGATGTATTGTGGGCATCCCATGTGAGCTATGTATATGCATGAATGTAGATTCTGTAACTATTACAACATTGTACTAAATATTTTGTGCTGTATGTTGTTCGCATGCAGCTAAACAATGTGTTGGCAAAGAGAGAACTCTACCAATGAAGCTGACTACTCAAAAAGGTATGTCACTATGCTAAAGTACTGATTGTGTACATAATAAATGCATAATATAAATAGATTTTGCTCCACTCAAGACACACTATCACGCTGTGCTACAATTGATGCCTGATAACTATGAACAAAGTGTTGGGAAGTTACAGAATTATATCAGTGATGATCAGATTTGTATGATATTGAGTAGTAGTAACTTCACTACTGCTAATAAGACAATATTGGATTGTTTGATTGAGAAGATGAGCCGTAGAGAAGAATTACTTGATCTGTGTAATCAACTGGAGACTATTAGTACATCACATCAGTTGAACATTTTGATCAGTGAAATAAGATCTGGTGGGTCTGAGTTGCTATTATACATGTAATAGTTGTAACATGGGCATGAGGGCATACATATCAAGCAAAGCCCAAATGCCCCGTGTTACAACTAATATGTAACGCTTACTAGGCAGATAGCCTGTACAGGGTGATCAATCACCCAAGCCAATACGAGTGCAGGCACTGGATGTATTATGTATATATGCATACCTAAAATTTTCGATTATGGGTCAGCAGCTAGTACGTTCTGGTTATGTTCGGTTATGATAAACGGACATATCCTAGAAATATCACAGAGAATTTCCGCTACTGATTATGCAAGTTTAATGCTTTAATCAGTGCTATTGAATCATTTATGGGATAACTACGCAGTTCACTAAAGACCTAGACAGGTAAGCTTGCTTGTAGAGTGGTTACTCCATGCAGAATGGTAGTTTCATGATGGGGATGTGTCCGTATTTGAAAATGTGCGGAGACAATTGAATGAATAAACTATAGCACTAGTTTTCACCTTAGCCCAACATTTTTCAACTAGTAGGATGGCGAGGATAACAAAACGCTCTGTGTGTGTGTGGTTTTCATGGCGAAATCCAAATTGTGAATCCTAATCACATGAGTATTATTCGATCCCCACAATTAATTTCGGCATCCACGTCTATATAATCAGTGCCCAGTTGTAACCCAAGAGGCTCCTTTGATCTGAGGTGTGAAAGTGTTACATATATCTATGTACTTCCATAAAAGACATAGAGTATAGACTCTGCAATTATATATATATATATATATATATATGTGTGTGACTGAATTTTGGAAAATCACCCATATGGGCATGCATGTAATAATTAGAATTTTTGTGTTTAGTGGGTTGCTAATAAGAGCAGGGCACAGTTTTGAAAATATTTCAAAAACTTTCTTGTAATTTAAGGTATTGAGAATGGCCTAAAACCATTAACAAGTAGATATGCACTATAAAGTTTGTGATTTGATCATTAAATATTTTAGTTGTCAAATGCGCCCATATGGGTGATTTTCCAAAATTCGGTCACACACACACATATATATATATATATATGGTACTGCCCAAGTGCAACGTCGCACTAGCTCACATGCAAAATTTTGCTCAAGATTAAAAATTAAGGAGTGTGGCAACTGTTTTGCTTGCAAGTCAACGAGAATCGCAGGCAAAACAGTTGCCATGCCCCTTAATTAGCAGTTTTTTAATTTTCGAGCAAAATTGCACATGCGAGCAAGTGCGATGTTGTGCCTACGCAGTACCATAGTTTAGGATTGTCTAGTGCTTTGTATATGCTTAAAATCTTATACATAGTTTGTAAATAAATACAAACTTGTTTATGAATCTTCATTATCATACAGCATTGTGGGAGCTTAATTGTCTAGGTTACATAATTGAGGCAACACCACAATTGGCATTGGCTTGTATATTCAGCTAACAATTGGCCTATAGGATACGTTCAGGATATAAAATGTTATAAGAGTTACGTATGTACCTGCAGCATACGAGTCACCATGTAAAATTATTATAATATGTATACAGTAATACATAACATTGAGTATGATAGAGATTGGTGTTGGTCAAAGGCCGGCTGTGGTCTCATGCCTGGTTCACTGCATTGAAATTGTTTTCATAAAAGTGTGTGTGTGTACCCGTCTACCTATGTATCTACTTATGTTTGTCCATACACACCCACTTGAGCAAAGTAGTAAATGGTAAAAGCAGCTTGCATGCAAGAAGTAAAAGCAAAATGAAAAGTGAAATGAAACCTGTATTAAACTTCCGCACAGGTAAACTGTGCTCTGAGGTGTTTTCGTTTAGGAGGTCTCTAATACGGGTGTTCAGACTTTGTGAATTACCTTACTTTCAGGTCTTACAGGCATTTAACAACTGAAAAACAACTGTGCAGGCCTCAGGAATAGCCCATCCCTTTGAGTTGAAAGGGGGCATGTTCCCTTACGTATGCAGATGCAAAGGAGAGAATCTTTGAGAATTTGTCAAGAGATTTGTGAGAAAAAAACAAACAAAACAATAACCATCAATTTTGTTCAGCATCAGTTTGTAATTGACCATTTCATGTAGTGACTGTTCTATTATCATCTCTTGCTCTTATAGCAATATTACTTATGTACTAGATCTGGGAGTACCAGTTTCATTGCCCATGAGGGCACATTTGGTTCTTCACCATGAACAAAAGCTAAATGAACAAAATAATATCCTGTCAAAATCATTCAGGCTTGAGTGGTTGCTGGCCACTTATCCCAAGCACAGTGGTAAGCCATACAAGTGGTTTTGGTCCTTGGTGGAGCTCTGGCTAACTGGGGTAGCTGTGGCTGTGCAGCTCCATGCTGTTGAATAAATACCTGCATTGTAACTTTCCTTTCATTTTAGCCAGTTTTTGCAACCTCATGGCCCTTAATTCATTCTTTTGCATCCTTCTTTTATTTTGTAAACAACCCCTCACCACCCCAATTTGACTCACCTGATACATTCAATCTTGAATTAAAAGCTATATGCCGTATGGTGAATGAACATCAAATTGCACCACCATGCTGCGAGGAAGCTCTCATTTGAGATGGTACAGTCGCCCAATTATAGAATTTCGATGTGATATTTTCATTACCACCGGCCAGATACGTAGCATGCAAATATCGTCAGATTAATTTCAAACTTGCAGTAAGGCCTGAATAAACATGCATCAGTTGCATCACTATGTTGTGACTTCTCTTTTCTTAGATGGCATGGCAGCCCAAACATAAAATAATTTTGTATTTTGATTGTCTGTCATGACAATTTCATTGCCACCAGCCAAATAGCAAAAAATCTTGGTCCAGGATTAATTTTAAACTTGCAAAATGGACTGAGTGAACATTTAATTGCATTGCCAAGCTGTAAGGAATAGCTGACTTCTAGTTGCACGATAGTCCAAACATAAATTTTGTAATTTGATCAATGCAACAATTTTATCGCTACTAACCAGATAGCAAACAATCTCAGCTTCCAACTTTCAGTTGTAACTGAGCAAGCATCCAATTAAAGTTTGAAAATTAATTTGAGATTGTATGCTATCTGGCTGGTAGCGATGAAACATATAAAGATACGAAATTATAGTTTTGGCTGCCGTGCATCTAAGAAGAGAGAGGCAGGGTAGACCTAAGAAAATTTGGATTTTTACCAAGTAAAGCAACTCTTTGCAGCGTATAGACCTTTACTCATTACTATGTAGCTGTTTGAGCACAAAAACTCTAGATAACATTCAGCTAATATGAATGTTTGAACTGTTCTGCAGAAGTGCCTGTGTTTATGCATAGATACTATACTAATAACACAGGATTGGAAGCTCTGTTCGCAGACTGAATATAGCTTGTACATTCCAAATAAACACTCCTCATAGTTTCGCGGACTTGCCTTTCAGTTGGTGAAGGCTACAAAAGTCTGGGTACTTCGATACCAACTTAGCTAAGATGATATATGAGCTAGTATTTCTGTGAAATTTAGCTCAAATTGTCTTGTAGCACAATGTAAATTGGGGAGCACTACAAAACTGTATTTTGTGCTTTTTGCTAAGTCCTTGAAGACATACAGTGAAAACTAATGGAATTGTATTAAAGTACAGACAATTCCAAATGGTTTGTGCCATGCATTGGTACAGTTCAACGCTTTTTCCAGAAGATTTTTAATGTTAACCAAACAAGAAGTCACATAGTTTCTGTACCTGTTTCGGGCATTTCTAAGCATCCTCCAGACAATTGCTGGAATTATGTCAAAGCTAAGTGATTTGAGTGTGGCTTAGTGCAACAATTACAGTTCTTTGTTTTGTACTGACCAACTTACAGCTCGTGGAACAAGAGCCAAACTCTGTCCTGTGATAATAGAGCATAGCAACCAAAATAGCAACATAACTAATGACATGATGCGACCGTCAAATTAATTACTTCCGGTACAATGAGGAGTGCCGGTGCATGAAACAGAGCTTCCAATCCCGTGCTATTAGTATATATAGTATCTATGGTTTATGATACCAGCAAGTACTGTGACCTGCAACCAACTGAGCAAAACCAATTGTTTTCGCACGTTCCTCAAATTCCATTCCATTTTATAGCTACTCTGTTATCTATAATAGCAAAGGAGTGGACAGCCAAAGTTTCAGCTTTTGGTGTTGGAGGTATATCGCTAGACAGTTGGTACAGGAATAAACTTGATACATACAACAATATACGGTAAATAAATTACATGCAATTATTTAATCAATCATAACTCATCACTGAAACAAGCTATGAAGATGGGGATTGGCTTAGTTTGTTCACCATGAATGGGCAAGCCGAATAAGGTATAGAGTTCTCTCTATACATATCCCTGTGGACAAAGAAGAAGGCCATTCCATCAATGATATGACAAAGGTAATTTTTATTTCTACCGCATTGTAAATAAGCACCCATAACTCATGCACCTGTTGCTGTACGAATACAAAACAAAGATTTTCGTACTCCTCATGAAAGGTGAACCTGATGGTGTATTGATTATATTGATTATATTGATTTGAGCTTAATTTCAGTGTGTATTAATGTGATTAAAATTTGCATGAATTTTTAAGTAACATGCATGTATTTGCCAAGTTTATTTCAATACATTTTTTTTATTGCAAATTGGACTTTCAGCTGGTTTTTTGCTCAGTGGGTCATGATTTATAGTAGTTATTTGTCAAACTAAAATGATTGCACCTTGAGTTATCAGTGTAGTAAGACAGCGGTATAGAAATTATTTCATTTGTTTCATTGGCAACCCTATGAATATCATAGCATTGGCGAGAAATTAACCAACACTCTATTAAAGTTATTGTCAGTTATTATTTCTCTTATTTGACAAGTGTAAAGACTATATAATTAGGAATTTTAGAAGCTAGTAGGGATCACCACCTGAAGTGCAAATTTAATTCCTACTTTAGCCATGCTGTTTTATAACTAATTCTAAAATTTGCAGTTCAGGTTGTATAAGGACTTTTCGGGTAATGATTCATTTGGCTTGTAAAATCATAACCTTTCTATACACTTGTTTGTTAACAAAATTAAACATTAGTAAACTTCTATAACACTGTATCAAGTTAATGAACAGTACCAGAGATGTATGAATCTACAGTTGTACAACAAAATATCCACCCCTATGCTAATTACATACTACTAAGCAAAGTAACTGTTTTGGCTAGGTTCTGCCCTTTTTTCACAGCTGGGTTGTATTTGTATCGATAGCTAATAATAATGTAATTGAGCATCTGTGAAAACAGGCTCAAAATTATAGAAAAGATGGTAAAAAAGGTTGCGGCAAAGAAATGGCTGCAGTGATATTATGCAATCACTTAATTTCTAACATTACAATATGTGACCGTCTCAGCAAAAACCCGACTTGTTCGCAATTTTAAAAAAGATTTTATTCACTCCAATATCAGTAGTGTCCAAGGAATGGACCACCACAGTTTCAGCCTTCTGTAGTGTGTAGTTTTGGAATTGTAGCACTAGACAGTAGGAAGAGCAAGGTAATCGATTTGTACAGTGACTATACTGAAAATAAACTACAGGCGCTTACATTCGCAGCCATAACTTCCATTTGGATTAGTCTACAATGTTGCAATTTGGTTTAAATGTTCACCATGGATCAGCACATCAGCCAAGGTATAGTATTATCCCTGTAGATACTTGCACATATGGATATGAAGGCGGTTTGGTAGAAGAAACGATGACAATCTTGTTTACCACATCGTAAACAAACGCACGTGACACGCATACCATTAGAGCTAGAGAAACGAAACAAAGATTTTCGAACTCTCCATGAGCAGGCAAATACGTTGGTATATAGTTTTAATCGATTTGAGTCTTCCTCCTTCAAGTACTGGCCCAATAAATACTTGCGTAGTTTTTTTGTAGCATGCATAATTTTACGAATTATTTTATTTTCTCAATAAGCATGCATATGCTTGTGTGAACAAGTCGGGTTTTTGCTGAGACAGTCACATATATCATTGCAGCCATTTCTTGACATTGCTGCCACTACTAGCTTATTTTGGAAGGCCACTCCCTTATTCACAGCTGCGCTATTGTGAAAGAAAATTAATGGCAGAATAGGGAGAAAATACAAAGAATATAAGATGAACTTTGAAGAAGCATTCTTAATAACCACTGGACGGATTTAGTTCAAATTAGGAACGGAAGATGTCCCACACTGAGGAATGTTTTACATAAAAAATGGGTGATTTCTATTTAGCCATCACTGAGGTATGAAGGCGTGACAATAGCATTTTCTTGGTTTCTGTAAAATATATACTACATACTTGTCTGTTGCACACCTAAACATGTTGGCTTTCCTTTGCTGCATGACACATTATCATGTCATGTGTCTTAAATTTACAGATATCATTGTTAATAGAACATTCATGAATAAAATAGCTCTAACGTTTTGGTCGATTATTGTCTACTTATGTGTTTATGCACAAATTTAAGGAAAAATTAGAAATTTTAAGTTCGATTAAGGATCATAGAATAAAAGTTGGGAAACGAGGGAGGTCACCTACACCTGCAGATATACTAGTGAAAATTTAATCCCTAATCCAGTCTATAACCAAGACCAAGACTGAATTAGGGATTAAATGTTCACTAGTACGTATATCTGTACGTAGGTGTAGATGACCTCCCTTGTTTCCCTACTTTTTCTATGATCCCTAATCGAACTTAAATTTTCCAATTTTTCCTTAACTTGTTTGTTTACTTTTTTTGTAACATTATTATGACTGGTGAACCCACACATACCGCATCAAAGAAAGGATGGCACCAGAATTAATGTTTTCGTCTGAATGTGCGCCCCAGGTATCAAAAACTGCTTTGAAAGTGCAGTGGCCACTACGCTTTGCTTTCAACTATGTTCAGCCCGTTACACAGTACTACAGATGAAAAACGGTAGAAGAAGTACCTCTGAAACAATCCAGTCACCACGAAAATACGACAATTCATGCATCCCAAACTATCAATTTTTGCCTCAAAAGTGCAGCGGCCATTACACTTCGCTTCCAGCTATGTTCAGTCCGTTACACAGTGTTACAAACGAAGAACAGTGTTAGAATCATCTCTGCAATCAGTCCAGTTACCACAGAAAATACGGGAATCGTCCGTTTACAAATGTACTGTAGGGAAGCCATACATCATGCTACCGTGAATCTACACCTTGGGCCGTCAGCAAAAAGAAATGGGCCACAAAGGAGGACAAAGGTAAGTCCATGATGTGTGCATTGTACATACTGCGGTATTATTATTAACACTTTACAGTGACCAGCACTGAAGGTCTACAACAACATGTGCTGCAGCCTTAGGATTACCTAACCTAGTTTCAAGGACTTAGACTTAATGACTTATACAGTAGCTGGAAAGGTGTGCCAAAAGACATGTCTCGTGACGAAGCGACGTCGAACAGTGAAAAAAAAATCAAGCCCATAGCCTTAGCTGTTATCAAGTTACGAAAGTGCCATCAGTATGATCCAATAAATTGTTACAAAATTTTTAAAATATTTTATTCAATGGAATTTTCTACTGACTAACTACCTGATGCCTTCAGGAAAGCGTGGGCTTGGTTATACTTAACCAATACTGCCAAGGTACCAGGATAGAGTTGTGAAGGTGGTTTTTGGATGAATTGTGAACTAGGAAAAACCCAAATCTCCATGATGCCTAGTATACAGTACTACCATACTGTATGTCACTGTGCTGTATATTAGTGACTATATACCATTTAATCTAAGTATCGGATTTTGTGCTTTTTTTAGTTTATATCTTTTGACATCAGTACAGAACTACTGAATGCTGTCAATTCACCAAGTCTGGTTCCAACACTACCCACTACAACTACTACAAATACATCACTACCTAATATTGGTATCAGCTCGTCATCTGGATCACATCATCCTACAATACTACACCAGGCATCAAATAATTCATCAGAAAGGATTAGGACAACCCCAGTTTCCAGTGTATCAGGTTTGTGAAGTACAAACTTGTGACCGTATATTTTGGAAAATCAACCATGATGGCACATTTAACAAAGCAAACAGTTGCTGCTAAAATAGAATTCCAATCAGCTTTACAGCTATGAAGTCTGTATCTTGAATTAGAATTACAACATACATTCCAGCAAGTGTATCACTTCCTTAATGGTAACACAGTGAATTGAAAGATTCTTTACAAATGACATTATGGTTGATTTTTGTAATGTTCTGAGGGTCCCTACTCCCTAGTGTTTATTGGATTAAATGCTATAATTAAAACATGCAGTACCAGGTTGCTGTTACTGTATAGTGTGTATGAAGTAAAGCCTGAATTGTAGGTTATTCGTAGTACAGTACATACTTATCATATAATGTAATATGAGCTGATCATGTAGCTACTTCAAGGTTTTCTTTCAAAATTACTTAGTGTTAAAGTTTAATTTGATATTGAGCATTTTGTGGACAAAGTACCAGAAAAAGAAATGATGCACAGCAAAACTTAAAATTATGGCTTGGGCTTTCCAAAAGTTATATAATTGTTTTCCTTATGTTCTAGAAAACCTTCCAACTTGTTATTCAGGCTTGCATGCATCGTTCACATGCTTTTATCCAAAGAAATTTATTATGCTGTAATATGACACATTCCTTGCTTGTGCATACACAGGAGATGTTTCATCACTACGAGCACAATTGGTGCATGAACGCAGTCGCTTGGAAACAGGTTGTTAAACTATCTGTACATATAACCATGTATATACAGTGTGTGTTCATCTGTGCATGTATAATTGTGACCAGATTTTACAAAATCACAGAGACATATTTTCTGGGTGATACTGTATGGTGAGCATGAATGGCAGTTTCTGGCCTTGTGAAGGATCTGGCTTAACAAGAATCAACAGTGTACTAAGCTCGGGCATTTTATAATTATATAAACATACTGTGCATGCATGGAACACATTTAGCAGTTATTTGTGACTGGATTTTACACAATTCAAATCACACATGAGAAGGTTTGAGATAAATGCATTAAAACTTCCCAAGGATAGTGAGCACACATGAAATTATCACAATGAGATGCATCAGAGTTTCCTGCCAAATAAGCTAGAAAATCTGAACAGCTGGATGAGAGAAGTACTGTAGTATCACCAATGCTCACAAAGGGAGATATAGACTTTAAAATGCACAATTGGAGTTCAGACACGAGAATACAGGACTACTTATGCTGGCTTCTTAGTGGCTGATATGCAGCAATATCAACACAGACAAGTTGATGTTATTATGCTACTTTTAAAATCCAGGCGGCCGTACAGTTAATTCTATCCTATTCTAACTAAATAGGCAATTAATCAACCATGTATATAATTTATTTGTATTCATGCTGTTGGTATTAGTGATTCAGCTAGATTATTTACTATATAGAAAGCCTCAAAGCTGCCCTTCATTTTTGCTCACGTAAGTATGGGTATGCCCACCTTTCAACTCGAAGAATGCGCTGCCTCTGGTAGCCTAAGACGCCTTCAACATTGTTTTATAGTTGTTAAACATTTGTAAAACTGAAAAGAAAGACCGTTCACGAAGTATATGAAGAGTCGCCATACCCGCATTTCAGACTGCCGAGAAGAAACCACCTCAGAGCAAAGGCTGTGTGTGTGGAAGTTTAATACAGAGTTAATTTAGCTTTCAATTTTTACATCCTGATTGCTTTTTACCATAATGTTTTTGTTCACGTGAGTGCCCCATATGCGTATGGGACAAGTGATCTGCCCACCCATATACGTACAAGGCAAAATATGTGTACGGTTTATACTGTCGTTTGCATCAGTGTTCGAATCCCGTAATGCTATGCATCACTGCATGGTGCGTACGGACAAACAAACATAGGTAAGTAGGTACACACACACACACACACACACACACACACACACACACACACACACACACACACACGCACACACACAAACACACACACATTTTTACAAAAACAATTTGAGTTAACCAGGCACGCACTTGCTGTAAAAATTAAATATTTTGGTTGACTGTATCAGGCCATCCACCAGTATTGCTGATTTTTAGTACTAACTAAGTGTGACCTAGTCAGAGAAAACCAGTCTTATCGAAAGTATCAAGAAATTCCGATTTTAAGTATTTGGTATGTTGTAGCTTGCCAATGGTTGAGGCTTTATGTATCAAGTTTTCACCTGTTTTACACCAATTCCTTGCATCCATTGTACAAGTTTCCAACAGCTAAGTTTCCTGCCATTTTACATAGTTCTTTACTCCATGTTGACTGTACCAGATGAGCTCCAAAAGGGGTAGGTGGTGGGAACCGGAGGAGGGCATGTGGTTGTTTTAAGAAACCGAGAATGAATTAGGTCAAGTTATGGGACAATCAGGTCTCAAAACTGAAAGGACCTTTGTAGCACAGTCTTTATTCAATGCCATGAAGCTGTACATCCGCATACAGCCTTCCCCAGGCTGTCCAGAGCTCCATTAGGGCCCCAGACTGCTTGTACAGATCGCCACTGTGCTTGGGAAAAGTAGCTAGCAAAAGCAGACCACTGAAGTTTAGCTGATTTTGGTTGTGAAATTTGATAGTAGCTTTGTGTTCTTGGTGAAAAATCAAATCTGCTATCATGGGTGATATGCCCCAGACCCATGCAATCACAGATTATTTCATGACTGATTCATTTTAAATTATTGTTAATTTAATAATGACATAGACTATGAGATGTGTCCTTTAACATCCAGCCTTTCGACTGTTGTCAGGTGGGCTGTCAGATAGACTGCAAATCAAGTATTGGTGATCTTTAAAACTTCTATGTACAGGGATTTCCCTAAAGAGTGGTAAAGCGGCGCAGCACTGCTCTACTTTACTATAAATTCTTTAGATGTGGTAAAAAGAATGTATATAATAAACAAATGGACTTTACTGTTGGTAAAAAATTTAGTTTTATTGCTCTCATTTATTTTGTGTTTCTGTTTGAGTTATTAATACTATGTTGGGTGTCAAGACTCTTCCATGAAAGCACATACATTTTCCAATACGTAAATTATTGCAATGTGGTTCCAGATCAATTTACTCTAATAGAACAGTCATACATACATTCTAATATAATAGTTAAGTAAAGGACATGCATACTCTACTGTAATTTTCCAGATAGTCTGTTTTCATATTATCTGCTAATTTCCAACATCCAAGAACTAGAAGTGAGACTGCTAGCTGTGGTCAAAATACTGGCTTTGGGCATAGGAAATAATATAATCTTTGTTTGAGCTTGAGACAAACACCATACAGTACATACGTACTTAATATTGCAAACTGATATCTTAAAAACTTTGGTGGTTAAAATTACAACCCTAACTTTACCCTCCCCCTGGTCTTCATACTGAGAAATTAACATAACTTCATGTTATTTTATAATTAGAGCACTGTGTGTATGTAACCATAGATTATATATACTACGTACCTGGGATTGGAAACGGAGACACGTGATCCAATTACTTGTGTACATTTGCTCAAAGCAATCAGCATTGGAGCACACTCCCCAAATAACCACCCATTTTCAAAGTGTTTGTATGGTAGAAGACGAAGTAGAAGACTTAATATCCAGGTTGAGATACGCCTAAAGCCACAAATACTGGTAGGTCAGTAGTTACTTAGACACTTACCGGGGCCAGTGATTTACCTAACAAATTTGCTGTTCTGTTGTGTCAAAACCATTCAACCGATGGACTCAAAAAAAAAAGTTTTGGGGGGGGGGGGGGTGTGCAGTGTAATGGGAACATTTCCAACCCACAAAAAATGTATATAAGATTAACGTTTAGTTATCCAAGTGGTACTAGCTAAGTAATTATGTCCTTTTCTTAGCTGTTTTGCAGGCCTGTAGCCTGTACAAGAATATGGTAAACTCTTAGTGCTTCTAGTTTCATTCATTTGTAAACCTGACAATTTCAGAAGATAAAATGATAGGCAATTCTGTATAGAGTGGTACTGTACAGCTCTCAAACTTGAATAGTACTTCAGCTAGTCAAAATATTTATCCAATGAAGACCTACTAATAGCTACACAGTTTTAACATTTGATGGTCACATGGAGCACTGATTGAGACAAGTGTACAATGTTGTGCATGTTTCTGTGTTGGAACAGAAATTAAATTGAGTGTACATAGTGAATGTTTTAGTAGACTATGTTATATGGTTTCTACCACCATACTCAATTTCACGGCAGTGGCTGTTTTAGCTATTCACAGCAACTACAGACTCTACGTATATACGTGACATAATGTTACAACCGACTCCGTTGCTGGATAATTACAACCATCCCTCTAGCAATATGTTGCAACATACACTGATGTGCCATACCATCATGTTGTTAATTTATTACTAAGAACAGCCTGAGCTTGGAACAGCATAGAAATATATTTTTCTATAGTCGACTTGTCCGCTACAAAAATCCTATCAGTTTCAATGTGAGATTAATCTTTCACAGCAACAAACACTGTCATTGTATTCCTTGACAAGTGGTAGAAAGACACAGCACAGGAAGAGTTTTGTTGACCTACAAAAAACAGTCTACATAAAGACTGAGCTACGTTAGCAAATGCAACACTAACATTGTACAATGTACAATAGAACCTGTCCTGTATAGAAAGATTACCTCTCTGAAATTGGCCAACTTTAATTCCTTAGTGAGGCAGCTATACACTAACCCAATTGTATAAAGCAAACATCAAGAAATGTTGCCCTGAAGGTGACCGGCTTAGGACAGGTTCCACTATACATCAAACACATTGATATCATGCATTCACAATGCAACAGTCAAAAGAGAGGGAAATCACAGTAATCATATACTGCACTGTGCTAAGCAGAGATGCCGGGTACATTTATCACCACTACTCTTGCCACTGCTATGGTACATTCACTTTAAGGTAAGTGAGGGCAGGTAATTCTGGACACTTAGTTTGTCCTCAGCAATGGAAGAATCCCACGATGGTTAATTGTATTACAACATATATTGTACAGGAAATGCACCATAAGATTGGCCTTGCAACCATAGCTACAGTTACTGTTAACTCATCGAGTTAACAGAACATACTGCAGCTGTTTTGGGACTGGTACTCATACCATTAGGCCAGACCACTTTTTCTCTTTGTCACTGGGTAGGGAGAGAAATAGTCTTTTTCAAATCTCCAATTGTCTTAACATGTCATGAGGTTACAAGCATGCAGTAATAGTGACCCTGTGTGCTTAAATTACGATAAAACAACAATAACCTGATCATTGGTAGATTCCAATACAACTTTAGACACAAACTGGATGGTTCAACTATTTCATTACAATGGAAAGATTCACTAGGCTATATATACCATCAATGTCGTTGTTTCATTCTCCCAAACTCATCTACCCATTCACACCAGCAAAGTTTCTACTCTAAGGGATACTTTCCATCTAGAAATGTACTCAATTTTGTAATTACATAAAATTTAATTTTTTTGTAATTTCCCACAGCCATATCACCTGTGCTGTCTGCACTGTAACAATAATGTACGTACCATTGTGTCTGAACATGGTCTGAGTAATTCAATCTCGAATTCAATGAACAAGAGACTTCTCCGCTGACCACCCATTCCTGTCGAGTTCACCTGGTCAGCTAACTCCAAATAATGCCTTCATTTAGTAAACCTACGAAATATGAAATGTTCAGTTAAGTAGCCTTTATATCTCTATTAGCTCGCTATGAACTCACAATAAAATGAAAAGAATCAACTACTATCCTGACTAGGTGCTTCACTGTCGTAAGGGTGACCTCCAACGCAGATAGTTTGGATAAAAACTAGCATTTCCAATCCCGGGTAGTAGTATATATAATCTATGATGTAACACAGGACTTATTAAATGCATAAAGGTAAGCCATTAAGTTGAAAAAAAATAATCATAGCCTGATTTTGGAACACCTACCGTTTTGACATGGTACACAATTCTAGCATCAATGAGCCTGTACAATTTCCCACCATTTAGATAAGTATTTTCACAAGAGTTGCAGGACCACAAGTTCTCACACCAGAGATGGTTGGGGAGGGCAACATTTAGATTAAGATTAATGGATGCCATAATGGCAAGTTCCAGGCCAAATTGCATACCCCTTGGAGCTGTAGATGACACTAAATGTACACATTTTGCGTTAACATAACTTTGTCAGCAACTCCAAATCAATAACATCATCTGAAGTCATTCAAGTATCTTCCTAAAACCTCAAGAGTGATGTGTATGCTTTGATATGCCTGCAGAAGTCCATCTCCAAAAGGCGTTCGCAGACCATTAATTTATTGCTACCCAGATGGTGTAGCCATATTAATTGAAAGCTTGTTTATGTATACATTTACAAAATCAGGTCACCATGTACATGTAAGTTTAGATGAGTTTGCTCTGCAAACTGTATATCTAATCCAAAACAGCCAAGCTGTAAAAAAACAATGCGGCCTTCAAAAAGGCTATGGTGAAAAAGATGTGAAATCCAAGGTGGCGGCCAAGAAATGGCTGTGATGGTAGGTTAATGGTAAAAATTTTAATAACGGTAATTTAGGTGAATTTTGTAAGCGGCACAAAATTCACCTAAATTGCAGTTATTAAAATTTTTACCATTAACCTACCATCACAACCATTTCTTGGCAGCCACCTTGGATTTCACATCTTTTTTCACCATAGCCTTTTTGAGGGCTGCACTGTTTTTTTACAGCTTGGCTGTTTTGGATTAGATTTCACTTCTTTTTGTATTTGTATACACCAAAGCCGGCCTATGGTCGGCTTTGGGATTTTTTAACCTGTCTTTTTTTCTTTACCACAGGAAGAAGAAAAGATGAAGCAGATGTACTTTAAATATTTCTGATTTAAATCAGTAAATGTACAAATTATATATATATATAATACACATATTTGTTATAGAACTCTCCATGGTGGTTTCTTTGTAACTGAACACTCTACAAGGTGACTTCTTCTTGCTGCTCTCTCTACAGGGTGAATTGTTTGTAGCTGAACAATCTACAAGGTAAATTCTTCTAGCTGATCTCTCTACAGGGTGATTTGTTTGTAGCTGAATTCTGTGCAGGTGATTTGTTTGCAGCCGAGGTCTTTACAGAATGGTTTCTTTGTAGCTGAACTCTCTACAAGGTAACTTATTCTAACTGATCTTTCTACAGGGCAATTTGTTTGTGGCTGAATTTTCTACAAGGTGATTTCTTTGCAGCTGAACTCTCTACATGGTGGTTTCTTTATAGCTGTACTCTCTACAAGGTAATTTCTTCTAGCTGATCTCTCTACAGGGAGATTTGTTTGTAGCTGAACTCTCTACAGGTAATTTGTTTGCAGCTGAACTCTCTACATGATGGTTTCTTTGTAGCTGAACTCTCTACAAGGTAACGTCTTCTAGTTTATCTTCTACAGGGTGATTTGTTTGTAGCTGAACTCTCTACAAGGAATCTTCTTCTAGCTGAACTCTCTACAGGTGATTTGTTTGCAGCTGAACTATCTACATGATGGTTTCTTTGTAGCTGAACTCTCTACAAGGTAACTTCTTCTAGCTGATCTTTCCACGGGGTGATTTGTTTGTAGCTGAACTCTCTACAAGGTAACTTCTTCTAGCTGATTTTTCTACAGGGTGATTTGTTTGTAGCTGAACTCTCTACAGGTGATTTATTTGCAGCTGAACTCTCTACATGATGGTTTCTTTGTAGCTGAACTCTCTACAAAGTAACTTCTTCTAGCTGATCTCTCTACAGGGAGATTTGTTTTTAGCAGAACTCTCTACAGGTGATTTGTTTGCAGCTGAACTCTCTACATGATGGTTTCTTTGTAGCTGAACTCTCTACAAGGTAACTTCTTCTAGCTGATCTTTCCACAGGGTGATTTGTTTGTAGCTGAACTCTCTACAAGGTAACTTCTTCTAGCTGATCTTTCTACAGGGTGATTTGTTTGTAGCTGAACTCTCTACAGGTGATTTATTTGCAGCTGAACTCTCTACATGATGGTTTCTTTGTAGCTGAACTCTCTACAAAGTAACTTCTTCTAGCTGATCTTTCTACAGGGTGATTTGTTTGTAGCTGAACTCTCTACAGGTGATTTGTTTGCAGTTGAACTCTCTATATGATGGTTTCTTTGTAGCTGAACTTTCTACAAGGTAACTTCTTTTAGCTGATGTCTCTACAAGGTCACTAGTTTATAGCTGAACTCTCTACAGTGAGAATCATAGGCGGATCTAGGAGACATTGTCAGGGGGGGGCCAAGTGGGGGCAAGAAGTTTTAGTGCACAACAGTGTTAGAAGATAAGAATGGAATTCTAGTACACAAGTTGTATATATTCATTTGAATAACTTTATTCAGCATATAGCTGGTTGAATAATGGACATACAGTTTTTAAGACTAGCTAGTTGGAGAAAAGTTTTAAAAATTAGACCTCCTAGGCCTGAATTTGACAGCATTTTTGATAGCACTTATAGCTAACAAAGTGTATGCTTTGAAATGCATGCAAAGATTGGTTAGCCTATCTGAGACAAACCTGCTTGATGGCGAAGTGTACACTAAATCAAAATAAGGAATAGCTAGTTTTGTTACGTTGTGTGAAAGTTGTAATTTGATGACGTTAGAATTGCGACTATTCTATTAGAGTAGTGACTGCTCTATTAGAGTATCTCGATCTTTTTGCAAGAATTCCAATTTATTTGCCTTACTTTCTTTACAGTATAGCTACAGTTTAGCTACAACTGTAAGGTACATTTATAACTGCTATCTTCTATTTACCCATTGGCTTTCTATACTTCTGCATACAGTGTGAATACATGAGTCTAGTTTCTGGTATCAATATAGTATAGGTCCAAGGGGGGCAAGAAAAGGGCCAGGGGGGCACAGCACCCCTTGGCCCCCCCCTCAGATCCGCCTATGGTGAGAATTGTTAGTAGCTGAACTCTCTACAGGTGATTTGTTTGCAGCTGAACTCTCTACATGATGGTTTCTTGTAGCTGAACTCTCTACAAGGTAACTTCTTCTAGCTGATCTTTCTACAAGTGATTTGTTTGTAGCTGAACTCTCTACATGATGATTTCTTTGTAGCTGAACTTTCTACAAGGTAACTTCTTTTAGCTGATGTCTCTACAAGGTCACTAGTTTATAACTGAACTCTCTACATGATGGTTTCTTTGTAACTGAACTCTCTACAAGGTGACATCTTCTAGCTGATATTTCTACAGGGTGATTTGTTTGTAGCTGAACTCTCTAC
The DNA here is from genome assembly GCF_963678975.1 of Dysidea avara. Classification (NCBI taxonomy): domain Eukaryota; kingdom Metazoa; phylum Porifera; class Demospongiae; order Dictyoceratida; family Dysideidae; genus Dysidea; species Dysidea avara. The sequence goes on from NC_089273.1 coordinate 24,852,652, forward strand.
AAGGAAACTTCTTCTAGCTGATCTCTCTACAGTGAGATTTGTTAGTAGCTGAACTCTCTACAGGTGATTTGTTTGCAGCTGAACTCTCTACATGATTGTTTCTTCTAGCTGAACTCTCTACAAGGTAACTTCTTCTAGCTGATCTTTCTACAGGGTGATTTGTTTGTAGCTGAATTATCTACAAGGAAACTTCTTCTAGCTGATCTCTCTACAGGTGATTTGTTTGTAGCTGAACTCTCTACATGATGGTTTCTTTGTAGCTGAACTTTCTACAAGGTAACTTCTTTTAGCTGATGTCTCTACAAGATCACTAGTTTATACCTGAACTCTCTACATGATGGTTTCTTTGTAACTGAACTCTCTACAAGGTGACTTCTTCTAGCTGATCTTTCTACAGGGTGATTTGTTTGTAGCTGAACTCTCTACATGATGGTTTCTTTGTAGCTGAACTTTCTACAAGGCAACTTCTTCTATTGATCTCTCTACAGGGCAATTTGTTTGTAACTAAACTCTCTACATGGTAGTTTCTTTGTAGCTGAACTCTACAAGATGATATCTTCTAGCTGAACTATCTCTTTCCATACTTACATGAACTCCCTACAAGGTAACTTCTTCTATAGCTGATCTCTCTACAGGGTGAATTGTTTGTAGCTGATCTCTCTACAGGGTGACTTGTTTCTAACTGATCTCTATACAGGTTACTTGTTTCTAGCTGATCTCTTGAATTCTCTTCAGGGTGACTGCTCTATTAGGATGACTGCTCTATTAGAGTATCTCGATCTCCCCATTGCTGCACCAAGTTGGATTTCGTGGTATAACTCCGTGGCTTTAAGTCTGATTCTTCTACACCATTGAAGATCCTTTCTAAGGTGATTACTCCATCTGTAAAATGATTTTCAAAGCATTACCCCAAACGATTTATCTGGTAGGCATGGCAAGTAGTCGTTTTTTATTAACCAATCTCGGTTGCGTACACACTGTTGGTTTTTTCATTGTATCTTCCTGGTTTTTGGCTTGATTTCTTTCAAACCACAAAAGGTTTGAGGTTCAATAGTTAGCCCATTCACCCACCGATTTTCAGCTTCTTCCCATACACGGTTTATCCTGTAGGCGTTACAACATATTGGTGTTATTTTTCATTAATAATCGCTCATAACTCTTTGCCTGTTTATCGTATTTTAGCCAAAGTTGGTACAGAGATGCGCCTTTATACCCCCCTTCTGTGTGCCAAATTTCAAGGCAATCGGATATTGCGTTCACGTTTTATAGCAGTTTTTGTAAGTGTGCGAAAAAAACAAACTAAGAAACTAAGCCCATTTTTGAAGTCGCATATCTCTGGAACGCTTGAAGCGATTTCACTAAAATGTGGAATGTGGAGTGCTGAAGTTGGAGGGAGTGTCCACAACAAAAATCGTCCTGTTTCACCAAGGCAGCACAGAGCTACGGAGGTGCGAAAAGTGCATTTTCTTTCTTCCTGTCAATATACTCACAGGTGTTGCTTGCCGGCTTCTTGGGCCGCACAACACACTACCACATGTCTTGATAATGGAGAAACATAATAGTATGCAAAACAGTGCATGTACATAGCTTTTAGGATACAGGGGTGTAGGAAGATATTTGGTGCCCAGTGGTAAAATAAAAATTAAAAAGGTCATGACTGCTTTATTAGAGTCATTGACTGTTCTATTAGAATATCTCGATTTTTCAGTAATATGTAGTACAGCGTGCTGACACCCATTAGTACCGCAACTGGAAATATTTATGGATGCCCAAGCACCCATGCTTCCTACGCCCCTGGGATAGCTGATAATTCTGCATTTATCATCGGGTTATGATGCAATACAGAGTGCGTAAGTGTACTGTACTTGGGGTTTTGTTTAAGGATGCCTCAATAAATCTGTCTTTCTAAACAAAGAGATGTAAATTTGTTTTCAATCATTTTATTTGTTGGCAATGTTGATTGTGTTGCTGCTTTTTGTAGTTCTTTTTAGTCATGATAATACTGAGATGATCATTTACATTAATGGTAGTTTTATGTGTATTTGCATACATCATTTTAAGGACTGTTCAGTATGTATACATACATAGTATGCTCATTACATTAGAGCAACGCAAAAGAGAAATATCATTGAAAGGCAGCACAATTTATGGATACTGATTTTTATAATAATAGTTGGTTAGATTATGGCATCTCTTTTATGTGCCACAAAGCTTTTATCTTGAACAATCTTTTTAATTCAATCCTACATGACAATTGTAATTGTAGTTTATCAAATACACTGAGATCAATATTCATTATTGCTATAGCTATGTAAAACAACCAAGCTGTAAAAGACTGTGCAGGATTTCAAAAGCCTATCCCAAATTAAAATGGGCCATAAGCTGGCTTTTGGGTTTGATTTAACGTTTATTCTTATCTACAGATGACAGATTTTAAGTTATCAGAGCTGACAATAGCGGTCCATTGGTGATGGAGTTGGGAGTTAAGTGTGGTCATCCCCAACTTGAGTGAACCCTTAACTACCTTTTCGATGTATTTCGTTACTTCTTTTTTTACTTTTTCTTTTGGAGTATTTTGAATTTTTGACCCCATAATTTTACACCATGTTTGTAACTCTGTAGCCATTGATGCAACATCTTCCAAACAACAAAAGCTGTAAGCTATGATGGTTAACCTAATTATAGACCAATTTTTCAAATATTCCCATACAGTGAGTAGTTTACCCTGTACATATGCTTGATTAATTACAAAAACAGACTAGGAAAAATTGGGCTCTTATGGAATCAGTCATCCGTAATTCTGTGAATGTTTATCAGACTTAGTGCATAAATTTGTCTTAATACTTGTATTTCCTTAAGGTAAGCCAAATATCAAGGAAATCAATTCACACATTATATTTTGCAACAGTTTTATTGTGTGAAAAACTCTAGGTCCATGAAACAAAAAGGACAAAAAGTATTTAAGCCAAACTTTGAGGGCTTTATTTCACAAATGCAGAGTAATTTTGTTAAAAATTTGGTACATTGGGAGTAGAAATTTGCTGTATAAAAAATATTCCATTCGGGGAAGCGAACATGTAGCTACAGTACGTGTACATGCAAATAGTGCTTTCTTTATTCCTGGTGTGGCCCACTGGCTTTCTCTGCTACACAACATACTATAGTGTCTCTTGATGTTTACAGTTTATTACTTGTGCATAACTTTACTGTCATGTTGATTTACAGGGATAAGGACTCCTGTACCTCCTCCATTACCACCCAATTATGTACAGCGGGAACAACTATCAATTGAAATGGTCACTGAATTATGTCAGTCCACCATTGACCCTAATAGTTATGGGACAAGTTTAACAGTTACTGGAGCTGGTGGATATGGCAAGACTTCTGTTGTCACTGCTTTATGTCATCATCCTGTGATAAAGGAACAATTCAAAGATGGTGTTGTGTTTATAGAACTTGGACCACAAGCTACTGATCCCAGTATGAAACTGAGCCAGTTATATCACTTGCTAACTGGTCAATACTTGAAACAAGGTGACATCAATTATGCTGAACAGGAAATCAATGAACTTACAAGTCTTTATTGTCGTAACCTTCTTGTCATTATTGATGATGTGTGGCATGTTGAAGATGCTGAGCCAATAGTGAAGGCATTTAGCAGCTGTAAAATAGTCCTCACTACCAGGATGAATGGCATTGATCAATACATACCTACCAAACAGGTAGTTAGTGTAGGTCCAATGGAGCAAAGTGAAGCTATCTCCCTACTGACCTGTAAAGTGATTGATATTAGTCAACTATCACAAGAGGATCAGAACTTACTTGATGAACTAGCTCAAGATGTCCACCTGTGGCCACTGCTTCTGTCACTCATCAGAGGTCAATTGTCTCATTACATAAAACGATATCATTCATCTCAACATCAAGCCATTCAAACAGTGCAAACAAAATTACATGACAATGGTTTAACAGCTTTTGACAAGAATACCATTGAGAGAAGTCGTAAATATGCAGTCAAAGTTTGTATTGAAGTTACCTTGGAATTACTAACAAAATCGTTATCAGATAAAATAAAATCTTTTATATTGTGGACTGGAATTGGCAGACGACTACAAAGAGCAGTATTACACAATCTGTGGAATATTACAGAACATGAAGCATTGGACATTACCGATATGCTGTGGGCATATGGCTTATTCCAAGTTACAAACGTTACAATACCTCCACATAATGACACACAACAATGTGTGGAGGTTCATGCTGTCATCAGTCAGTACATCATTGAGTGTATGGAGAGTAGTGAAGTGTTTACTCTGTCACCATTTGGTACATTGGGTACCTCACAATCAGTTGCTAATGAACTAAAACACCTATTTCAGCAGTCTTGTGGAATAAGCGATGTGACATCATTATCTGCTGCAAAATACTTGAAGTATAGAAAAAAAGAAATAGAAAATGACCTATTGTCATTCTACCTCACAATGCTGAACATGCATATGATAATTGATCCACATTTTATTGCAAATGTGTTGACACGGGTAAAAAAAGGTATAATGGCCTCTCAAAGTATTTTAATATTTCTACCTTCAATATGTGAACAAATTGATTTGCTGATAAATGACTGCCACCAAGCAGTGAAAGATGTTCTTAAATGGAGTAGAAAGGTGAATCAAAGTGCTCAGCAATGTCTAACTCAAAATAAATATCACACTTTAATCCAAACAATAGAATTATATGTTAAAAATTACCCAATAGGGTTGATAGCACAAAGAGCAATTACCACTGTGATGAACATCATCCCATACTGCGACGGTACACTTTTACATAACTTGACTATGGGTTGTGAGTTGCTACAGATGAGAACCCCTGAATATAATGACAGAAAACTGCTGGTATTTCCAAAAATTAAATTCTACATTGAACAAATCGAAAAAATTAACACTTCGTTACTGTCAGGATCATCTCCTATAGAACAAACTTACTTTTACTACATGTCTGGAAAAGAATTAGAAGAATGTAAACAACTGAATTCTCAGTACTTGATGAAACTACAGGAAGTTGCTCCTATCTCTGCACAGTGCCATGCTTCAGATTACCATTCATCACTTGTGAAGCTAGGCATGTAGTAACTAACTATTGTAGCTACGTAGCTACAACATTATAGCCTTTATTTATCTATCTATCTATCCATTTACCTATGTTATTGTCATTATTTTGTTATTGGCATATTGCATCATTATGTACATACTTGTACTAATAATTTAGGGTGGTAGTTCATCTTACATTTTGTTATCAGAAGTCACAGTTGATGTACCACAGGTATATGTGCTCATAATATTATGTGCTCAATCATAGAAGCCACCATGTGTCTGCATCAAAGGAAAAATTATATCTGTGCAGTGCAGTGATACTGTATTTATTAACAAGAATTCATCACCACCAGTCCAATACAATTTAATTACAAGAAGAACTGATGCCTATGTGAACAGCTTCTTCCATATATAGGCATGCATTTGAAAATGCCAACATTATAATGGGTACTCTGTGTGCTGTTATGTCAACATAATACTAACATTAAAATTTCAACTTATGGAGCTTAATTAATGTTTCTTGAAAATAATTATTATAGATCAATACTCCCTAACTGATCAGTTAGTGAAAACTATAATAGAGTACTCAAATGCACTGTGCATTGCTCCTTAGATCCTCTTTTATAGAACAGTCACTTTGTAGTGAAACAAATCACAATAGTACTAGTGCATAGTAACTAGAGGCCACTTAGCAATGGCACAGTGATGGGTACACAGTATATATTATATATATACGTATATCTAATCCAAAACAGCCAAGCTGTAAAAAAAGTGCAGCCCTTAAAAAGGCTATGGTGAAATCCAAGGTGGCGGCCACGAAATATACAATTAAATCATTCACTGATAAAATGTTGCTAACTTGGATAAGGTCTGTAAGGGAACTTCTCTTGAACATGAGTTGTAATGAAAATTTAACTAATGGTTTCCTATATAATTTACTATACTAGATCATGATAATACGTGTACAATCATGTATGTAAAATTCCATTACTGTGTTTATTGAAAAACCATATGTGACCCAGTCTGGGAAAACTGGGCTTATCGCCTTTTTAAAAGTATTGAGAAACACCGGTTTTAAGTATTTAGCGTGTTGTAGCTCGCAAATGATTGGCGCTATGTGTAACAAGTTTTCACACATTTTACACCAATTCCTTACCTTCCACAGCATCCACTGTGCAAGTAGCCAACAACTAAGTTTCCCGCCATTTTAAATAGTTTTAAACAGAGGTTGACTGTATCAGGAGAGCTGCAAAATGGGTGGAAGGCGGGAAAGATGGTGTTCAAAAATTGCAAAGGAAGGTGTAGGGATGAATTGGCCAAGGTTTGGGCCATTGAGGTCTCAAAATTGGCTAAAATGAAAGGAAATTCACAGCAGAGGTACTTATTCAACACCACAGAGCTGCAGTACAGGTACAGCTACATACAGTCATCCCCAGGCTGACCAGAGCTCCATTAAGGCCCCACACTGCACGTACGGATCACCTCTGGATTTGGGAAAGCAGCCTGCAAAACCAGACCACTCAAGTCTTGATTGTGGTTTATTCATGTAGCTTTGTGTCCTGGGTGAAAAATCGAATCTGCTGACATGGGCGATAAGACCGGTTTTCTCAGACTGGGTCACATATTTTGTAGTATATATAATATGAATAGAAATTCCACAGTAGAATTCAATAATCATAAACAATACTAATAACAAATGGTTGTGATGTGATTACACTACTACTAATAACTACATGACAATCATAAGTAAAATTACACACATCATCACTGATGAATTCGAAGTTAAATATTATTGCATGTACAGTTAATTGTACGTTCTTGGGTCTGATCATGATCTCTATAAAATAAATGGTGGAGAATATATGCCACTGTACATGTCCCACTGACTATTGAGCCTTTTTGTATTTTTGTTGTCGTACCCATGGTTGGGACATATAGGATCTGGCCATCACTTCACCCATTCTCAAAAATCAACAATCATGACACAGCCTAGCTTGATAAACTATTTTGGCAGCTTTTAAAAACAGTTTTATACGGTCGTGAACTTTTCCAATGGATACATGTAGTTAGGAACCCCTCCTCCCAAAGGAGGAATCTTACTCGCTGTTATGAAGTAGCAATGAATGAACTTAGCTACCCAGTAGATTATTGGGCACAGATCAAGACACACGATAGTGTGTCGTGCGGCCCAAGAAGCCGGCGCGCCACACCGTGAGTATATTAACAGGAAGAAAGAAAACGCAATTTTCACACCTATGTAGCTCTGTGATCCCTTATCCGATTGGAACCAAATTTGCTAGAGACATGCCGCCCAGTTAGGGGAGTCTACATACCAAATTTGAAGACAATCGCTCCAGCCATTTCCGAGATACGAGCGAACAAAATTTCGTTTTAATTTCTTCGTTTTTTTCTTCTTCTTCTTCTTCTTCTTCTTCTTCTTCTTCTTCTTCTTCTTCTTCTTCTTCTTCATCTTCTTCATTTCGCACACTTCGCAAAATTCGCCATAAAACACGAATGCGTGCTCGGATTGGGCTGAAATTTGGCACACTTAAAGGGCTCATTAAGGCGGATCTCCGTACCAACTTTGGTAGGAATCCGATGAACATTCACGGAGTTATGACCGATTATTTGCGTAAAATAAGGTCGAAGGTCTGTCACGCCTACAGGGTAAACCCCTTGGAGGAATCAGTTGAAAATTGATATGTAGATGGAGCAACCATCGTAGGAGTGCCTTTTTGTGGTTTGAAAGGAATCGAGATAAAGAGCATGGAGATATGACACAAAACCCAACCTGTGTCAAAATTACGCGATCGATTTTTATGAATAAAAAAATTATTAGTTTTCGTGTCTACCAGACAAACCGCTTAGAGCAACGAGCTGAAAATCTGTATGTAGCTGGAATAATCATCATAGAAAGTTCTTGCAGTAGTACAGAAGAATCGGATTACAAATCACTGAGTTATGATTCGAAAGGCAATTACGTGCAGCAAATGCGAGATCGAGATACTCTAATAGAACAGTCACCCTAATAAAGCATTCAGTTGCATGTATAATTTACTCAGTTATATTACATTGCAAGTTATTCTGTAGGGAATTCAGCTACAAACAAGTCACCCTGTAGTCAGATCAGCTAGAAGAAGGTGCCTAATAGAGAGTTCATCTACAAAGAAGCCATCATGTAGAGAGTTCAGCTCAAATAAATCACCCTGTAGAGAATTCAGCTACAAACAAATTGCCCTGTAGAGAGATCAGCTAGAAGAAGTTACCTTGTAGAGAGTTCAGTTACAAAGAAACAATCATGCAAAGAGTTTAGCTGCAAACAAATCACCCAGTAGAAAGTTCCACTATGAACAGATCCACTATAGAGAGTTCAGTTAGAAACAAATCATCCTGTAGAGAGATCAGCTAGAAGAAGTCACATTGTAGAGAGTTCAGTTACAAAGAAACAATCATGCAAAGAGTTTAGCTGCAAACAAATCACCCAGTAGAAAGTTCCGCTATGAACAGATCGCACTGTAGAGAGTTCAGTTAGAAACAAGTCATCCTGTAGAGAGATCAGCTAGAAGAAGTTACCTTGTAGAGAGTTCAGTTACAAAGAAACAATCATGCAAAGAGTTTAGCTGCAAACAAATCACCCAGTAGAAAGTTCCGCTATGAACAGAACACACTGTAAAGAGTTCAGTTAGAAACAAGTCATCCTGTAGATAGATCAGCTAGAAGAAGTCACTTTGTAGAGAGTTCGGCTACAAAGAAACCACCATGTAAGAGAGTTCAGTTGCAAACAAACCACTCTGTACAGACTTCAGCTACGAACAGATCACCCTGTAGAGAGATCAGCTAGAAACAAGTCATCCTGTAGAGAGTTCAGCTAGAAGAAGTTACATTGTAGAGAGTTCAGCTACAAAGAAACTACCATGTAGAGAGTTCAGCTGCAAACAAATCGCCCTGTAGAGAATTCAGCTACAAACAAATCATCCTGTAAAAAGAAGAAGTTACCTTGTAGAGAGTTCAGCTACAAACAAATCACCATGTAGAGAGTTCAGCTAGAAACAAGTCACCATGTAGAGAGATCAGCTAAAACCAAGTCACCTGTAGAGAGTTCAGCTAGAAGAAGTTACATTGTAGAGAGTTCATGCAGCTACAAAGAAACTACCATGTAGAGAGCTCAGCAGCAAACAAATCAGCAAACAAATCACGCTGTAGAGAATTCAGCTACAAACAAATCACCCTGTAGAAAGATCAGCTAGAAGAAGTTATCTTGTAGAGAGTTCAGCTACAAACAAATCACCCTGTAGAGGGTTCAGCTACAAACAAGTCACCCTGTAGAGAGTTCAGCTAGAAGAAGTTACATTGTAGAGAGTTCAGCTACAAAGAAACCACCATGTAAGAGAGTTCAACTGCAAACAAATCACCTGTAGAGAGTTCAGCTAGGAACAAGTCACCCTGTACAGAGATCAGCTAGAAACAAGTCATCCTGTAGAGAGTTCAGCTAGAAGAAGTTACATTGTAGAGAGTTCAGCTACAAAGAAACTACCATGTAGAGAGTTCAGCTGCAAACAAATCGCCCTGTAGAGAATTCAGCTACAAACAAATCACCCTGTAGAAAGAAGAAGTTACCTTGTAGAGAGTTCAGCTACAAACAAATCACCATGTAGAGAGTTCAGCTAGAAACAAGTCACCCTGTAGAGAGATCAGCTAGAAACAAGTCACCTGTAGAGAGTTCAGCTAGACGAAGTTACATTGTAGAGAGTTCAGCTACAAAGAATCTACCATGTATAGACAGCTCAGCAGCAAACAAATCACGCTGTAGAGAATTCAGCTACAAACAAATCACCCTGTCGATAGATCAGCTAGAAGGAGTTACCTTGTAGAGAGTTCAGCTACAAACAAATCACACTGTAGAGGGTTCAGCTACAAACAAGTCACCCTGTAGAGAGTTCAGCTAGAAGAAGTTACATTGTAGAGAGTTCAACTGCAAAGAAACTACCATGTAGAGAGTTCAGCTGCAAACAAATTGCCCTGTAGAGAATTCAGCTACAGACAAATCACCTTCTAGAAAGATCAGCTAGAAGAAGTTACCTTGTAGAGAGTTCAGCTACAAACAAATCACCCTGTAGCGAGTTCAGCTAGAAACAAGTCACCCTGTAGAGAGATCAGCTATATAGAAACAAGTCACCATGTAGAGAGTTCAGCTAGAAGAAGTTACATTGTAGAGAGTTCAGCTACAAAGAAACTACCATGTACAGAGTTCAGCTGCAAACAAATTGCCCTGTAGAGAGATCAGCTAGAAGAAGTTAAATTGTAGAGAGTTCAGCTACAAAGAAACTACCATGTTGAGAGTTCAGCTGCAAACAAATTGCCCTGTAGAGAATTCAGCTACAAACAAATCACCCTGTAGAGAGTTCAGCTAGAAACAAATCACCATGTAGAGAGTTCAGCTAGAAGAAGTTACATTGTAGAGAGTTCAGCTACAAAGAAACTACCATGTACAGAGTTCAGCTGCAAACAAATTGTCCTGTAGAGAGATCAGCTAGAAGAAGTTACATTGTAGAGAGTTCAGCTACAAAGAAACTACCATGTAGAGAGTTCAGCTGCAAACAAATTGCCCTGTAGAGAATTCAGCTAGAAACAAGTCACCCTGTAGAGAGTTCAGCTAGAAGAAGTTACATTGTAGAGAGTTCAGCTACAAAGAATCTACCATGTACAGAGTTCAGCTGCAAACAAATTGCCCTGTAGAGAGATCAGCTAGAAGAAGTTACATTGTAGAGAGTTCAGCTACAAAGAAACTACCATGTAGAGAGTTCAGCTGCAAACAAATTGCCCTGTAGAGAGATCAGCTAGAAGAAGTTACATTGTAGAGAGTTCAGCTACAAAGAAACTACCATGTAGAGAGTTCAGCTGCAAACAAATCACCCTGTAGAGAGTTCAGCTAGAAACAAGTCACCCTGTAGAGAGTTCAGCTAGAAACAAGTCACCCTGTAGAGAGTTCAGCTAGAAGAAGTTACATTGTAGAGAGTTCAGCTACAAAGAAACTACCATGTAGAGAGTTCAGCTGCAAACAAATTGCCCTGTAGAAAATTCAGCTACAAACAAATCACCCTGTAGAAAGATCAGCTAGAAGAAGTTACCTTGTAGAGAATTCAGCTACAAACAAATCACCCTGTAGATAGTTCAGCTAGAAACAAGTTACACTGTAGAGAGATCAGCTAGAAACAAGTCACCCTGTAGAGAGTTCAGCTAGAAGAAGTTACTTTGTAAAGAGTTCAGCTACAAAGAAACTACCATGTACAGAGTTCATGCAGCTGCAAACAAATTGCCCTGTACAGAATTCAGCTACAAACAAATCACCCTGTAGAAAGATCAGCTAGAAGAAGTTACCTTGTAGAGAGTTCAGCTAGAAACAAATCACTCTGTAGAGAGTTCAGCTAGAAACAAGTCACCCTGTAGAGAGATCAGCTAGAAACAAGCCACCCGTAGAGAGTTCAGCTAGAAGAAGTTACATTGTAGAGAGTTCAGCAGTTTAGCTGCAAACAAATCGCCCTGTAGAGAATTCAGCTACAAACAAATTACCCTGTAGAAAGATCAGCTAGAAGAAGTTACCTTGTAGAGAGTTCAGCTACAAAAAAATCACCCTGTAGAGAGTTCAGCTACAAACAAGTCATCCGGTAGAGAGATCAGCTAGAAGGATCACCTTGCAGAGAGGTCAGCTACAAAGAAATCACCCTACTTCATCTTTTCTTCTTCCTGTAGTAAAGAAAAAATTACAGATTAAAATCCCTAAAGCCGGCCATAGGCCGGCTTTGGGGTATACAAATACAAAAAGAAGTGAAATCTAATCCAAAACAGCCAAGCTGTAAAAAAAGAGTGCGGCCCTGAGAAAGGATATGGTGAAAAAAGATGTGAAATCCAAGGTGGCGGCCAAGAAATGGCTGTGATGGTAGGTTAATGGTAAAAATTTTAATAACAACAATTCAGGTGAATTTGGTGCCGCTTGGTCTTGGCACAAAATTCACCTGAATTGTCGTTATTAAAATTTTTACCATTAACCTACCATCACAGCCATTTCTTGGCCGCCACCTTGGATTTCACATCTTTTTTCACCATAGCCTTTCTCAGGGCCGCACTCTTTTTTTACAGCTTGGCTGTTTTGGATTAGATATAGTTTAATTCCCATGGTTTATGATCAGTAACTTTACAAAAATGCTGAAATTGTATTATCTAATCAAAAACAGCTAAGCTGTAAAAAAAGGTGTGGCCCCAAAAAGGCCATGGTGAAAAAAGATGTGAAATCCAAGGTGGCGGCCAAGAAATGGCTGTGATGGTAGGTTAATGATAAACATTTTAATAACGACAATTCAGGTGAATTTGGTCTTGGCACAAAATTCACCTGAATTGTCGTTATTAAAATTTTTACCATTAACCTACCATCACAGCCATTTCTTGGCCGCCACCTTGGATTTCACATCTTTTTTCACCATGGCCTTTTTGGGGCCGCACCTTTTATTACAGCTTAGCTGTTTTTGATTAGATTTCACTTCTTTTTGTGTTTGTATATCCCAAAGCGGACCATAGGCCGGCTTTGGGGATTTTCTTTTCTTTACCACAGGAAGAAGAAAAGATGAAGCAGATGTTAAATACTTTAAATATTTCTGATTTTATCAGGAAATGTACAAATTAAATATAATACATATATTTATTACAGAACACTCTACACGGTGGTTTCTTTATAACTGAACACTCTACAAAGTGACTTCTTCTAGCTGATATTTCTACAGGGTGATTTGTTTGTAGCTGAACTCTCTACATGATGGTTTCATCGCAGCTGAACTCTCTACAAGGTAACTTCTTCTAGCTGATGTCTCTACAGGGTCACTGGTTTGTAGTTGAACTCTCTACATGATGGTTTCTTTGTAGCTGAACTCTCTACAAAGTAACTTCTTCTAGTTGATGTCTCTACAGGGTCAGCTGAACTCTCTACATGGTAGTTTCTTTGCAACTGAACTCTCTACAGGGTGGCTTCTTCTAGCTGATATTTCTACAGGATTTGTTTGTACTGTAGCTGAACTCTCTACATGATGGTTTCTTTGCAGCTGAACTCTCTACAAAGTAACTTCTTCTAGCTGATCTCTATACAGAGTGACTTGTTTGTAGCTGAATTCTCTACAAGGTAACTTCTTCTAGATGATCTTTCTACAGGGCGATTTGTTTGTAGCTGAATTCTCCACAACGTAATTTGGTTGCAGCTGAACTCTCTACATGGTGATTTCTTGTAGCTGGGCTCTCTACAAGGTGACTTCTTCTAGTTGAACTCTTTACAGAGTGATCTTTTCGTAGCTGAAACTCTCTACAGGGTGATTTGTTTGCAGCTGAACTGTCTACAAGGTGACTTCTTCTTGCTGAACTTTCTACAGGGTGAATTGTTTGTAGCTGATCTCTCTACATGGTAGTTTCTTTGTAGTTGAACTCTCTACAAGGTAACTTCTTCTAGCTGATCTTTCTACAGAGCAATTTGTTTGTAGTTGATTTCTCTACAGGATGTTTTGTTTGCAGCTGAACTCTCTACATGGTGGTTTCTTTGTAGCTGAACTCTCTACAAGGTGACTTCTTCTAGCTGAACTCTCTACAGGGTGATCTTTTTGTAGATGATCTCTCTACAGAGTGATTTGTTTGCAGCTGACCTATCTACATGATGGTTTCTTTGTAGCTGAACGCTCTACAAGGTAACTTCTTCTAGCTGATCTCTCTACAGGGTGAACTGTTTGCAGCCGAACTCTCTGCAGGGTGATTTAAACGCTCTACAGGGTGATTTCTTTGCAGCTGAACTCTCTACATGATGGTTTATTTGTAACTGAACTCTCTACAAGGTAACTTTTTCTAGCTGATCTTTCTACAGGGCGGTTTGTTTGCAGCTGAACTCTCTATAGGGTGAATTCTTCTAGCTGAACTCTCTCCAAGGTGATTTTTTTCAGCTGAACTCTCTACATGATGGGTTCTTTGTAGCTGAACTCTCTACAAGGTGACTTCTTCTAGCTGATCTCTCTACAGGGTGATTTGTTTGCAGCTGAACTCTCAACATGGTGCATAGTTTCTTTGTAACTGAACTCTCTACAAGGTGACTTCTTCTAGCTGATCTCTCTATAGGGTGATTTGTTTCTAGGTGGACTCTCTACAGGGTGACTTGCCTGTAGCTGAATTGTCTATCAGATTAACTGGTTGTAGCTGAATTCCCTACAGAATAACTTGCAATGTAATATAATTCGTTGATGGAGTAAGTTATAAACGTAGCCGAATGCTCTATTAGGGTGACTGTTCTATTAGAGTATCTCGATCTCGCATTTGCAACACGTAGTTGGCTTTCGAATCATGACTCAGTGGTTTGTAATCCGATTCTTCTGTACTACTGCAAGGACTTTCTATAATAATTATTCCAGCTACACACCGATTTTCAGCTCATTGCTCTAAGCGATTTGCCTGGTAGGCGTGAAAACTAATAGTTTTTATATTTATGAAAATCGATTGCGTAATTGTGACACAGGTTGGGTTTTGTGTCATATCTCCATGGTCTTTATCTCGATTCTCTTCAAACCACAAAAAGGCACTCCTACGATGGTTACTCCATCTACATAGCAATTTTCAACTCATTCCTTCAAGGGGTTTACCCTGTGGGCGTGACAGACCTTCGACCTTATTTTACGCGAATAATCGATCATAACTCGGTGAATGTCCGTCGGATCCCTACCAAAGTTGGTACTGAGATCCGCCTTAATGAGCCCTTCAAGTGTGCCAAATTTCAGCCCGATTGGAGTACGCATTCGTGTTTTATGGCGGATTTTGCGAAGTGTGCGAAATGAAGAAGAAGTAGAAGAAGAAAAAAACGAAGAAATTAAAACGAAATTTGGTTCGCTCGTATCTCGGAAATGGCTGGACCAATTTTCTTCAAATTTGGTAAGTAGACTCCCATAACTGGCCGGCATGTCTGTAGCAAATTTGGTTCCAATCGGATATGGGATCACAGAGCTACATAGGTGTGAAAATTTCGTTTTCTTTCTTCCTGCTAATATACTCACGGTGTGGCGCGCCGGCTTCTTGGGCCGCACGACACACTATCGTGTGTCTTGATACAATGTACATGTGTATTACTGTGTAAGGCATATAAATTTAACCAGTCATGTGCTAATCAGATCTATATGTTTAGAACTTTAGAAGCACGGCAGTGGCAGTACTTAATCCCAGTACACACTAAATGGCTTAATTTTATACATAGCTATAATAGCCTTGCATTGGCATGAAACTCCATGCTTATGTAGCTACTGTATCTACCTTTGTTACAAACCATCCAGTGTGGCTTTCCTGTACCTTCAGCTCTCTGATGATAATTAAATTTATGTTAATACTGCTTTGTTAAGTCTTCAAATCTCTCTGGATTGCCTTAAAGATTCAGGATATATCTATCTAATCAAAAACAGCCAAGCTGTAAAAAAAGGTGCGGCCCCCAAAAAGTCCATGGTGAAAAAAGATGTGAAATCCAAGGTGGCGGCCAAGAAATGGCTGTGATGGTAGGTTAATGGTTACATTTTAATAACAACATTTCAGGTGAATTTGGTGCCAAGACCAAGCGGCACAAAATTCACCTGAATTGTCGTTATTAAAATGTAACCATTAACCTACCATCACAGCCATTTCTTGGCCGCCACCTTGGATTTCACATCTTTTTTCACCATGGCCTTTTTGGGGGCCGCACTTTTTTTTACAGCTTGGCTGTTTTTGATTAGATATCACTTCTTTTTGTATTTGTATACTGCAAAGCCGGCCTATGGCTGGCTTTGGGGCTTTTTTAACCCATGTGTTTTTTTCTTTACCACAGGAAGAAGAAAAGAACTTAAAGAAGAATTTTAGTACTTCAATTATTTTTGATTTTATTAGTAATTATACAAATTATATACATATATTTATTACATGCCCATTATTCCCCACAGGATTTTTTTGCAGCTGATCTCTCTACTGGGTGACTTGAAATGTAGCTGAACTATATAAAGGATGGGTTCTTTGTAGCTGAACTCTCTACAAGGTAACCTCTTCTAGCTGGTCTCTCTACAGGGTATTTTGTTTCTAGCTGAACTCTCTACAGGTGATTTGTTTGCAGCTAAACTCTCTACATGGTGGTGTCTTTGTAGCGGAACTCTCTACATGATGGTTTCTTTGTAGCTGAACTCTCTATAAGGTGACTTCGTCTAGCTGAACTCTCTACAGGGTGATTTTTTTGTAGCTGAACTCTCTGCAGGGTGATTTGTTTGCAGCTGAACTCTCTACATGATGGTTTCTTTGTAGCTGAACTCTCTACAAGGTGACTTTGTCCAGCTGATCTCTCTACGGGGTGATTTGTTTCTAGCTGAACTCTCTACAGGTGATTTGTTTGCAGCTAAACTCTCTACATGGTGGTTTCTTTGTAGCTGAACTCTCTACAAGGTAACTTCTTCTCTACAGAGTGATTTGTTGTAGTTGAATTCTCTACAAGGTGGTTTGTATGAGGCTGAACTCTCTACATGGCGGTTTCTTTGTAGCTGAACTCTCTACAGAGTGATTTGTTTGCAGCTGAACTCTCTACATGATGGTTTCTTTGTAACTGAACTCTCTACAAGGTGACTTCTTCTAGCTGATCTTTCTACAGGGTGAATTGTTGTAGCTGAACTATCTACAAGGTAAGTTCTTCTAGCTGATCTCTATACAGGGTAATTTGTTTGTAGTTGAATTCTGTACAGGTGGTTTCTTTGTAGCTGAACTCTGTACATGATGGTTTCTTTGTAGCTAAACTCTTTACAAGGTGACTTCTTCTAGCTAAACTCTCTACGGGGTAATTTCTTTGTAGCTGAACTCTCTATATGATGGTTTCTTTGTAACTGAACTCTCTACAAGGTAACTTCTTCTAGCTGATCTTTCTACTGGGTGATTTGTTTGCAGCTGAACTCTCTACATGGTGGTTTCTTTGTTGCTGAACTCTCTACAAGGTGAATTCTTCTACCTGATCTCTCTACAGGGTGATTTGTTTGTAACTGAACTCTGTACAAGTGCGTTTTTGTGGGTGATCTCACTGCAGGTTGATTTGTTTGTAGCTGAACTCACTAAAGGGTGATTTTGCTTGTAGCTGAACTCCTTGCATTGTATCTAGTTTCTAGCTGATCTCTCTACAGGGTGATTTGTTTGTAGCCGATCTCTCTACAGGGTAATTTGTTTGTAGCTGAACTCTGTACAAGGTGCTTTTTTGTAGGTGATCTCACTGCAGGTTGATTTGTTTGTAGCTGAACTCACTAAAGGGTGATTTGCTTGTAGCTGAACTCCTTACATTGTGTCCAGTTTCTAGCTGATCTCTCTACAGAGTGATTTGTTTGTAGCTGAACTCTCTATAAGGTGATTTGTTTGCAGCTGAACTCTCTACATGGTGGTTTCTTTGTTGCTGAACTTTCTACAGGGTGTTTTGCTTGTAGCTGAACTCTCTACAGGGTGATTTGTTTCTAGCTTATCTCTCTACAGGTTGATTTGTGTGTAACTGATCTCTCTACAAGCTGATTTGTTTGTAGCTGAATTCTCTGCAAAGTGTTTTGTTTATAGCTGACCTCTCTTCAGGGTGATTTGTTTCTAGCTGATCTCTCTACAGGGTGATTTTTTGTAGCTGACCTCTCTTCAGGGTGATTTGTTTCTAGCTGATTGCTCTGCAGGTTGATTTGCTTGTAGATGAACTCTCTACAGGGTAACTTGCTTGTAGCTGAACTCCTTACTTTGTGTCTAGTTTGTAGCTGATCTCTCTACAGGGTGATTTGTTTGTAGCTGAACTCCTTACATTGTGTGTAGTTTCTAGCTGATCTCTCTACAGGTGATTTGTTTGTAGCTGATCTCTATACAAGTTGATTGTGTGTAGCTGATCTCTCTGCAGGGTGATTTGTTTGTAGCCGATCTCTCTACAAGGTAATTTGTTTGTCGCTGAACTATCTATAAGGTGATTTGTATGTAGCTAATCTCTCTGCAGATTGATTTGTTTTAGCTGAACTCTGATTTGTTTTTAGCTTATCTCTGTACAGGTTGATTTGTGTGTAACTGATCTCTCTACAAGCTGATTTGTTTGTAGCTGATCACTCTGCAGGTTGATTTGTTTCTAGATGATCTCTCTACAGGTTGATTTGTTTGTTGCTGATCGCTCTAATGGTTGATTTGTTTGTAGCTGAACTCTCTGCAAAATGTTTTGTTTGTAGTTGATCTCTCTACAAGGTGATTTTTTGTAGCTGACCTCTCTTCAGGGTGATTTGTTTCTAGCTGATATCTCTACAGGGTGATTTTTTTGTAGCTGACCTCTCTTCAGGGTGATTTGTTTCTAGCTGATCGCTCTACAGGTTGGTTTGTTTGTAGCTGAACTCTCTACACGGTGATTTGCTTGTAGCTGAACTCCTTACATTGTGTGTAGTTTCTAGCTGATCTCTCTACAGGGTGATTTGTTTGTAGCTGATCTCTCTACAAGTTGAATTGTGTGTAGCTGATCTCTCTGTAGGTTGATTTGTTTGTAGCCGATCTCTCTACAAGGTAATTTGTTTGTAGCTGAACTGTCTATAAAGTGATTTATTTGTAGCTGATCTCCCTGCAGGTTGATTTGTTTTAGCTGAACTCTCTACGGGGTGATTTACTTGTAGCTGAACTCCTTACATTGTGTGTAGTTTCTAGCTGATCTCTCTACAGGGTGATTTGTTTGTAATTGATCTCTCTACAAGTTGATTTGTGAGTAGCTGATCTCTCTGCAGGTTGATTTGTTTGTAGCCGATCTCTCTATAGGTTAATTTGTTTGTAGCTGAACTCTCTATAAGGTGATTTGTTTGTAGTTGATCTCTCTGCAGGTTGATTTGTTTTAGCTGAACTCTCTACAGGCTGATTTGTTTGTAGCCGATCTCTCTACAGGGTAATTTGTTTGTAGCTGAACTCTCTACAAGTTGATTTGTGTGTAGCTGATCTCTCTGCAGGTTGATTTGTTTGTAGCCGATCTCTCTACAGGGCAATTTGTTTGTAGCTGATCTCTCTACAGGGTGATTTTTTTGTAGCTGACCTCTCTTCAGGGTGATTTGTTTCTAGCTGATCTCTCTACAGGGTGATTTTTTGTAGCTGACCTCTCTTCAGGGTGATTTGTTTCTAGCTGATTGCTCTACAGGTTTATTTGTTTGTAGATGAACTCTCTACAGGGTAATTTGCTTGTAGCTGAACTCCTTACTTTGTGTCTAGTTTGTGGCTGATCTCTCTACAGGGTGATTTGTTTGTAGCTGAACTCCTTACATTGTGTGTAGTTTCTAGCTGATCTCTCTACAGGGTGATTTGTTTGTAGCTGATCTCTCTACAAGTTGATTTGTGTGTAGCTGATCTCTCTGCAGGTTGATTTGTTTGTAGCCTATCTCTCTACAGGTAATCTGTTTGTAGCTGAAATCTCTATAAGGTGATTTGTTTGTAGCTGATCTCTCTGCAGGTTGATTTGTTTTAGCTGAACTCTCTACAGGGTGATTGCTTGTAGCTGAACTCCTTACATTGTGTCTAGTTTCTAGCTGATGTCTCTACAGGGTGATTTTTTGTAGCTGAACTCTCTTCAGGGTGATTTGTTTCTAGCTGATCTCTCTACAGGTAGATTTGTGTTGATTTGTTCATTGCTGATCGCTCTAACGGTAATTGATTTGTTGCAGTTGAACACCCTGCAAAGTGTTTTGTTTGTAGCTGATCACTCTAAAGGGTAATTTGTTTGTAGCTGAACTCTCTCCACAGTGACTTGTGTGTAGCTGAATTCTGTGTAACTGAATTCTCTAGAGAGTGACTTAATTGTAGCTGAATTCTCTACACAGTGCATGACTTGTTTATAGCTGAACTTTCTTCAGTGTGACCTGAATCTCTATAGTGATATATTTGCTTAACTCTCCACATGGTGACTGTCTTCTTGCTGAACTGTCTATAAGATTAACTGTTTGCAGCTGAACTCCATACAGAATAACTTGTGATGTAATAAAATTCTATAATGGAGTAAATAAATTAGCCGAATGCTCTATTAGGGTGACTGTTCTATTAGAGTATCTCGATCTCGCATTTGCTACAAGGAGTTAGCTTTCGAATCATAACTCAGTGGTTTGTAATCCGATTCTTCTGTACTACTGCAAGGACTTTCTATCAAGATTATTCCAGCTATACACCGATTTTCAGCTCATTGCTCTAAGCGGTTTGCCTAGTAGGCGTGAAAACTAATACTTTTTTATTCATAAAAATCGATCGCGTAATTGTGACACAGATTGGGTTTTGTGTCATATCTCCGTGGTCTTTATCTCGATTCCTTTCAAACCACCAAAAGGCACTCCTACGTTGGTTACTCCATTTACATAGCAATTTTCAACTCATTCCATGAAGCGGTTTACCCTGTAGGCGTGACAACAAATCGATCTTGTTTTACGCGAATAATCGGTCATAACTCCTGAACCATTCATCGGATTTGTACCAAATTTGATGCTAGGATTCGCCTTTGGACTCCCTTTCTGTGTGCCAAATTTCAAGGCGATCGGAGTACGCGTTTGCTTGTTATAGCAATTTTTGCAAGTGTGCGAAAAGACGAAGAAGAAGAAGAAAACGAAGAAAAAAAAACGAAACTTTGGCAGCTCGTATCTCGGAAATGGCTGGAGCGATTTCCTTCAAATTTGGAATGTAGACTCCCTTGGCTGGCGGGCAACTGTGTAGCAAATTTGGTTCCAATCAGATAAGTGATCACCGAGATATAAAGGTGTGAAAATGACGTTTTCGTTCTTCCTGTCAATATACTCACGGTGTGGCGCGCCGGCTTCTTGGGCCGCACGACACACTACCGTGTGTCTTGATTGTAGTAGAAATGTGAATTTCTGGATCTATCTATATTGTTATGAGTACTTTAGATCAATTCAAATTTTAGGAAAGTCTCTTATAACAATAACAATTAAGGATTATGCACATCCCACTAGATTTGCCTGACCATTGCTAAAATAATTATTTCCTACAACACTATGTATGTAGCCCTTACTTGCCACTGTTGATCAAAATATGTAAAACT
Organism: Dysidea avara; assembly: GCF_963678975.1. NCBI lineage: Eukaryota > Metazoa > Porifera > Demospongiae > Dictyoceratida > Dysideidae > Dysidea > Dysidea avara. The sequence continues at coordinate 24,873,826 of NC_089273.1, forward strand.
TATATTATTATGTAATAATGTGACTGGGCCTGTGAAAAAAGGGCATGTGGGTACAAACTACACTCCGTCACATTACAAATCATATCTCTGTATTGGAACAGAATATTTGTAATCTGTAATTTGCATCATAAAGCCAATTGAATACATACTACAAACTGAGAATTACATTTTCATAGCGTAATGCTGTAAAAAGCGATGGAAGTTTGAAAAGTGGCAAATATCATGTGCCCCATTGCCCTATTTTCGCAGGCCCAGTCACATAAAACATTAAGCAATTAAGCCCACAGGTCATGTCATGATCAATACTAAATAATCAATTAATGAAACAGAGCTTTAAACTGGACTATTAGTCTGGTTTTTGCAAAGGTGGTCTAAATTTATTAATATTATATTGATTATATGGTGCATGCATTTGCCATACCAATTATAGAGTATGCTGTACATAATGTATTTTATTCTGAAGTCATAGAGTATGTATATTCTGAAAACAATACTGAATTATTAAGGAAATCCACCAATGTGAGGTCCACCAATGTGAGGTCCACCAATGTGAGATCCACCAATGTGAGGTCCACCAATGTGAGGCCCACCAATGTGAGGCCTACCAATGTGAGATCCACCAATGTGAGATCCACCAATGTGAGATCCACCAATGTGAGGTCCACCAATGTGAGATCCACCAATGTGAGATCCACCAATGTGAGGTCCACCAATGTGAGATCCACCAATGTGAGATCCACCAATGTGAGGTCCACCAATGTGAGGTCCACCAATGTGAGATCCACCAATATGAGGTGCACCGGTATGGAATCCACCATGAAGAGGTCCTCCACAATGAGGCACAACAACCTGAGATCTGCTATCAAAAGCATTATATCTGCTGTCAACATGATATCCATCACTACTGCATCCATTATAACATTGATCACAACAATCATCTTTATTCTGGTTTGTTTGGGGATTTTGTGTGTTCACATCTGTTGCAAGTGGTTGAGTCACCACTGTGTTTGTCTGTTCTGGCTGAGCCATTGGTTGGGAATTAACATCTGTTACCTGTGATTCTGTCACAGTCACAACATTTTCCTGTCTTGGCTGAGCCTTTGGTTGGGGATAGTGTGCATTCACATCTGTTTCCTGTGGTTGTGTCACCACTACATTTGTCTGCTCTGGCTGAGTCATTGCCAGTAATTGATCTGTATCACTGAAAAAACAAAGGACACGGATCGAAATTACTGCTATTGCTATAATATAAGTACTTTACAGTACAACAGGTAGCTAGGCAAAAAATGGGAAATTGAAGAAATGAATACTGTACTTTGACTTCTTGGAAATACTGCATGACTGTCTCATATAACTTGTGCTACAGTCTATAGATGACGTACATAAATACAATCAAATGGGATTATGGGTGAAAAGAGAAATTTCCTTCAACCAGAAAATTCACTCCTGGTTACCTGAGTTCTGGTGAGTATTACATTCTAGGAGGGATAGATGTTTTTTTTTTTTCCTTTTAGTATTATAATCTTATTAAGCTATCATTTCATTTTGTAAAGTAAATTATGTACATATTTTCAGGGGGCCAAATTATTTTTTACATATATATAATATATGCTCTACTTGGTTGCTGTACTATGGGAATCTAACTGCAATCCCAAAGTTAAGGTTATAAGGTTCATTTTTATATGGTTAGGGTTCAGCTTTACACTACAACAGAAGCTATTTGTATACACCTGTAGCACTTATAACTAACAATATTGTCTTGCACTTTAAATCATTGAGAAATACCGAGTTGTGGTAACTGCCAGCAATAGCATGGTATTAGTAGCGCACTGGTAATTATATTACTGTTACATAAGTTCATGTTTTCAATTTTAGCTCAGAAAGTTAAAACCAAGCCCATAGCCTTAAGGGTTGTCAAGTTGCCCTTGTCTGAAGGAATTAGGCAGGCAGGCAGGCAGGCAGGCAGGCAGGCAGGCAGGCAGGCAGGCAGGCAGGCAGGCAGGCAGGCAGGCAGGCAGGCAGGCAGGCAGGCAGGCAGGCAGGCAGGCAGGCAGGCAGGCAGGCAGGCAGGCAGGCAGGCAGGCAGGCAGGCAGGCAGGCAGGCAGGCAGGCAGGCAGGCAGGCAGGCAGGCAGGCAGGCAGGCAGGCAGGCAGGCAGGCAGGCAGGCAGGCAGGCAGGCAGGCAGGCAGGCAGGCAGGCAGGCAGGCAGGCAGGCAGGCAGGCATCAGTCAGTAGGAACTTTTGCTAATTAAGAACTTTAAAATTCTTTAACAACTTATCTGAAGCTTTTTTGGCCATTCTGAAGTCCCTTTTTGGCTTGTGTGTATCTCACCAATACTGCCAAGACATCATGAAAGCATTGTGAGGTTGTTTTGGAGGTAACATTTTTGACCAGAAAAGCTGTAACATTCATGATCCCTAATTAATTTCCAGTACTATTGTACTGTATAAATAGGATTAAAAATGCTAGCACAATTGTATTGGGTAACAACTCATCAGAAACATTTCAGGTTGCTAACTATAATAATAGCCTTAAAGATATGCCTTGAGTTAGATTAGATTCAACCAATAATGTCAAGATGTTTTGAAGAAGCTAGCTAGGTTGCAGGCTGTAATTTCCAGCTGGAAAATGATCCCTACTGCAGCACTGCCACAATGACACTAGGGCTGAAAGTCTGTAGAACAACTGGTCTGTAGGTCCAGGTGTTCTACAGACCTTCGGTACTTGTGCTAGCTGAAAAACCGTAATAAATAAAATAAATGTTATACAGTACATAATACAGGCACAACTTAGCTTTGAATATAGTACCTGGTGCTAGCCTGAGATTGAGCCTCCATCAAATTTCGTGGCCTGCTCAAAGCCTTATTATTATAGCCAATTCTTTTGAGAAAAACTAACTGGATACAAAGTAAGTCAGTAGCTAAAATTATACTATAAAAGTTTAAAAGCAAACTAAAGATTATTGATCTTCATGAAGTCATTGAAGTTTGGAATGTACTATCATGTTATGTGTTTCCATGTGATAGATACCATTGATGTTATTTCAACTTCGAATGGTTTCATGATCATGACTTAAGGTAAACAGACATGTGCCATCGACTAGATTATTTGTTTCTTGTTCTTGTCCACATCACATTTTACATAATCATTTTTATCAGCCACACTTAGGGCTTAGACCATTGCCATGAAAGTACTAAAAAGCCTGTGTAGCAGAGAGAGAGAGACTTTAAGCACTAAAACTGTGTACCATTGTGAATGAAAAGAAATCACAGACAAAGTGGTGATCGACTTCAAATCAGAAGTTTAAATTCCATACCTTGTATGAAGATCTAAATTCATACAAGGATAGGTAAAACATGTTAGGATTCTTCAGTGCATGGATAAACAACCCCGAAGGGATGATGTAATAGTCACCAAGGCAGAACTGCATTTATTATTACATCATTCCTGAGGAGTGTTTATCCATCTGAAGAATCCTAGCAATGGACGTATTAGTGATTTAGACAATGGCCCCTGTAACTGGAGTTTTGCCAGTAACCCACAAATGTGCAACTTGATTGTCAAAGTTTGTGGATAGGTTTCTTACCCAGTAAGATACTTGTGTACAGGTCCATTACCAGTCTGAAAATAAAAACCCTGCATACATACTTTGCAAAACATTCTGTGAATGTTAGCCCACCAGAAATCATCACCTTGATTATGGTGAATTTACAAGTTTGGTCCACAGGCATTTGTAGTTTAGAAAATTAAGTGCCTGAGGAGCCACACAGCCTTTCTTGAATTGTATATGAATTACAGAAATGACTCTTGATCGAAGGGGGTGTTCCACACACATCCAATGTACCTACTTAGACAATTCATAATTTACGTTTGAATAAATTATTGCCTTCAGTAGTGATAGCTATGGATGGAGCAAATTTCAGGTTTGTATGTGTCTTAAAAACTAAGTTACGTTCTTACAAGTTCATTGAGTAGGATGTGTAGAAGACCTTTTTTGCAACATCTAGTCACATATATACTCATCAGAGAATTTGTCATGCAATTGTCTCTGTAAACAACTACATACCATATAATCACGTCTATCATAAGCTAGCAAATAGCAAATAATTTTTGGTGTCATAACAATTACTGCTGAAACCCTTTCAATACCAAGAATAACAAAACTGAATCTTTCAAGTCAATGCATAACAAAACTGATTGCATACAATGAATACAGTGATGAAGAAGATGTTTGCATAACAAAATTTTACATGTTTATTCACCGTCAATAGTAACCAGAGGCTAACCATGATTGAAATCTGTTGATAGCTGAAATTAACAGCATGTACTACACGCAAGCCACATCTACCAAATAGCCATTACAATGTATCATTGCCAGGCACTGTTACCTGAGAGTTGCATGTTATTTGTAATGGACCACTTCTATAATAATATAAAATATATCCTTATCATATTAATTGTGATCTCAGTGCTCAATTGTTAACACTATAATAGAGAGTACTGGTATACTGCTAGAATTCTAAGAATCCATGATCATCAATTACTGTATCTCTAACTTTCTCCATTATTTCCACAACAGTTAAAGTACTCTAAAACTATGGAAATGGGTTTAAACATATTCACTGGTTTTGTACCAGCTGCAATGAGCTAGTGATGGGTTATACCAACCAGTCCTCCAGCCATTTAGTCCATGAGCCAGAGCAGTCAGTACCACTTGAGCTGAATAAGGTTGATTCCATTTTTGAGAAGATCTCCATCCAAATAACACAAAAATGCATGATTTCAGTGCAGTAGTGGTAGCCTTTAATTTTTTAATATCGTCATAATTAACATTACAATTATGCAAAATTGACATTACAATTATGCAAAGTCATTACAACTACGACAAATTTCATTTTTCATTTTTACGACATCTTCGTCACCAGCAAGGCCACGTGTGTCCTGATTGTTGCTGTCCACACTCCTGTACACTTGAGCCCCTAAGCCATGCAAATTCACCTACAGTTCTTTGTACAATTGCACGCTATATACCTTGGTACGCTGGTTGACCAGTCATCCAGGAGTTTAGAATACTATGTGGGGTTCTGTTTTAAACATCTTTGCCATATGGCAGTCTGATAATTTGATTGAAGAGCATGCTGAACTAACAATCTCTGCGATGTGGAAGCTGATGTCTTTCATTCTCTCCCTTCTTGGCACAGAACAGATGATACCTTAGCCCAATGACTTTTATAGAGTAGATGATACATATCTTAGGAGCAAAGAGATGGAACATGAAATTTTCAAGCTTGTTCATTAACTCTATATACGTACAACCTACTCTTTACACAACTCCATGTATATATTTTGGTAACCCTTGCTGTGAATCAGCATATTCAGCGATTATACCTAACACTCAGACACCAACATTGTTTCAAGGAATAGGGCTCTTGTCAGCTGATTTTATATGACAGCATGTAGAGGCTTTGCAAGATCGTCTGTCAGCTCCTATCATCTTGCAAGTATATGCTTTTTTAGGAAACTTATCAGTCTGATCAATCACCAGAACAACTATGAGTACTACTCCTTTGGCTGGTACATTGTCATTCAACAATGGGTCCTGGACATTCTTCTCTTTGGCCCTCAAGGAACTATGGTGAAGGACGATGATATTCAGGGCCACCAAACCATTGTTATTGTTAGCAAGTGGCTGGTCAGGATTGGAGTGGAATCATCTGCCACTTCATCAACCTCAAACTAGTGCCACTATTAGCAAAACCTGTTACCAGACTCTGATTACAGATACCAGATCTATGGTTACATAGCTGTGACCATGTGCTACAATAACATATAAATGTACATAATAGACTGGATTTGACAAAACTAGGCTTCCACACACATCCATTTTTTTCAATTTTAATCACTTGCAACTTGACATCTGAGTAAGCTATTGATGTACAATTTTCACACAATGCTTTCATTGCATTATGCAATAACAGGTCCAACTTTGAAAGTGATAATTTACTAGAAAAGCCTGGTTTTGTCAAATCCAGTCATATATTTATATGTGCTACTGTCATGTGTTTCTATTACAGGGATTAAGTGTCCACCACCTCCACCTCTACCATCTAACAATGTGTGTTGGGAGCAACTGTTAAATGAGATTGTTACAAAGCTAAGTGAATCCACCATCGACCCTAATAGTTATGGTGCAAGTTAAACAGTTACTGGAGCTGATGGATTTGGCAAGTCTTTTATTGTCACTGCTTTATGTCATCATCCTGTGATAAGGAACAATTCAAAGATGGTGTTGTGTTTATAGAACTGGATCACAAGTTCCTGATCCCAGTTTGAAACTGAGTCAACTATATCACTTACCGACTGGTCAATGTTTGAAACAAGGTGACATCAATCATGCTGAACAGGAAATCATATTGTTGTAATCTTCTTGTCATTATTGATGATGTGTGACATGTTGAAGATGCAGAGCCAATAGTGAAGGCATTTAGTAACTGTAAAATAGTCCTCACTACCAGGATTAATGACATTGATCAATACATATCTACCAAACAGGTACTGTAGTTAGTGCTTTAGTAGTTCCATTGGAGCAAAGTGAAGCCATCTCTCTACTGATCTGTGCAGTGAGATCTGTGCAGTGATTGATATCAGAAAACTGTCACAAGAAGATGTCAACTTACTTGATGAACTAGCTCAAGATACACACCTGTGGCCATTACTTCTCTCCCTAGTAAGAGGAGAACTGTCACATAATTTAAAATGGAAAAGTTTCACTTTTTCTGAAGCAATTAAAATTTTGCAAGCTAAATTACACGACAAGGGATTAGCAGCTTTGACAAAAACAATAATAGAGGAGCTGTAGACATGCGATGCAGTTAATGTTTGTGTTGATGTGACATTGGAGTTGCTAAGTAACATTGTGTCAGACAGAATAAAAACATAAATATTATGGACTGGGATTATACAAACAGCAGTTTTACTCATTCTATGGAACATTAATGAACCTGAAGCAAGAGATAGTATTGATGAACTGTGGGTGTATGGCCTTGTCCAATTTACGGAGATGGCTGTACCTCCATAGAAAAGTACGCAATGATGTGTGGAGGTTCATACTGCCATCAGTCAATATATTCTAGAGTGTATGAGTACTGATGAAGTAATAACTTTGTCACCACGTGGTGCATTAGATGCTTCACAATCAATTGGTGATGAATTAATTCATATACAATTTAAGAAATCATGACTTAACCTTGCTCTCTATTATAGATTATTTGAAGTATTTAAAAAGTGAGATGAAAATATTTTGCTACCTTTCTACATTAAACAGATTAACATGCACACAATAAGTTTTGAAGAAGAGAAAGATATGTTAAAAGCTAATAATTATTCTTATTAAGCTACAAGATGTTGCTCCCAACTGTGTTTATGAAAGAGCTTCAAGAGATGGTCTGTAGTTTAGTGTTGTTTTTAACCAAGTAAATGTACATGTGTGCATTTTATTGACATACTACGTACTTTGAGCATTGCACACGTATTCCCATCATTGCAACATACAATGTAATGTATCATTATTATGTTACAATTGATGATATTTAATATCATTGTGACACACTTTTCAGGTGTTTGCTGAAGTAGTAAGAATTGCAACAAAATAATTACCAACACGTCCATTTAACATGTTGCAAAAAATATGACTAGTACACTTGATCACAAAACTGCTGCTTAAATACATAATAATCTGTATTAGTAAACCATCAACCTATTACCAGGGGCTAGTAGGCTTACAGCTACAACTAGGATCACCAACGAAGACATAGTTTTAATTTCAGAGGTGAGCACTGCAAATTATAGCACCAGTCACCAGATAAAAAGAAATATTTTTGATGGGGCCAGTGAAAACAGGTGACATAAATTTGCCTACTGTTATAATGTTTCATGAGTTATAATAATGTTTTGTGCCATCATGCTATAGTTTAAAAATTTCACAACATGTTAAACGCATGTAATTGACTATAATTATAATGAATGCAAAAATTCCTTTGTGGTACCTAGATATGACCTTGATTATGATGGGGTGTATTATAGTTTGTGCCCACATGCCTGTTCTTGCAGGCCTGGTCACTTTTTAATGGAGCCTGCACCAAATTATATGGCTTCACATCCAAATTGGTAGTTTCCAATAATCTCCACTTGATTTTCATTCCCTTAACTTGTATTAAATGTGTTTACAGCTTGAGTTTTATTTTGCTTTCTTCCACCTATATTAATTCTGTGCAGTAATTCTTTTACCTTTCACCTATTATGTGCCATATTGTGCTCAAGAATTATCTGGTTTTGTTCAGCATTAATTGTTCATTTCTAAGTGCAATGCTACAATTTAAAATTCACTTTAAAGAGACTGTTCTATTAGAGTATTTCGATCTGCACTTACTCTTACCATGTATAGCATAGAGGCTAGCTCTATTACTTAACATGATTATGTGACTGTTCTATTAGGGTATCTCGATCTTTTGTGCAATGGTTATGTCCAATTCACCTTTCATTCCAGCATTTTGCTTATTGGTTTTACTCATCCATGGAATATGCCGATATTTAGCCTGCGAAATCAACACATTCCTATTTACAGTACTTGAAAACTCATCACCTCCAGTTTAATAGAAGTAGCTTTTAACCTAAGACTTGATTTAGTGTTTTAAGACAAAAGGTAGGTGAAATTTATACAGTTCTACATGTTTTGGATTTAGTCTCTTGGGTTTCAGTTCTATGCTCAAACTTTGTCATCTGCTACCCAAGCGTTTTTTTTGGCAAAGTATAGAAGCAGTATTTTAAGGTATTGTACTGTACTTGTTCAAAATAAGCTATAATACTAAATCCTCTATTTCCAAAACAGCCAACTCCTCCAATTATTTTGTTTTGTGATGCCGTAGTAGTCATGTAATATTAATAACCTTATCTCTAATTTAAAATCTATTTCCATACTTTTAAAGATAATACTGTTACAAGCCACTACAAGAAATTTTGGCAGTTTCACAATAAGCTAGCTGTAAGAGATATAGAAGAATCAATTTTAGTGTAACAACAGTATCAGTGCCATAATCACCTGTAGAGAGTTAGAAGTCTTTCTGTAGAGAGTTCAGCTGCAACAAGTTATCCTGTAGAAAAGGCGGATTTTGGGGAGGGGTGTGCATGGATCCCCTCAAAACTTTAGTAGAATCTACAGAACAAGTACAACTGCATCTTAAGCATGCATTGGCAATGAAAAGATGATAGCAAAAAAAGTAGAGCTAATCACATATAGGAATCAACAAGATAGAGGTCAAAATTGCATTAGAGATAAAACTGTTAAAAAGGTGCTATAATCAAAATACTCTAATCAGTGGCGGATCCAGGATGGGGCATTTGGGGCAAATGCCCCCCCCCCCCCCTTCAAGAAATTGCATACAAGATCGATATACTCTAATAGAGCAGTCAATTACTCTAATAAAGCAGTCACAATGTTCATGAGGCAGTGTAGCTTACCTATGAAGCTACAAATAGGATTTTATTTTACATAACAGACGTGATATAGTACACTGTTAAAATGAAGAGTAACCACAACTCTCAAGGAGTTCCCAGTGTAGGGAGGATTTAACACCCCTGGAGAGTAACCATTACTCTAAAGGAGTAACTGGGGAGTAACACATGCTCTGAAGGTGGTGTCACTTACTCTTCAGAGTAATGGTTATTCTCTTCAGAGCGTTGGTTACTCTCCATGGGGTGTTAAATCCTCCCTACACTGGGAACTCTTCAGAGTGGTGGTTACTCTTTATTTCTAACAGTGTAGGTAAGGATAAGTAGCTATTATTGTTGTGACCTTTTTTTTTTTTTTTTTGGTCTTCAACTGGTTTTCAGCAAGTTTTTTTGGTCTTCAACTGTTTTTCAGAAAGGTTCCCCCCTCTTTCGAAACTCTGGATCCGCCCCTGCTAATAGACAGTTAATTACCTAATACAACATTCATCATCAAAACTATAATGAGCACAGACCAGTAGCTACAGGCTGAAATTGAACACCCCTTCTTTTTGTCAATGACCTGTACACTGCTTTTCACCATTTTTCCAAACATCCTGTCATACCAGTGCTTTAAAGATAGAAGTTTATGTACCATGAAACAATTCTTGAAAGACTATTCTGAGAAACTAAAGTGTATTAATTTCATTTGTAGCTACAAACTTGATACTTTATGTTGAAACACCAGCTTTCATTTGCATTAATTCTTAATTCTTGTGAAGTTTTAAGCATCTATATAAATAAACAGGGCTACAGTCACTAGGGGCTGCACCCTTACTTGATAAAGCTCCACACAGTTCCTATTTCAGAACAAGCTAAAATGTGACCACTGTATTGCACTGTGATCTAACCACTGACCCTTCTATTGTATATTGCAGCTGAAAGTACACAATAGGTGTACACATGCATAAAGTTCTTTATCAACATAAATGATGAAAGTACATTATTCCTATTTTCAAAACAAAAATTAATGCTTTACAATATCCACAGTTTAAATCAGAAAGTTGCATCCATGCATAGGTAATAAATGCCTTTTCCTGATAATGAATTCCATAGCTAAATTCCATCTTTTAGTGAAATTTAGCTTTGAACTCAACCTATACTGCATGCAGCATTTTTGCTGCGCCCTTCATATGATAGCTATAGTACTACCAGTCTACCACTGCTAAAAGAATAATGTCTCCTAGTTAAAGTAGCTCACAATGTCAATGCTTACTTAGTATCACAGAAAGTTAAACTTGCAAAATTTTCTTGTGGTGGTATGCCCTCAGACCATTCTAGATAGACCATGATTTGCATGCTGAGTGTGCTTCTCACACTGTACCATAGCTATCTAGTTGTATCAAACTATTAACCAGTTGCCACTTTTCTTTGCCCTCACCATATATCTGACCTTCCCCTAGTTTAGCACCCTACTCTCCCTGGGAAATCTTAGATCCACCCTTTCTGAAGAGAGTTCAGCTACAATTTGGCCTGTGTCAAATATGCCAGCCTAATAAAAGCATTATAGGCTGGAGTGCTATGTCCTAGCAAATTAGATGGATATTTCAAACTATAGAGCTTAATTGCATGTCATTGAAAATAGGTCTATACTTCCTAATAGAGCTGCAGTCAGTGGAAACTGCAAACTGCAATAGAGCACTCAAATGCATTGTACATAGCTCCTTAGATCGGCAATCTCTCATAGAACAGTCACTTTGAAGCCAATATAATTGTAGTGTAATAGAGAATTCAATGATTGAAATGTTCCAAGATAATTGTAAGAAATGCTGTTAACCTACAGCTGTAGGAGCATAACGGTCTGAACTCAAATTGCACTGCCTGCCTGCCTAACCACATTCGCAAGGTTTGAGACTAAATGAAGCAGCGTATGGCCAGTTGTGTCACATGGTTGCGCCATTTCAAAATTTAATGTGTCTTGAGATTTCCTCTGCCGAACGGTTGGTATTCAGAAATTTGACATGTACATGAGATTATCTTAGTCAAGGACAGATGGCGTACAATTAGCTTTTCTATACTTATGAGATTTTCTGGAGAAAACCATCATAAATGTGATGAAAGCGTACAAAAAAACAGTATGTGAATCTTCAGACACACATGCAACCACATAAGGATGCACACAGTAGATCCATTGTGGGCATGACAAGGAAAAACAATGTTATATACATACATAAAAAACAACAAAACAAACAAAGGACTCTACAAATAAAACACTGCAAGTCAGGGTTGATGGTCCATTCTTTACTGTTCCTACCAAAACAATACTCTGAGATGCAGAGATTGATGTTCTGGCTATTTCATTCAATAGGTCTCTAAGAGGCTTTTGAAATTGGAAATTACATCATTAATTCCTTTGATTGAAACAGGTTTGTAGTGACCCAAAACTCTGACTTACACAGTAGTATAGTAGTTCGAGATGTTTAAACGATCCAACTCAGCAAGTAGTTGTAAATATTCTGATTTCTGTTGATTCAATATGTTGTCTTGAATCAGGAAGACAGATTAACTCTATAATACCCATCAATGGAGAAATTGAATTGTATATAACAATGTTAGAGTGATAAGGTTTGACCATCAAAGTGACAAAGGTATGGTTTCCTGTGGTAATTCAATAAAGCAAAGTGCCTGTAAGTCAGCATAGATACTGACATCTTAGCAATCAGCAAAAAGGGCTGTCAACTTTAAGGCCATAATGTGCAATATTTGATTATGATGTTAAGTATACCTTTGTTGAGATATTGCCACTGGACAACCACCCAGAGTACGGGCCGTAGTTGGTCTGTTGGAGTCACGCAAGGTACACTTTGCATTACATTCTGTGTGCAGGTTGACTACAGTGGGCAATGTGTCAGAGGAAGCCTTCAACAAACAGGAGAGCTTCCCAGGGTGAATCCACCTAAGAACTTGTTCCATGTTCCGCAAGAAGACTCCAACCTTGCTGAATCTATGTTGTACACTGAGATGATTGAAGTGAGTTTCACAACAGCCTTTGTTAGTTGCATGGACTTTATCTGCTTTATATTAAGGACCATGCTAATGGCATGTTTCCTGCAGCAGACAGGATGGAATAGTCTTGAGTGTGAAACTGTAGAAAATCTTTACCAAGTTGGAAACGCAAACCCAGTTCCTGCAGTCTAGAGGGTGAAGCACAAATTCATGAAAGTAAACTGAGTTTTGCTTCCTTAGATACATGAAAACACTAGGGCAGTAAATACCACGGTAACATATATAAAATCACCCAGGTGGAGCTGTAACCACTTCTTATTAATAAGATAATGTGTAACTGTTGACTCACAACTTCTTGAAACCTCAGTGATGTGATTCTAGTCAAGGACACATGGCATGCAGATAGCTTTTCGGTACCATTCAGAAATTTGATATTAACATGAGATTTCTAGTTGAGGACATATGACATGCAGTAATTACAGTTAGCTTTCCCGTACTGTTTAGAAATTTAGCATGTACATGAGATTTTCTTAGCCGAGGACATAATTATTACATGATTTTTCTATACTGTTCAGAAATAATTTGACATGTACATGAGGTTTCCCTAGTCAAGGATGCATGGCAATGATGGCATGCAGTTAGCTTTCCTGTACTATTTGACATCATTTTCATAGTCATAGTCCAGAACACAGGACAATGGCATTTTTTTCAGCAAAGACTAACTGATTGATTGGACACTCTAAATAAGATGATGTACAATCACTCCTACAAAAATTACAATGAGTGTTTTTTGCTGACATGATATTAATTGATAGTAAAATGGATTACTTGTAAGAATAATTGTAATATCTTAGACTCATCAGAAGTTCAAAAGTCACAAGCTTCTTCAAGGGGTTGGTGGATTTGGCTATAGAAGAGCAAACATTTAAACAGATCATTAAAAAGATTTTCTCTGAGGTAGATTTCTGATAATTTGCTATATATATAATAATAGCTAGTACAGCCCTGGTCTTACTATTCAATGTATGAGTTGATATGCATCATATACTTTATTGTACTGTACATGTGCATGTACGTACATATGACCTATATAATGATACTGAAAGGAAATGTCACGAAGTGTTGGACATGTTATAGGTCATGGATCATCTCACCTATCCAGTAGTTGACATTTAGCCCCATCCTTCTGCAGATAGTCCATATATAGGAAATCACACCTATCCACCACTGGATGACACACAAGGAAATGTGACAATTTATTTCCACTCACAATCCTACACTAATCCAATAGTAAGATAGGACAATTTTGGTCTAGTAAATTTGTTCCGCTCCAATATCCCAGGCTTGGAAGTATTGTACATAATATAGGTCCATCTCATACTTTTCTTGTGATTCCTCTCCAGGATGGTGTGTGATCATTGTGGGCACAGACTTTTTGGTTGCTTACAACTAAATTCTACTGGTCCAGCAAGTGTCACTTTGTGCATGTGCTGGGGTGGAAGGCAAGAACAGCTGGAATAATGTAGTTAGCTAGCTACCTGATGATCTGTAAGGCTTTAACTTGTGTATACCAATTGAACCTTCCATGCAAATGTCTCTTTATTTGTAGACATTTTATACTAAATGTAAAAATAATGACCAACATCACAATCACTTGGTTATCACAAAACTATAATGAAATTAATGGACACACAAAAAATTTAATGAAATTTTATAAATTTGGGGAAGTAATTAATATTGAATTATTGAATTTTCTAGCCAGGCTTTCTGTCTGATATTCAGGAATCTGCATTTATGTAGCTGGCATTAATAGCTAGTATTGGGATGACCTTTACTGTTTCAGAATACAATCATACTGCACACAAAAAGGGGAAGTAACTGACTGGTGTACAGGGTGATCAGCAGTCATGGGCAGCATTTTCAGTAGGGTAGTCGGCCTTGCTGCATGTGTTGAAATCTAGAAAATCCATCATTAACATTAAAGTAAGACATATAGTAATTATGTTGTGCAGCAAAGAAAACAGGCACCAGTAACACGGAGCTTCCACTTATGCATTCAGCTACAAAACTCTGAGAATCATAGGCATAGCTACATACATTGGAATGGTTTTCATTTATTCCTTACTACATCTCCTGAATTTCATTTTAGCAAAGGTAGAAGAACACACTTTAATTCCTTAAGGGTTTATAAACATATAGTATAATAATAACTGTTTGTCAAACTGCATCAATTAAAACTTATTTAATAACGTGTGTTTATGCAAAGTTATGAGAAATTTCTTGACGCTTCCTGTAGTAATTAGTCACCACTTCTTCCAATTGTTTATCAAATTTTCCAGACCGGTAGTGATTATATGCTAGTTCTATATGATATGATCCTGCCTGTAGTGAAGTAGTGATGTTTTGAAATTGTTGTATTTGTAGCTTGGTAATTGGAATACTCATTAAAGTGATGTAATGATAATGATATGTCAAGTTCAACAAATGTTCACACCCAGTCACAACCTTATGTAGCACATTTCTATCACAGAATGGTATAATCTCCTTTATCCTGGTAGCTGCTTTCTGTGCTATTGTTCCAACAGGATTTTCCAAACTATGCTTTTCTAAAGTTTGGATTAAGTTGTCATAGTTTCTATGAGTAAGACACTGCTGAACATGTTGATTTAACTTTCTGTTCAATTTGTGAGCATTTCGTAATTCTTTGTTACAGTCACTAATAAATGACTCAAGTTTTTCATACAATAATGGTAAAAAATCTGTATTTCTAGCTGAGGTACTTAGATCCTTCCGTATTTTCTGCAGTATTACCATCACATTGTGTGGATCAGTTATAGCATATGAGTTGATTCGTTTAAGATAAAATGGTACTAAACTATATTCTATCTCAATTAATTTGTATGTCAAATAATTTCTAGCAGATAGTGTTGCTACAGATTGTACTCCACAACATCTCATAAACTGTTGTCTAAGTTCTTCACAAACTAATTCACCAGTACCTAACCCACAAAATGGTGATAAAAGAAGTGTATCTATACTCTTGATGCATTCCATCATGTATTGACTAATGACAGCATGAACCTCTACACATGTTTGAGTGTTCCTATGTGGAGGTATTGTAATTTCAATAAAATGGACAAGGCCATTGGTCCATAGTTTATCAACAATATCACTTGCTTCCAATTCATCAACTTTCCATAAATGGTGTAGTACTGCTGTTTGCAAAGAAGAACCAATTCCAGTCCATAATATTAATGACTTCATTTTATCTGAAACTGACTTTGTTAGCAACTGCAAGGTCACATTAATACAAGCTTTTACTGCATATTTACGGCTTCTGTCAATGTTATTCCTGTCAAATGCTGTGAGACCATTATTATGTAATTTAGCTTGTACATTGTGAATGGCTTCATTTCTTGTAAAATTGCGTCTCTTCAGATTGTGAGACAAATGTCCTCTAATAAGGGAAAGAAGCAGTGGCCACAGGTGGACATCTTGAGCTAATTCAACAAGTAAGGTCACATCCTTTTGTAACAGTTGATTGACATCAATCACTCCACAAGTCAATAGAGCAATAGCTTCACTTTGCTCCATATGACCTACACTAACTACCTGTTTGGTAGGTATGTCTTGGTCAATGTCATTCATCCTGGTAGTGAGGACTATTTTACAGTTACTAAATGCCTTCACTATTGGCTCAGCATCTTCAACATGCCACACATCATCAATAATGACAAGAAGATTACGACAATAATGACTTGTAAGTTGATTGATTTGTTGTTCAATGACATTAACATCACATTGTTCATCACTTAATAAATTATATAACCCTTTTAACTTCATACTGGGATCAGTAGCTTGTGGTCCAAGTTCTATAAACACAACACCATCTTTGAATTGTTCCTTTATCACAGGATGATGACATAAAGCAGTGACAATAGAAGTCTTCCCAAATCCACCAGCTCCAGTAACTGTTAAACTTGTTCCATAACTATTAGGGTCAATGGTGGACTGACATAATTTAGTGACCATCTCATCTAGGAGCTGTTGACGACACACATAGTTGGGTGGTAGTGGTGGAGGTGGTGGACACTTTATTCCTGTAGTGAACGAGACATTTAGAGATATGTGAGTATGTGTGTTACACACATACAGTTACAAATTATAATATAATCACAGTAATAGTATTGTAGAAATTAATGTTGTATTGATCAGGCACCGATGGCCATCACAAAGTTACATCATAGAAGTTAGTAGAAATACTTAAAATAGTAAGAAAGAAGTGGTAACATAGCACCACGTACAAAGATCATTGGTTACAGCTGCCTCACAGCCTATAAACCACCCACAAAACATTAATTTTATTTATTTATTTATTCAGTTTTAAATTTTATTTGTTAGAACTATGCCATGTGTTCATTCCTATAGCTTTTTGTAGTAGTGTTATTGCAAGTGTATCATAACTTGTATGACATTGCATGAGTGCCATAGCATGCATGTTGCTGGATGCTTTGTGTCTGCTTTATGAGTATGATCTGTTCAATCCCACAAACACAATACTATGAATTACATCATTAAGACATTAATACTTGATTCTGCTCGCAGGAATTCCCAGTTGTTTGCTTGTTTTTTTTTTATTACATCCTACCAGGAAACGCAGTCTCATGCTAATTCTCAACTGTTTCATAAATGACAAGTTCACTGCAGATTGTGCTCGCATATAAATATGTTATTTCCAGCTACCTATATTCTGCATGTATGGTCAGCAACTGTGTTTTTGGGTTAGATGGATGACTTCACTTTCTGCTCTTTGCGTTGCTAATTTACTGCTGCTACATGGCCTTTGCAATACATTTTCTTGCCATGATACGTGTTTGATCTACTTTGAGCTATTAAATTTTAATCATTTTTTATTCCACATAAATCACATGCTGCTGCAACAAACACCATTTTATGACTGTTACATGTTCCTAGTATGCATAATTTCACCGTGTACCCCTCCTTCCTATTACTAAGGCTTAAATCACAAGTATTTGTCCATTGGGTATACGTGTTCTTCTCTTTCCATATGTGTGTGTGATACCAACTAATATGGTAGTATTGCTATAACAGGGTGATAGGGAACTGAGGAAATTTGGGGAGAATTTGGGCAGATGAAGTGCTAATTATCTGTGCATGGCAAAACCTTTGTAAATTTAACTTATGTGATATTCAGTGGTTTCTGCTATTATGTTGTGTTGCTTATTATGTTGTGTTGCTATGCACACACTATGCATTGTTACAATCTTGTGGTAGACTACAATCAATCCAGTCACGCTATCTAAATTAAAGCACTGAAGGAAGTCATTACTGCAAATCAACATTCACACAGTAGTGGAGAAACAAATGGGGGAGAAGGTACAGTGGAAAGAATAATGGAGAATTTACAACAGAAGCATACTCCGCTATGCTGAAGTGAGATCAAATAGTGAAGAAATCAAATCTGTAACAGGTTTCTATAAAATAAGTGTGACCTACAGGCATCATATTTTAATTAGATGTAACCTCATTGGTGTGTTATGGTACCATACCCTCTTTGTCATATTGTGTGGTATATGATTATTAACATTTCATTTGTTTCAGTATGTTGTCATACACTATGGTAGTACTGCATAGTAGGAAATATGGATGTTTGAAGTTTCATACTAAAAATATTGTCCAAAACATTTTCTTCTTGGTAGTATTGCTTAGACATAGCCAAGCACATAAATGTCCTCAGTGCAATGCCGAATCCTTCTAACTGTATCCTTAACCATAGTCAATTGGTTAAAGGCATTGGCCAGTTAGATAGTCAGTCATTTAGTAGAAAATTACATGTTTAGCAGCACATCAAAAGGATTTTTGAATTTCTGTTATACTGCAAATAAACTTCATGAATAATAATGATAAAAAAATTATTATCTGATGGTTTCAGAACTATTCCTGATTTGTTTTCCCACCTACGTATTATTCTCTGAGGTCTCTATCATACAGTACAGTACATCATACTGTATATAAGGGAACACGAAGGTTTGGGTTTTCTGGCCAAAAACATCACCCTAAAACCAACCTAACAATACCTACATGTCTCCTTGGTAGTATTGGTTAGGTACAACCAATTCCAAAAGTGCTTTCAGTATGACCTAAAACGCTTCCGAAAGTTGCTACAAAATTTTAAAAGAGGAATTTTCTACTGACTGATTGACTGCTTGACTGATGTCTTCAGAAAAGTGTAACTTGATAGTGGCTAAGGCTGCAAGCTTGATTTCTTCACTGTTTGATGTTGCTTCAGCCAGACAGGTATCTTTGGGCATACCACAGTATATACAATGCATACATTGTGGAGTTACCTGTGTCATTGTTTGTGTCCTATCTATCTTTGCTGACAATGAAAGGTGTCAATTCGTTGTAGCGCCACATGATGGCTTCCCTATGTTTGACGGGAATCATCCGAGTTATCCATTGTGGTTAGATTGATTGCAGAGGTCCTTCTAGTGTTCTTCATTTGTAATACTATGTAGCGGGTTGAGCATAGCTTAAAACAAAGCATGATGGCCACTTTGTATTTCAGTAATTGATAGTCGGGGCACATGTTTAGATGAAAAACAGCAAGCCTGACATTATTCTAATGTGCCATTGGTGGGTTCACCAGTCATAATAATGATACAAAAGTTAACAAACAAATATATGGAAGAATTTAGAATTAAGTGCGATTAGGGATCATAGAAATAAAAAAGTGGTGAAACAAGGAAGGTCACTTATACCTGAAGATATACCAGTGGATATAATCCCTAATTCAGTCATGGATATAGGAATTAATGTCCACTGGTATATCTTCAGGTATAGATGACCTCCCTTGTTTCTCTACTTTTTATTTCTAATTGAACTTCAAATTCTTAATTTGTCCTTATACTTCTTTGTATTGGAACACCCTGTGATGGTATAATGTACAGTATGGTCAGCTTGATACCTCTGAACTGCATAATTAGTGGTTGAAGGTGGTGCACTATTGTGTTACAAGCAGTTGTAAAACAGTTTACAACTGATTTGTAATGCTAGTGACAACCTCTGCCCATGTGTCTGTTTGTTATATACCAACTATGTAACACACACATGCATGAATACATGTACCGTAATTTGCTTTATTTTCATGCAAAAAATTTCGTGATAACAATTTTTGTTGTAAAAAATATTTTTGTATGATTTACATGAATGACTGTTCTATTAGAAATGACTGTTCTATTAAAATAGTTCGTTCTTTTATAAAAAGGTTCGTGCAAGAAATTTTCGTACAAGTTTTTGCATACGAAAATTATTTTACAATGAAAAAAGCAAATTATGGTAAGCATTACAACTACTAATATTATGTAGTTATCTACATTGGATATACTTACACTGTACATACACCTTGCAATAGCTAGTGATGAAATAATACTAGTTAGGCTAACCTTTTTCTAATCGCTTGTGGTTGTGTTTTATTTTCTCTTGAAGCTCCACTCTGGATGACACATCTACAGTGAAATGCATAATTCTCTTTGATAACAAAATAGCAGAAATAATTATATTTATTCATGCAATCTTTAGTCACACTACTATTGTAATAATAATCAACCTTAAACCCCAGTGCGTGGGAGTATCAAAGCGCCTCACTGGGTTATAACTACCTTACAGCTAGACAGAGCGGCACTGCTACTGTACAATATATTAGTTATTACCCAGTGATAACTAACTTATCACCCTGTTGCGGAGCCACTCAGTCTCTTTCGTGACATCATAATAACCGCGAATGGCATTGTTTACCAATGGAACAAAGAGCCAAATAAGGAAATATTGATACAAAACACACCAATACAGCACTTAAAACTACCTAAATCTTACAAGAAAACTGTTAATCCTTTACACAATAACACTACAAGTTACCAATACGATAGTTTAACAAATGTCAAGAATAGTACGTGACGATTTTCGCTCCAGCAATCACTCCCAACGGTCACTATGGTGAAGAACTAACTTCCTCTAGCTTCATCGTTCTATCTTGGACTATGGTAGCCACTTGTTGGTCTTTATTTTTCTCTTGCACACCACACGACACCACTATACCAATTTCTGACGAAGGCGAATCGTACCTGGAACCGCTGCTTCATAACACCGCCCTTCGCTACAGTTTGTAGGCAGTATGAAAGGTCTCTCTTGTGGCTACAAAGTAGAATCTCCACACAATTCGGACAAAATCTTGAGCACAGTGACAGGAACTCAAACCGGAACTTAATTTACTATCCGTAAACTTCTGCGCACTCGATATAAAACATTTATATCCCGTATACTCGGATGATATCATTGTTATTACACTCGTCCTTGGCTCCGCCTCGGACTCGTGTAATAACAATGATATCACCCTCGTACCGGGATATAACTATAACTTATAACTAATAAACAAGCTTACACACAAGATAATATTGTTAATTTGGGAAAAGTGACTAAAGCAAATCCAATAT
Organism: Dysidea avara; assembly: GCF_963678975.1. Taxonomy (NCBI): domain Eukaryota; kingdom Metazoa; phylum Porifera; class Demospongiae; order Dictyoceratida; family Dysideidae; genus Dysidea; species Dysidea avara. Next base: position 24,894,830 of record NC_089273.1, read on the forward strand.
CAATTGGTAGTTTGAATGGATTGACTGCATTAGAGCTTCGTATTTTATAAAGTGGAAATTCAGGGGTTGTTGGGGTGCATCTGTTGGGTTACTATAATTTGAAAAAAAAAGCTTAATGTGAAAATGATTCCACTGATATTGACAATAATGCACCTGCACCTATGGTATATAGTGCATATTTAAATTCCACTTATTTTATTGCTATATCCCAGTAGAGGTCTTTAAAAAGATGCATACAATATATTTATGGAGTGCCATGCATGTGAATGGCCACCATAAATGTGACTGTCCCAGCAAAAACCCGAGTTGTTCACACAATTTCTGAATTTTTCCATTTTCTCTACATTATCTACAGTGTCCAAGGAATGTATCACCAAAATTTGGGCCTTTTGTGGCGAGTACAGTAGTTGGAATAGACAGTAGGAAGAGCAAGACAATCAATTTGTACAGCAACTATACTAAAAATGAATGACAGGTGCTTACATTTGCAGCTATAACTCCCGTTTGAATTACTACTCTATAATTTTATTCTCACACATTTTCTGATATACGCCATATATGCAATAATCTTAGCAAAAATCCAACTTGTTCGCACAAGCATGCGTTTTGAGAGAAACGAAAATTTGTAAAATTACGTATGCTACAAAGAAAAATCATGCAAGTTATTATTGAGCCATTACTCAGAGAATTAAGACTCAAATTGATTACCATTATACACCATCTTATTCGCCTGCTCATGGAGCTTTGTTATGTTTCTGTAGCTCCAATGGTATGTGTATCATGTGCATTTTTTTACAATGCAGTAAACGTAAACAAGATTGTCATCATAATATCTTCAAATAAACTGTCTTCATACAGTACCCATAATTATGTGTAAGTGACTACAGGGCTAACATTATATCTTGGTTAACTTGCTAATCCATTTAAAGCCAAATTCCAATGTTGTAAGTCTTGCATGGGATGAAGAAGGAACAGTAAAGACTACAACAGCACTATGCTTTGGGCTGCTTGTTGCATAGCATTTTTGATTTTCTCACAGTCAGCTGAGCTGACAGCACTAAGCTTAGCCAATATGTTCCAGAATTTCATCTCTATGTTGCCTTAGATAGATACCTTACCCCCTCAAAGGTTTGGTTATTCCATTTAAAGATATCTGTTTGTGCCTAGGTAAAAATGATTCTTCACTGTGTCCAATCACACACAGTCTTGCTACCATGCTTGGCAGCACGTGGCCCAAACACCAAGTCCACTGTTTGTCCAAAATGGCAGCATCCCCCTCTCTCAGCAAAACTTCAGATCTCTTCTATCAGATATCTTCACGCAATCAAGGTTACTAGATGACACCTCATATAACACACAGTTTCTGGATTCATCATCAAAAGAGGCAGCATAACAGGCACTGATAGAAAGATGATGGGGAGATGGAAGTGTGATGCTTATCAGTTCTACATTTGCAAACCACCGGAGTCCTTAGCAAAACTGTCACATAAACTTGTCTCCTATTCTTTAGACAAGTAGTTATCCACATAAACATGCATACATTTTATTTATATTGAACACCTTTTCATCAGGACACACAATAGTGTGTTGTGCGGCCAAGTACAGACAAGTACAGCAACCAAGAAAATGCTGTTTTCATACATTGGTAGCTCAATAGCACCTTAACGGAAATGAATGGTTTTGCTGTGGAAACTCTCGCTGTGTATGGAACCTCCTATTCCAAAATTGAATTAAATACACTCAGCCGTCACTGAGATATGTGCCTTCAAATTTTGTCTTATTTTATTTGTGTTTTTTGCTTCTTTTGGCTTCACTCACTGTAACTCCTGCCTACTATGCTGGCATAATTATGAGCATAATAGGTGCCTAGAAGCATTTGACATAATGCTAGCATAATAGACAGAATACTTGTACAATACTATAAATCCTTGCTTTTCAAAATAAATATCACAGAATAAGATCGATATACTCTAATAGAACAGTTCAGAGCTGAATGTTCTATTAGAGTATGTCAATCTTTTCTGTGGCATTCATTTTGACAAGCAAGGATTCATAGTCTGCTTGTTATTCACCTATACAATGCAAATTTATTTATTTAAAACATTAGAATCGAGGCATAAATATTGAGCAGAATTTGAGCATAATAGGAAAAATTTTGAGCCTTGCAGCATAACATAATAGGTAAAATAAAAGCATAATGGGTTGGTCCCTAACTTCTGCATGCTTTAATCGATGGATTTCAAATTTGGAGGGAAGTAACAGCATAATGCAGCACATTTACAGCCCAATTTTTGTACAGATTGAACTAAGAACAACGGAATTAAGAGTGATTTTGAAAAATTGCAAAAGTAATATTTTGTTGTCACACCTACAGGGTAATCCGCTTGACGGAATAACTTGAAAATCGATCTGTACATGAAATGAAGTATGTACTATCATAGTGTTGTGATTGGAAATGCTGAGAGCATTAGCTAAGCAAAACCAAACTTGTGCGATCAAGATACTCTATAGAATAGTGACTGAGAAGTAAAAACGTGCGTAAAGCGTCAGATAAATTTTCTCCAGGTTTGGAACGAGGGACCTCTACACCTATATACCCAAGCCCTTTACTACTCTCCTACTGCTGTCAGTTGCTCACCTCACTTAATTTCTACCCTATAAATAAAAGTTCTGGTTTAGTACACTGGAATACTAACTTGTAGATCTATAAGTGAAAATTCTAGAACATTCAATATGCGTTCTATTGAAGGGATCAGAAAAAATGTGTGCTCTATTAGAGTACTACAAAAATATTAAAATAACCTATATCATGTGTGCCATGTGGCCAAGTACAGTTGGTGCAGGTGACATACTGGATTTATATACAGAACCAAAAGAATGCCATTTTCATGTACCAGTAGCTTGAATAGTAATTAACCATTCCTGCTGTGGAAACTTCCTCAAGGTAGGGAATCTCCATTCCTAACTTACGTTGAATCTGCATAGCTATCATTGGGAAAATGCATCTTCAAAATTCATCTTATTTTCTTCATAAATAAATATAACCACTCAGTCTTCAACGATTCCTGTAGTAAAAGGAAAAAAGTTAAAAGGGAGTATCAAGGCCAAACATAGGCTTGCTTTGGAACTTGCAATTAGAAAAAGAAGAGATATCTATACAAAACAGCAAAACTGTGAAAAAAGGATGCGGCCCTCCAAAAAGGCCAGGATTAAAATGTGGACGCCACTTTTGATTGCCTAACTTTTTCTTGCTGGCCTTTTTGAAGGGCCGCACCCTTTTCACGGCTTGGCTGTTTTGGTATAGATTAGGGATGCACTGATTTTGCCAGCAACATTTTTGAAAAACCACATTTTGGTAGAAGTGGAAAATTGGCACCAAGAAAAAAGAATTGCTGGAAAGAAAAATAGGTGGAAAAAAAGCAAAATAGGATCATCTCTAGTATAGATTGTATACACTTGACAAACACAGTAGTGTGCCACAGGCATGTATAACTATTACACATACATTATTCTGTATACGTACATATGATCAGCATGAGATTTATATATAATTGTGCAAATTGAAGGGAAAGATTGTCACCTTTCTGTGGCCTATTATATTCTTGTGACGTTAAACTAGCAAATCGTAAAGTGACTGATCCTCTAAGCATATTTAGCTAAACATGTATTTTAGTAGAAGTAAATGTATAAAGAAACGTTGGGTAAAGTACTGGATGACAACTGTGATCAGTGCTATTGGCAATCAGCACACAAACCAAAACAACTGCCATCAACAGATGTTTAACAGACTTTTTAATGTTTTACAATAGGTTTTTGTGAAGTGTGTGAAATTAAGAAGATTGAGAAAGAAAAAAGTACTAAGGACTTTGGTCGCTCACATCATGGAATGGGTGGAGAAATTTAAATTTGTTAGGTGGCCTGCCCTACCTAGTGGACAATTCTAACTGTAAAAATTACATTATTACAGAACAGGAACTACACATGCATGAATATCACATTATTGTTCTTCCTGTTAATAACTCAGTAGTGTGGTGTACTGGCTTTTGGGCTACATTTAATAGGCCTGAGTCAAATTTTCACCAAAAAGCTTTCAGGATGTCCCAAAATATTCACCTAATATGCTCTTCAGTGTTCCCATTATGCTTGCATTATGCTCCTAGGTTAACAACATTTCTTGCATTTATCTTGGAACATTTTAATATGAGAATGCTCTATTAGAGTATTTCACTACAATGTTACTGTTCTATTAGAGATCGAGTATTGATCTAAGGAACCACATTGGAGTGCTCTATTGCAGTTTGCTGTTTCCACTGACTGCTGTATTAAGGAGTAGAGGGAGTATCGATCTATTTTTATGACATTAAACTCCACAGTTTGAAATATCTGCCTAATATGTAAGCATTATGCTGGCATAGCACTCCAGCCTGTTATGCTTTATTATTCTGGAATATAGGCCTAGCACCACACTACTATGTGTGTTGATCTTGTGCAGTTTACCCAGTGAGTATGACAAAATATCATTCCTTGTAAAACAGCATTCTATTTAATGAATAATCATTTTAAGTCAACTATTACTTACTTACACAAGTGCAAGAAAAAATCAGGAATTTTCCTTATGAGTAGGGACTGCAGCAATAAAAAGCACTGAAACAAGCCACTGAGACAAAACACAACTGAATGATTGCATTTTAATCCCTACTTTAGCCTGCTATGATGTATGGTTAAAGTAGGGATTAAAATGCAATCATTCAGTTGTGTTTTGTCTCAGCGGCTTGTTTCAGTGCTTTTTATTGCTGCAGTCCCTACTCATATGGAAAATTCCTAATTTTTCTTGCACTTGTTTGTGTACTTTTTTTGTAAATTTTATTGAATAACCGTATTTAGTAATTCACCCCCCTCTGCAATTCTCGAAATACACAGCTAAATGTTCCTAAGGATGTGGATTTTTAACAAACCACTTTAAACAACACACAGAAGTATCTTTTCAACTGTTTTATAGTGTGTCTACAGTATTATTTTCCACTAATTCTCTCAACGAAGCCTCAGGGCTGCTCTTACTTTTATTTCGCGTAAGTAAGGGTCACACCCACTTTCTAGACGATGAGATACGCGAGCCTATGAGGCCTACTATGGTATTTTTCAGTTGCAGTACGTCTGAAAAGTGCTCTGGGAAAGCTACCCATAGCATCTGTAGAGAGGCACCATATACAACTGGTTTTTAAACTCAGAAAAGAAACCACCTTCGAGCCAAAGCAAACACTCTAATCCTTACACGTGTAGTGGCGATGTTGAACAGGCAGCAGCATATCCCGAGGTGTATCCCAACATTAAAATCACGTGCTTGCTACAATTATGCTACACATTTATTCCAATATGTTGGGGCGCTGTGGTGTGCGTGCTTTGATGGAAGCTGTACTCATGAGAGATGGCCACGATAAAGAAGGATCAAAGATAAAACAGTAAGACAGTAGCGCACACATCGTAGGTATTTAATATTATGAAAGGTTTTTTCTCCACAAAATTCAAAGCGTTTCTGCCAAAGAAGCAAGGCTGTAGCTGTAGCTAGTTTTCCACTACGCTTGACTGAATGCATCAGTGAGGCAGTGAAGCAGTAGATAATTCACTAAAATAATTTTTTTTTAAATTTCGTAGCACCTCGTCGGAAACGTTTCAGGTCACTCTGAAGACATATTTGGGCTTGTTTATACCTGACCAATACTGTGAAGTGGCCGTGAAGGATTTCTGAAGATGATTTTGGGTAGATTTTTCTTCATGGACCACGCCCACACCTTCATCGTCCCTACTAAACAGTACTATTGTACTGTATGATACATAGATTCACCCTAAACCCTGATGCTGGATTATGTAGGCATTTAAATTTTATCTGTATGGTATGGCAACATACAAGAAATGAAATTTTGTCAAGCATATCTTGAGAATAGCTGATTACTGATGGCTAAAACTTCAATATTACATAAGAATATCCTAATTTCCCGATTTGCAATAATTCAGCTACAAAGAAACCATCCTGTAGAGAGTTCAGCTACAAACAAGTTACTCCATAGAGAGATCAGCTAGAAACAAATGATCGTTTAAAGAGTTCAGCTACACCATTAACAGCTAGCTTGGTATTCAACCATTGTAATGACATAATATGCGTAAATATGATACACTTACTAGATGGTGAGTAATGTTGTTGAATAACTGATGATGACTGAATATCAGTAGGTGACAAACCGGTGCCAGTAATCTGAATATGTTGCACAAGGTCTACACCAATACAGTGCACATTAAGATATGTGTGAAATATTTCCTATTTTACAGTTAAATGCAGCTACTATATGACTATCAGCAATTACAACCATGCTGCTACTATTCTACTATCCAAAGGCAACAAACAAGCGTGGTTTACTATGTACTCAATATTTACTGCTATTCTATTATATTCCATTGAATGTGCTCAATTAATCCATAACTATGCTCTTAAGAAAAGCGTATTTAACTGTTCTAGTAGTCTGCAAATGAGCTATTAGGGTACATATTTCAAATTGTAGTGACTGTTCATTTAGTTGATGTTTAGATACTCTCCCTCTACAACAAGAACCTACATGTGTATACTAATAGAGCATCTCAGCAGTTTCTCCAGTGGTCAATGTACCTAATATGCTGGCATTATGCTCAATGCTTAGCCTGTGTTATTCCCAAACTATGCTCATGCAGTTGATGCAGGCTGGGATGGCATTCATGACAGATAAGGTTAATCTAGTATTGTCCTCCCTAAAGTGACCGACATGGTCCCAAATGGCTGCCATTAGAAACCATCATAATTATTCGATGAAAGTCATTTTTATGAAGCCTTAGCGTATCTAACTTTAAATCCAGCATTAAAAACAAGAAAACACTCACAGATGGCTGGATATTGATTTTTTTTAAAAGGCCAAATCCCGGTCTGCCCACCTGCCAGCCAGCCAAAGTGCCTGCTCGACCAATTTGAAAGTTGCAAGGATAGAGGCTAAACAAAGTAGCACATGGCCACCATTTCTTGCCACAACACTGGTGGCATGTTTCTTTTCTTGTTCCCATGATTGTCTGCCTTCTGCAGTTTGCCTTTTCTTTTATGTTCAATTCTATGCTTGTCTTTTTCATGCAAGGGACCCATACCAGGGCATTAAGTTTCTGCACCAACACTTTCCTTTGAAGAGTGTATTTAGAGTCCACAAAAATCTTTGAAGCTGTTTAGCAACTGCAAGTTGAGTAGACATGTGTAGTTGCACTTGTAAAACGATTGCATGGACTGACCACACTCACAAAACAATCAGATCATTCTGTGACTACACATGTTAGTGATCTAGCTGCAACAAGCTGCAGTACAGTAGTGCTGCTATAGAAAACTAGACATGGCAAACCATTCCCCATAATATAATTCACACAAAACAGCCAAGCTATGAAAGAATGGTGTGGTCTTAAAAATCCTGGGTGAAAAAGTTGTGAAATCATAGGTGGCGGCCAAGAAATAGCTGCAATGATTTTAAACCTAATAAATTTTAACAATGCACGCAGCCATTATTAATTTTTTAATCATTAACATCATTGCAGCCATTTCTTGGCCACCACCTTTGATTTCACAACTTTTTTCACCCAGGCTTGTTAAGGCCGCACCATTTTTTCACAGCTTGGCTGTTTTTGTGTGGATTTCACTTCTTTTTGTAGCCCCAAAACCAGCCTATGGCTGACATAGAGGTTTGTTGTACTCACATCTCTTCTTTAAATTTCTATGCAGATACAGTGATGATTATTGAAGACAGACTTATAAATGTATTTCATGGCATGATTTATTTGATAATATTATTGTAATACTCTAATAGAGTGTACATTTTTTGAGGACTTCTAATAGAACATACATAGAATATTCTAGAACAATCTAGTACATATGTTGGTAGATCTAAGAAATTACAAACATTTGATTATAAACAGATTTCAACCAGAAATTTCATTTATAAAGTAGAAATTAAGTGAGGTGATCACAGGGGCGGATCCAGTTTAAAAGGGGGTTTCCACTCTGGAATTGCAACTTCAGCCTAGCTGTAAGGCAAAGACCAAAAAAAAAGGTTATCACCTGCTGACAATAGTTGCTCCTTAATTAATTACCATAGATGCCCTCACCAACTATATTTCCTTATTTATAACTACATACATAGCTTGCTACACTGCTCCTATTAAGACTACTGTGACTGCTCTATTAGAGTATCTCAAGTAAGAGAGGTTCTTCAAAAGGGGGGTTCCATGGAACCCTTTGAACCCCCCCCTAGATCCGCCCCTGGATCAACCAAGGTAGCAGTGGTTCAGTGGTTAAGGATGCAGGTGTTAGGTATGGAGGTCCCTGGTTTGAACTCTGGTAAGCTTTTTTTGACATTTTTTTGTACACCCTTTTTACCTGTGGTGACTGCTTTATTAAAGTATCTCGATCCCATGATTTACATTTGTGTGGTTTTTGCTTTATAACTTTGTCGCTGTAACTCTATTGCTATTCAAACTATCAAAAATCACTGCTTCGATGATCAGCCTATCTACACACCAATTTTCAAGTTATTCCTATACTCGGTTTACCCTGTAACCGTGACAGAAGTTTGATCTTTTTACGTGAATAAATGCTCATAACTCCTTGGATATTCCTCAGGTTCACAGTAAATTTGGCACATGAATCCACCATTACACACGCTTCATTTGTGCTAAAGATTGAGGCAATCAAGTTACACATTTGCATTTTATAGCATTTTTTTGCAAAGTGTGCGAAAAGAAAAATCAAAGCCCCTGGAGCCCCCGTACGGCATAAGAAGAATAAAACAAAATTAAAATGAAACTTCAAACACCCATATCTAGTACCGTATAGTAAAAAACTTTGGCGGTAAAAAACTTTGACGAATTTGGCAATAGCGTTCAATTCGCCAAAGTTTTTTTCGTCAATTATTTTAGATGATCACACGAGCACATTGAGTCTCGCATTGAGTATTAACTAGAACTTGAGATGAAGGTCAGCTCGTACCACCACACAATAAAGATCGAGCTGACTTTGGAGATCTTGATCTTCCTGGGAATATGTGTCCCACAGTTGTAAGCACTCCTTGGGATAGCATTTCCTTCGGCATTTCCAACCAGCTTCCCGTTCGCACGTCAATTATTTTGTCGTTTCGTGATGGATTTGGCCAAATACTTTGATATACATGATAACCTCTGTTACTGGACTTCACTGAGAAGCAAATACGGTTGCTCTCGACATCGCAGGAGATAGAGAAGCATGCCTTTGCTAGCACGTCATTAGATCAGTAGCTACAAAAGTACTGCTACAACAACAACACTAGCTACCTATACACTTACTACACTACTTAACTGATGAATTGACACCTCAGTTGTCATTTTATCTTATTGAGATCCTTACATATCGCACACTAAAAACTTTGGCGGTAAAAACTTTGGCGAATATTATTTCAATCGCCAAAGTTTTTCTGCCAATTTTTTCAACAGATGGGTTTCTTCACACTTTTTTACCACCAAAGTTTTTACTATACGGTAAACGGCTGTTGCGAATTTAATCAAATTTATTGTGTGGAGTACCCTACCTGGCAGGCAGCTATAATGCAAAAATGGTGTGCTTTGGAGAAGGGGCCATGGAGCTATGCACGCGTGAAAAAGCTGTTTTCTTTCTTCCTGTCAATATACTCAGTGTGGTGTGCCGGCTTTCTTGGCTGCATGACTCACTACCGTGTGACGTACCACTCAAGATAATCAAGGATATTGAGATACTCTAATAAAGCAGTCACAACCACACATGTACATATAACATAGCTATGCTATAGCAAAATGTTTTTGCAAGCTAGTACAATATTAATTAAACATGAAGTAAGGTCCAGTGATAAAACCAAGATAATATTATATGAATGATGGTAGCTAGCTATGTGAGAAAATCCCTACTTAGGCATTAAACAGATGGCACTAGCATGCCAACATAGGGATTTTCCCACTTAGCTATGTAATAACTACCATCATTCATTATAATATCTTTCTTCACTACTTTTTATCACTAGAACCTACTTCATTTTTAAATACTGTAATTTTTAATTGTACTAGTTCAATTACAATCAGCAACAGTGTGTGGCTGAGTATTTACATACAGTAGAACAACAATGCAGATACAAGCATGTAGTTAACTCATACTGCTCACCAGATCTCATTTTACTGATCAACATGTTCAACTGATGTGATGTAGTAATAGTTTCCAGTTGATCACACAGATCAAGCAATTCTTCTTTACGGCTCATCCTCTCAATCAAACAATCCAATATTATTTTATTGGCAGCAGTGGAGTTACTACTACTCAATATCATACAAATCTGGTCATCACTAATATAATTCAGTAACTTCCCAACACTTTGTTCATAGTCATCAGGCATCAATTGTAGTATAGCGTGATAGTATGTCTTGAGTTGAGCAAAATCTAATAATAATTACATATATGTAAACTGCATGTGTATACTGAATAAACAAAAATACATACCTTTGTTAATGTTAATTTTTTGTGGTGGATTTTGTGCCACGGCAGCATCTTGTTGGGGCAAACAAACTACATAATTATATTGTGAACAAATACATGTGTAGTTATACAAGCTTTTAGCACAATAATAATCAGCAAACAATACATTATGGTACACAAGTATTAAGTTTGTATAAGATATGAGTATTATGCATATCCAAAGATCTAGTAAATCTACGATGTTCAAGGACTTAGACAGTTAACAAGCAGATGGAAAAAGCCTGACATGAAAACTTCCCATTGTAGCATTCTATCATTTGCACAAATCCTTAAATTTAAACACTGTTTTGTAAAAGAACAACACAACAATTGACATTTGCTTTAAAAAGCAAGCAGAACTTAAGAATGAAACAAGAGAGGTCACAAACACCTACAACTATTGTTACTATAGTGGACGTCCTTCAGTCATACTATTATACAGGTAGCTGTAAGTGTGAACAACCTCTCTTGTATTACTTTTTATTTCTACAATCCCTACTTGAATTTATAATTCCAGAATTATTCTTAAACATTTTGTAAGACAATTCATGAGTGGCATACCCATACATACTGCATTGAAGGGAAGAATACCATTCTATAAAATTGATTTCATGTCTGAGTATGTGCCATTACTGAAAAGTAAATGGCCATTTTGTAGCCATATTCTACCTGTTACAAATAAATGAACAGTATGAGAAACACAACTGTAATCAATCCAGTCACTACAGGAAATAGGAATATTATGATCACGATAACCAGCACAAAAGTCATTGATGCTTTACCCACAAATCAACACCTATGAAGTAATGGAGAAAGAAACTGGGCACACAGGAAGACAAAGATAAATCCATAGTGCATGTATTGCAGCTGTTCTGTTGAATAATACTGGACACACAGTATATATTATATATTTCAAAAGAACTTTATATGCATGACTTACTGTATAGTACAAAATATTTGAGGTACAAAACTTTCCCGGTTAGATCACCTTGCAAGTATTTGTGGAACAACTTCCACAGTTGTTTGATGATACAAACTTTCGTTCAGTTTCACAAACATGTCCATCAATTTTGCGTAGCCCACATGGCACTTATCAATCAAAAACTATCAGAACTTACTTCAAACAATGCTAGGGGTGCTTACACTTAAGTGGTACAGTAACACCAATGAAGTTGTGGTCTACATGTTTCCATGATCAGTTTGTTTTTGAGCATGCAAGTGGATAACTTCGTGGATGATGGCACTTCATTGTACAACAGTTCATTTCATATCTAACAGAATAATTATATGGACACCTGTGATTAGGGAAGAGCTGCTCTGCAAAAGAGAGGAGGGCAACCCAAGTGACAGATAGGTCTATGCCATGTCTGTACTCAACTGTTCAACGGGTTTTGGTCACATTCCATATCATAATATTTTACCTTATGTAATTTTTAAAGCATGGTGGCTGTATTTCTTGTATTATAACTGGAAGGTGCCAGTGTTCAAGAGACCTACCATAAGGTTTCTTACAAGTATCGATTTGTTGGTAGCCCTAAAGAATTGAACAAGAAAACAACAGTAAATGCATTGGAAAGTTCATGGGTGTTGAATTTCCCTGCTCAAACATTTGGTCAGAATGCTACAACTCAAACTTTCCTTTAAGAAAATTTTTCATTGGTTTGTTTATACTTAGATTCAGAGGTTGTAAACAGTCAGTGCAATTGGCTGGAACATAGAAAGCATCAACATTGTTGTCTTCAAACAGCTTCAGTACTTCACCAGTAAGTAAAGCTTTAAAATTATCTCTTTGTTTTCAATTTATTTTACAGGGATGACAGCATCAGCCAAGGTTGTTCTTCTGAATTGTACATAATTATACAATATGTTCCCAGTTTAAAAGCTGGGTAGCTGGAGCAATGGAAATAAAGTTTCTTGCTCAAGGAAACAACAGTAGTAGTAAGTCTCTGCTCAAGCATTGAACCTGGGACCTCTTGATCACCAGGCCGATGCCCTACTGCCTGGGCTACTACTGACCCATTAAAGATGCATATAGCACATTGCTCGCTTTGCTTCCTTTGATGTATGGCAAAATGATTCACTCAATGTATGTCAAAATGGTTGATTTATTGGCCCAGTGTGTTAGAGTAATTGTGATGTGCCAATTGTTAGGGAACTTTGTTGATGGTAAACAGGTGGTAGGATAAAACAGTTAAGGTGGAAGGAAATCTCCCTCCATTAAAATCTCCCTCCATTGTAGCTGCAAAGACAGCAGTAATCTGCCTTTTGTCTTCAGCTCCTCCTATTTGCACCTTTTGGACCCCTCCTTGGCCATACTGGCACATATTTGAGGCCAGTGTGATCCCAGTTAATAATTAGGCATGTTGGTACTTCTAAACTGATGATGGCTCTTATGTCAGCTAAATAGTTAGTTTTCACCTTTACAAAGTCGTCTACTGTACATTAGCTGTGGCCTTAGAATTTGCCTTCTTGTTACAAAGCCCATCCTTTTCAGCAAATACTTGTTCCATTTCTTTGTAAGCACAACGTGACCATCAATGCTCAACAGTAATTTAGGGTTAGTCATTCTTAGTACTCACGCTAGCTATAGTGCCATTAACCACACCACCAAGCTTCATCAAGTACGCTTGCACTTGCTTGTCTATATTAGTGCTGAAATGAATAGCAATTTTTGCTATTCGAATAGTTGTGAACAAATATTTGATTATTTTTTAAGCTTATTGTTCTATTGAGTAACTACTAAAACCTATTGTTAGGGAGCGTAAGAGCAATTTCTATCTTTTTTAAAATAGAATTTTTATACCATACAGCTGTAAATACATCACTTCATTCACAATCTTAAGTTTCAAGGCTCGCTTTTCCATTTGAATACAGTGTACAAAGTGCTAATGATTATTTGAATAGTGTGTTATCGAATCGTATAGTGTCATACTGACCAAATAGCCAAATAACCGAATAATCATTTCAGCATTATAGTCTATATCTTCTCCAAGCAGTGAAGGGCAACCAATTTTCTTCAAAGGTAACTCAGAGTCTTCTTCTTTCACTTTCTGTGTCTCAACTTGTACAAATATTCATCTCCAACCATTGACGATACTTTCTTTCAATGCATCAGCCAAGGGAGAAAATTGTTTTCAATTTGTCTTATTGGATTCATCACTCCATGTTCAACTGCACGCTTTTCAACTAGTGCTTTCTGTTCAGGTGTTGTCTTGAGATATACTGATCGCTGTTTTGCGTCTTTCCCCTCTGAATGGACCTTCATAACTTCTTCATTAGCTGCTTTGATTGCCTTTCAATCGACTGCTTGATTAAGAGAGCTTTCTGAGTTAGGAAGAAGAGTCCCAGACAAACCGATAAAACAATTAATGTACTTTTGCAATGCTATCTGACTGATGTGCTAAGAATCTCAAAGCGCCAAAATATCAGTTTTGAAAATTTACAGGAAAACATTTGTAGTTCAAGGGAAAACCCAAAAAACCATGAAAGTTTTGTCTCTCGAATATTTTGTACTATACAGTATGTGCTCTCACGGCCAGCCTGTGAGAGTATGTGTACCTATAAAAGCCTTTACCTGTTGCAACTACACTATTTTCTTGTCCCCCAGTAATAGACTGATTGTCAACAGGCCATGAGGTTTCAATTTCAAAGCTGATTGATGATGCACTAACAACAGCAGTTGTAGCTGATGTATCATGTTGTGTACATGTCACACTGTGTGGCTTCCCAACTGTAGTAACTGATGATCCTTGAAGTGAGGAATTAGCTGGTATCATTGTAGATAAGGGAATGTCCTCAGTTAAGCCTACAATGATACTGTAAATTACACCAGTAAATCATCACCACTTACCAGATCTTAGTTGTTGTACACAACCAGCTGATTGATCAGTCTCAACCAAATTATCCATCACATCACACAATTCTACTAGACTATCACTACTTCCATTATAACATAATTTTACTATAAGGAAAGTGACAATCTTCTCATTGACCAGTTGGGCTTCACATGATGATATCATAGTACCCAGTTGTTGGTGATCATTGGTTGATAATCGGGGTAAGCTTTTCAGTTTTTCCAGTGTGGACTGGTAATCATCAGGTAAACACTTACACAACAATGGAAAATAATGATCAAGCATTGTCCTCTCTTAAAAATAACACATAATAATCATAAAGTACAGTAGTATCATAATGGTACGGTAGCACCGTTTAAGTAGGAATCACCCAGAAAAGTTTGCTCTGCCCAAATTCCATCTTTAAAAATTACCCTAGAGACATTTTACATTACGAAAATCACCTTTACGAATAGTACTAGTCCATATAATATATAAAACAGTATTAAATATAACAAAACACTTACAGGTGGCCGGACATAGAATTTTTTAAAAATCGTCAAAATTCAAATAATATTATTAGTCTCACTGCCTGCCTCACTGACCACGGTCACAAGGCTAGAAGCCAAACAAAGCAGCGCATGACCACCATTTTACACCACAATAACAAACTCACAAGTGGGATGTGCCTTTTGGGGTTCCAATGAGTGTAGGCCCTATGTGCCTTGTCTTTTATTTTATTTTCAAACAGACAGCTTGTCTTCTTCATCCAACGAAACCGTATTGAGGCATTAATTTTCCGTATCAACACTTTCTTTCAGCAACATAACATAGACGCCACAGAATTATTTCAGAGCTGGATTTTAGAAGCGCTTTAGTCCCAGTACTACTGATAAGAGATATACTAGCTAGATATCTGCAAGTTTGTGATTGGATCCCGTTTGCGATAGGTTCACGACCACTCCCATCAATTAATTATTTACGTGGACTAATACTGATAGAGTACAGGGACCACACCTGTTAACAAAATCTAGCTGTTTACTTAACAGTAAACAAGATAACCTCACCCCTTATTGGTCTAGCTAGCTGCACACCTTTTGGCTGACTTGAGATATACTCTAATACAACAGTCACTCTAATATAACATTAATGTATGATATTTTAATAGAACAGCCACAAGTTACATTGTAACTAGCTGTGCTACAGCAAAAAACTAAACAAACTAGTATTTTAAAGAATTCTTAATTTAAAAATGAAATAGAGATCTATGCAATAAAAATAGTGAAACAAGAGATGAATGATGGTATTACAGCATAGCTCAGTTAGAAAGTTTCTACTTTGGCACATTAGCTATAACAATTATTTTGCTCAATGCCAAAGTAGGGACTTTCCCACTGAGCTATGCTGTAATACCATCATTCATCTCTTGTTTCATTACTTTTGTTGCATAGGTCCCTACTTCATTTTTAAAATTAACATTTAAAAAATACTATTGTATAGTGAGGATCACTCATGGTTTACAGCTTTCCATTAAAGAATATATTACCGTAATTTGCTTTATATCTCCATGAAAAAATCTTTTCATAAAATATTTTTGTACGATTTATGTGAATGGCTGCTCTATTAGCGTAGTTTGATGTTACATAAAATTGTCATGTATGTAAGAAATTTTCATACAAGTTTTGCATAGAAAATTATTTTATAACGAAAAAAAGTAAATGATGAAAAACCAGTATAACAATACTTTCATGGTACATTGGGGTTTAATGTGATATTTTTGGCCAGAAAAGCCCAAACCTTCATGACTCCTAATATACAGTGCTATTGTACTGCATGTTTTAATTCATCACCTTTGCAATTGAATTCATCACCTTGGCCATAGGTGGATCTCAGGGGGCCAAGGAAGGCTTTGTCCTTTCTGGCCCTTCTCTTGCCTTCCTTGGACTTACAGAACCATGTTGGCACCAAAAACAGGAATCATTCACACCATACAGAAGACAACATGTAGCTCCAAGCAGTGTATACTGTGAAGAAATAGAGGACAATTTGTGCAAAAATCGAGATACTTTAATAGAGCAGTCACTACTCTAATAGAACAGTCACAATTCTAATGTAATCAAATTATAATTTTTGCAAATTATGACAAATTTTGATTTACTTCAAACACTCAGATAGGTTAACTGTAATTTTTACATGCATTACACTTTGTTAGCTAAATAGCTATTAAAAATGCCAAATTGAAACCTAGGAAGTCCAATTTAAAAACGCATTTTCTCAGAAGATATGTGACTAGAGTCTTAGAATGTATATCCCTTCATTCATCCAGCTGTACCAACCAAAATATGTAAATGAATATAAATTGTGTACTATAGTGGAATAAACACTATTTTATCCTAAAACTTCTTGCCACCCTTCAGCCTCCCTAACAGTGACTCCTAGATCTGCCTATGCAATAGCACCTAATTCTACTTCATTCATTTGCCAAGGCCATAGGCAGATCTAGGAGACACTGTTAGGGTTATTGAGTGGGGGCAGGAAGTTTTAGGATAAAACAGTATTTGTTCCACTGAAAGGAGAAGAATGGAACTCTTGTACACAAGTTACATTCAATTGCATAACTTTGATTGGTATAGCTGAATGAATGAAGGACACATACATTCTAAGACTCAATATAGTTGGACACCTGAGAAAAATCTTTTAGATTAGACCTCCTAGGTTTGACTGTATGAGCATTTTTGATAGCTGTTTAACAAAGCGTATACTTTGCAAGACATATACTGTAGAAAATTATTAAAGTTAGCTATAATAGTTAAATATTAGTTATACAAAACTCGCTTAATGGTAAAGTGAATCAAAATAAGGCATTATTGTTAAAATTATCAGTTGATGATAATGACTCAGTTGTGGCTGCTCTATTAGAGTATGTCAATCCTTGCATGCTAATTTCTTCACAGTGTACAGTTTATTATAAAGTGCATTTATAACTGTGGTCTCCTATTTGCCCATTGTCTTCTGTATTTTAATGCAGTGTAAATGATTCCCAGCTTGTTTTTGGTGTCGATAATAGTCCTGTAAGTTCAAGGAGGGTTACAGGGGAAAGTCCCCCCCCCCCCCCCCCTCCCTGATACATGGTAACACTGTGTATGCACAATATAAATACACAAAATGGGCTGTTACTCCACCATCTTATATGACAATTAGGGTTTCATTTTGCAGGTCAAAACATGGATCTACTATTACAAGTTAAAAAGCTTCAGAGATAGTTCTACATGTAGAAAACTTATTGACTGGTTTTCAACTCCAAAGTAGAATAGCCCACATAGTGACGGTCAACATTTAACTACTGACATAGTGGCCTATATATTCCATGCTGATTTAGTTTTAACAAAACAGCGATAACACTAATTATTTTAGAGGTGCTTAATATGCTTAAAAATGGTAAATACTTTTTAAGGTGATTTTGTACCATAGGTAAGTACTTCATGAGGCATAGTCACTAGAATTACTTTAAAAGATACCACAAATAATTTCTTGATGACTTTGGCCTGGGATAACTTTGACCATTCTACTGTATAAGAGTATATTGACCTTCACAATTTTATTGAAAACCAAAAAAAAGGTGACTGATTTCTGGAATCTGGTGAAGCCCCGTAGAACCACGCCTGCAAAACTTATTGGTATACTCAGTTTATTTTTAGTTACAGTAACAAACTTATTCACACATCTTTCACCTGATGACTTGAAAAGAAATGATAACTGGTTGACTGGATGAGAAATTTTCTTTCCCACTGGATGGTCTACAAGAAGTTATATAAAATCATACCATGTGTCTTCATGAACAGCATGATACATGTATGCACATACATAACATGTGAATCTCAACATGAAGGTCACAGGACCTCAAGTTGGGCATAAATATTACTATAAATGGAGCCATCATCACCTTAACGTGACTGAACTTAAGAAAATAGGGCATTTGGGCATCTAGAATTGGTCCACTCATTCAAACTTTCATATAACTTGTAACTTTTTAGTACATTGGACTATGGTCATGCAAATTTCAGACACTTTATGTTACAGAGTATTTTAGTGCTGAGGTATGACCTGTTGTGTGATGGGTGCCAACATGCCCTGCTTTTTGCAAGTCCTGTTACACATTAATAGTCTGACCAAGTTGAGCTGTTGATCTGAGTGCCTTATGAATTAAAACATTAATAAAATTACCTCTGAGGCAACCAAAGAAGCGGCTTTTGTTTTACATAGTACAGCCATAGTCACAGCCTAGGGTGGGCATGAGCGGGCATTTTCCCAACCATCACAGTTCCTTGCCAGCCATCATCAACTTTTCCCAACTATCGCAAGTAGCTAGATCAAAGCTATATAGTTATGCTATGCTAGATTCATGGCTGTGCACAAACAACCCTGTGACACTCTATAGTATAATAGTGCATAATACTGTACCATATGACTATAACAAGTTTGATAAAGACCTGAGTGTAATTGATTAACATCACATGATGTATCTAGGAAACAGTTCCTCTCATACCTCAAATAGACACAAGTGACACACAGTTTAAATTCTTTTGTAAGTTTTAAATGGAATTAAAGTAAGTAAAGCAGTGATATTAACCAGTAAGAAATTTCTTTATAAGATTTTGGTTCAAATGTATTTTTGCCTACTACGGAAAGTGCTGCACACTCAAGGCCTGTACACCACCGATGAAGTAGAGTGGAAAAGAAGCAAATGATATTCTAGAATGATGATACATTCAATTTATATGCCATGGAGGTTTGTGGAACAGAAAATGGAGAGAAGGTTATTAATTGCATGTCATTGTGAAGTGTCACATGTACCACACTACTAAATCTATGTGAAGCACACATCTGTTATAATTCAGTGACTGTGCATAAGGTATATGCCAGGTTTGTCAGGTTCATAATATATTAGTGCCCCTCAGGGCACAACATTTATTTGAGCATGTCGAAGGTTTCTACTGGCAGTTGGTTAACTGCTTGTAATTCAGATATGATGAATGGTTTTTATACTTGGTTCTTGTCCCAGACTCATTTCGATATCACATGATGTTCAACTATGGTGGTTGTATACTGTATCGCTACCTGTAAAGAAGACCAGAGCTGCAAGTCATGCCATGCAAGCAGCATTTGTTTACACTATATAGTACAGCTAGCTATAGACCTTGTGTGCATAATCTTTCAGTTTTTTGATAATGCTTCACATGACCGACCGTGTTTTTATGTGTGTATAGAGTTGATATACTAGCTGTATATATACTCAGCCATCAGAAATTGGCTGGCTACCCCTGAGTACAGCTTGGTTAGGTTAGCAGAGTGTAGTTGTAGAGCACCGAACATGAACATAAAAGATTGAAATTATCTAGTATATAAGCATTCACGTATTTCCAACAGAGCAGCCACAGTACATGTATGCTTAACTCTGATAGAGCTGTCATTTGTGCCTTTACCTACTAAAATTTCCATTGTTATAATATCAAAACAATTGAATGTGCCATTATCTAATTAATGGTGTACAACCAGGTTCCATGTTTGCCTTAACAGTCTATCATCTATTTACAAGTATCAAGAAAAACACTGGTGTTTAAGGAATCATATCAGAGTGTTGTAACTTGCCAATGGATTACAGCTATGTACATGTGCCAAGTTTTCACACATTTTGCATCAATTTCTTACCTTCCAGAGCATCTATTGAAACAGTAGTCAATAGCAAAGTTTCTTGTCATTTTAGCTTTAATTGGGGACAACTGTATCAGGAAAGCTCTAATAGAAGTAGTGGAGAGGGCAAAAGGTTGTTTATAAAATCAAAGATGAATGAGTAGGAATAGATTAGGCCAAGTTATGGGTTATTCAGGACTCACAACTGGCTAAAATGAAATGAAATGTACAGTGCAGGTCTTTTATCTAACACCATGAAGTGATATATCCACTAACAGCAATCTCCTGGAGTCTTGGCTGGCCAGTACTCCCATTAAAGCTCTAGACTGGTTGTAAAGTCCACCAATGGGTTGTAAAAAGCAGCGGTGATGTCCAAGTTACTATTCAATTCATGTTTACTTAATTAAATCCATTAATATTTATTATGTGCACTAACATTGGTAGCACCGCATGGCAACACATTACCACCTGAGAATTAATTTTAAATGCATTGCAGCAGTCAAAGGTGGACTAATGGGCCTATTTCTACAAATGTGACAAGATTTTACAAAGCCGTTCCAAATACACCACCAGTAGATAGCTACACTATTGTACTGCTAGTTTTGATCCTCAGTACTACTCAAACTACTCGAGGCTGGTTTTAACAGACATCTTTTCTGGGTGGTGTGTATAGAGCTTGAATGGTGGTTTCAGGCCTTGTGAAGGGCCTGGCTTGGCTAGAATTAGTGGGTTACTGGTGGATGACCTGATAATGTTAGCAAGACAATTTTTCTATTGATTTTGCTGCATATCAACCACTAAGATGCCAGCACAGCCCTGTAATCTCGTCCTGGACTTTAATCATGGTCTGCCTCCATTTTGAAGTCTATCTCTTACTCACCCTGCCACCTCCAACCCTCCTCCCCTTGTGAGGACTCATGATACTGCTTTGCTTGTCCAACTGCTCAGATTTTCTATCTTATTTGGCAGGAAACTCTACAAGTAGCTACAAGTACTGGAAGTGGTCTGAAGGATAATAGATTGATGCACCTCTTGTGTAAATTTCATATGTGTACTTGCCATCCTTGGTAAGTTATGCTGACTCGAATTGTTTAAAACCATTTATCTTGAAACTTATAATGTGCAGTTTGGGAACATTTTTCCAAAATTCAGTCATATATTTCTTTATTATACAAGCGTTCCGTCAACTATTTAGGTTTAAATAAGCTAGACTTCAGAACACTCCAAGGGTTCAGAAAATTTAGTAACCCTCAGGCCCTATAGCAGTACCTTCACTTCACTCAACACAGCTAGTGCCTTTACATTACTAAATTACATTGTCAGTGACCTTGTGATCTGAAAAACTACGTATTATGTAAGCATTATATCAAAAGTGTGTAGTACACATGCATATGAGCCCAAATTTAGAAACGTTTTATCCACTTTGCCAGGAGCTTGTTAGTGAGCTAATCATGTTTTTGTACACACCTTTAAAATTTACTTTCATACTGAATAAAATTAATACTTACCATAGCAGCAAGCTACTAATTATACCACAACTATGCCTAGGTTGTTCAGGGTGCTTTTCCTGGTTGCAGTTCTAGAGATGCTTGTCAGCCACTGGGAATGCTCTGGTACTGTACCTTGAAATGTTACTGACCAGCTAGAACATGAGGCAAAATATATACCTAGACAACGTTAATAGATTGTTTCTAAGTTCTATGTGTGTTTCTGTCACTTTGAGTCTATCAGGTGGTCTCAAAACCCCATACATTAAGGTGATTGTTAAATATGTTACACTACACTAATGCTATCTTCACGTTATCCAATCATTAGGCTATATTTAACTCTAAAAGGTATCACACACAATGCGGATTCACTAAGAGAGAGTTCTAGAAGTGCAAAGAGCATTAAAAGCTAGGCATCTAGTACAAGTAACTAAAAATAGCTAATTTTATTCATGAATATTAGTCTACATCCTTAAAGATTTGTGTCTGTATAGTTCAAAGTATAATAATGTCTAGATATGGTCATGTTCACGAATAAAGTTCATTAAACACTTACTATGAATATTTACAGCAAAAATTCAGTAGGTTTTGGCTTTCCCAATACCTGGTCATGTGCAAATGTTGACAGTTTTTAGTCGTCACATAGTATAGGATCTTTATTGACATTTAAGCATTCAAGGGCAGTGAAACAGGGAGGGCTGGGGGACATGTGTCCCCCTAGTCAATAAGTAAGGGGTGCAGTGTCTCCCAAAAATTTTGGCTTGAAACTTTGCAGCATTTACATGCGTGAAAATTAGAAACGCAAATACACAGGAAGGGGAAGGTACCATACAAATGTTGGTA
Source organism: Dysidea avara (assembly GCF_963678975.1). Classification (NCBI taxonomy): domain Eukaryota; kingdom Metazoa; phylum Porifera; class Demospongiae; order Dictyoceratida; family Dysideidae; genus Dysidea; species Dysidea avara. The sequence goes on from NC_089273.1 coordinate 24,917,251, forward strand.
CTAGACACAATTCAGTGACTGTTACATATGCAGATACACAACTTACAGCATAGCGAATCATGTGATGCATCCAGTTGTAACCCACAATCGATTCCTATACTTTGTATGCACAATAAAGGTTCACATGAAGAATTAATTTTAATTTTACTTTGTGAAAAGACCAGTTGGCAGGGGATGTTGTAAATGATTGTTGTAATGGTTTACGGGACTAGAGCAATGTGTTCATGAGTAAACTGGATATGAACAGCAATCATATTGAAGTGTTCTAAGTGAAGAGCAGCAGTGCTATTTTGTGAAAAGATCAGTCATTGTTAATAATGTACCTCATATTGATGGAAGGCTGTGAAAATGTTGTTTAGTAAATGATCACTGAGGTATTGTGATTGATCCCAATGTAAATCACGTGACTACCTGATCACTCAACATAAAAGGGCTACAACAGAGTGGGGAGTAGTGGATGAAGTAAACAGTGATGAACTACTTACAGTATGTAGCTATAGTCAATAGCTAGCATAATCCAAAGTTGTATAATCAAATGGCCAATACTCAGTGGCATCACAGTAAAATTTGTTTATCCGCTTCACACCTAATTTTTCAAATATTTCCAAGGGGGGAGGCATGCTCCTACATCTTCCAAGAAACCTCATGCTTCATATTTCGGAGTGTACTTCACACACTTACAGTGATCCTCTCTCATAATTCTACAGAACCACTAAAACCAAACGTCTCTCCCTTGCAATCCAAAATAGCTTATTGCACCCCCCTCCCCTACCCCCAGCTGAATTAAGACCAGAGATGACATGAAAAAATATTCTTGCATACAATTAATATAATTATAGTGTGCATAAAACATTTTATTACTCCATTAGGAGCCCATGAAAATTGGCTCCAAAATGTATGCACAATCAAACTGTTTCTAGGTTTTACTGTTGCTAGGCATTGGAGATCGAGTACTGGACTTTGGAAGATTATGGACATTCTGTCTCATTGTGATACCTGGTTTTCAATTGTATTGTGTAAGTGCCCCCAATAGTGGATAGCTTTCTACGCACCACTGTAAAGTATACATGCTCATTATTTACACTTACTAGTAATAGTATTGGTAGTAGTAGTAGTAGTTACAGTTCTACATCTTCTTCTACCAATAACCTGGTGGTGATTTAGAGTTAAAACTGCACTGGTATAGATGTATTGAAAGTAATAGACAGTTTAATAATATAATTTATTAGCATTTGTTTGCTTTATCTCAAAGTCAGCTTGCGTGAAAATTATCAGAAACAATGCAAAAGGTTAAGGAATCATCTTATTTTGCAGTGGAAATCCTACATGAAGGGATTTTGGGTCACATGACCATTTTTTGGATATTTACATATGCTAAAATTGTGCTGATAGCGACTGCTGCAAACATTCCAATAAAAAATTAGCACTTGTTTGCTTTAACTTAAAGGTAAATCTGTGTGAAAATCTCCAGAAACAACAAAATGAAACATCTTTCTATTTTGAGTGGAAACCCTACATAATATCCTAAACGTGACCGGATTTTGGAAGCAACTCAAATATTTGTGGTCAAAATAAAGCACTTTAAACTTTAAATTTAGCTTTTTACAGCAATTAGCGTACTTTGAATTACATAAATATTTCCACCGAGGTGGGTTATATTTCCTTTTATTAAAATTAATAGGTAATCTACAATAGCTAGAATACACTGAGGTAGTTATACGTACAATTACCACATGTGTTTACTGTATTAATGAGTTAGGGTTTCGACTTAAAACAGACAGACAGATGCTGTTTCTGGAGGTTTTCACATAGACTGATACAACACTAATTTATTATTTTAGCATGGGAATTTACCTGTTCAGACACCCTTGCCCCATCTAATTTGTCTACTTCCACAAGTGGTGCCAGCCGGCTGGGAAACTCTGCTAAGATCAAGAAGTATTCTTCTTTAACTCCATTCTTTTACTTCTCCTGCTGGTGCAGCAGATAGGTTCCCTGGTAATAGAGCAGTCTGGAAATAATATATAGGGCCACCCAATTTTTTGATTCAGAAGGTTGCTATTGAAGTTCAATGTGTTAATGCTGCATCAGTAATTGATTGATTGATCGATTGATTGATTATAACTTTACAATACTGCATTCAAGTATAGAATAAGGGATGTACAATTAATAAAATCTTTAGGGTGCAGTACTGATGGTTTGCTAGCTCAAGGCTACCGGCCATTAAAAATCAAATATTTACCTACCGTATTGCATTACTTATAAACATTACATTACTTATACTTAAAAGAGTTACATTAAAGGAGGGATGGGTGTGTTGGAGCATCTACTACATGGGCATAAAAAATGAAATGTACAAGGGTTGTCATGTCTGAAGTTTGATAAAAATGTGACCATAGAAACTTACATATCCTTGTCTTGTTCGTTTTAATAGATAAAGATAAGTCAATAGGGGGTAGGGCATTCCACAATCGAGGGATTCTATTGAAGAAAAAATGTCTACCTGCATTATTATTGTTTCTAACATGGATCATTTTATCACTTGAGGAGGACCTGGTATTTCCATCAGCAATAGTTATGTAATGGTAGCAATTCCATTGTCACAGGATTGGGCAGAGTGCTTCTCTGCCCACAATTTGAGCAAGGTAAAGACATTCTTTTTCCTTTATTTCATTGTGATTAATTCGTTTTTTGTTTTATATGAAACAGTAATTTTGTATCCAAAAAGTGGTCTAGTGATCAAAGATCCCATAATGACTACATTGATCCTGTAAAATAAGAAGATGCCTTCTTTCACTGTTTCTGGCAAATTTCACACAAAATGACCTTTAAGATAAAGCAAATAAATGCTGATATCATGCATTGTAGTTTTAACATTAAGTGTAATCCAAAAAGTGGCCACCTGACCAATAAACCCATAACAGTTATATTGGACATACTCGTACGTGATATAGCACTACAAGATGTAGAAGTCTTTAATTTAGGTAAGAAACACAATAATTGTACCTCTAAAATTCAATGATTTTTGAGCATATAGGCTGGCCAATGTAGCTATGATAAGGGGTCAGTCATGCTCTAAAATTTCATACAAACCTTTTGAGACTAATTTCAAAATTTGAAAATTAAGGCTCAAATTTTAAAATTTTTACAGAACTCTTCAAAAATTTCAAATTTTGTATACGATTTAAGTCATGATTGGCCCTTTGAGCTATGATGGGATTTTTGGTGACGTGACCACTTTTTGGGTGTTTACGTGTGTTAAAATTAAACTGATATTGAATGCTACAAGCAATCCAATACTGAATCAGAACTTGTTAACATTATCTGAAAGGTCAGTCTGTGTGAAAATCTCCAGAAAAAAAGGTTTCCAAAATCTGGTCACAAATAATATTTTAACTGTGTGATGTGCTTTCTGTAATAAAGCTGACAACAATAATTATTTACAAAATATATTAATACAGTACGATAACAATTTCAGCAGCACATGCATTTTAGGTTATTGCTGGCAATTTTCCTCTGCATATTAAATAGCATATTAAATTGTATTCATTTTATGGTACAGTTTAGCTATGCATCAAGCTATTAAGACATGACTACAACTCGAAATACTTCTGAACTGAGATATATTATCTAATGCCATTCAAATAGGATGATTTTAAAGATTTTTAATTAAAGTGCGCAATTCACATACCAAAAATACAGCCAAGCATGAACACACTAAAAAGAAATGAAATGAAATGCAGAAAAACATTATTACTGCATTTCTTTACTAACTCATTTACTTTACTATTTAACTCATTAACTTTACTATTTTCATTAACTTTACTATTTCTTTACTAACTTATGTCTTTACTGCATTTCTTTTCTTCATTCTTTACTAACTCATTTCTTTACTAACTCATTTCTTTAAACACATTATTACTGCATTTCTTTACTAACTCTGTCTGGTAAACAAATGAAATGCAAGTCATACATTGTATGATGTTATCTCTAACAACAAATTCTTTACAAACCGTGAACTTTCAGAGAAGCTGTCGGGAACTCTATACAGCTCTGTATGCTGAGACACAGTTTAAAATGCAATTCTTTCATGAGTGAAGTCAAAATATCTGGATTATTATCTTGGAACTTTCCTAGGGTAGACCATAATGTATTATAGCACAACATCCAAGTAAATCTGTGGAGTGGCAGCCAGTGAACATAAACTTTACCGACTAATAGTTTGGTCACTTTTGTGTGGTGATTTGTTTCTAGCTGATCTCTCTACAGGATGACTTGTTTCTAGCTGAACTCTCTAAAGGGTGATTTATTTGCAGCTGAACTCTCTACATGATGGTTTCTGTGTAGCTGAACTCTCTACAAGGTAACTTCTTCTAGCTGATCTCTGTACAGGGTGACTTGTTTCTAATTGAACTCTATACAGGGTGATCTGCTCGTAGCTGAACTTTCTACAGGGTGATTTGTTTGCAGCTGAACTCTCTACATGATGGTTTCTTTGTAGCTGGATTCTCTACAAGGTAACTTCTTCTAGATGATCTCTGTATACAGGATGACTTGTTTGTAGCTGAACTATCTGCAGGGTGATTCTTTGTAGCTGAACTCTCTACAAGGTGATCCTTCTAGCTGATCTCTCTACAGGATGACTTGTTTCTAGCTGAACTCTCTAAAGGGTGATTTATTTGCAGTTGAACTCTCTACATAGTGCTTTCTTTGTGCCTGAACTCTCTACAAGGAAACTTCTTCTAGCTGATCTCTGTACAGAGTGACTTGTTTCTAACTGAACTCTCTACAGGGTTATCTGTTCGTAGCTGAACTCTCTACAGGGTGATATGTTTGTAGCTGAACTCTCTACATGATGGTTTTTTTGTAGCTGGACACTCAACAAGGTAACTTCTTCTAGCTGATCTGTCTACAGGGTGATTTGTTTGTACTTGAACTCTCTACAGAATGATTTGTTTGCAGCTGAACTCTTTACATGGTGGTTTCTTTGTAGATGAACTCTCTACAAGGTGACTTCTTCCAGCTGAACTCTCTACAAGGTAAATTCTTTTTTCTAGCTGATCTCTCTACAGGGTGAATTGTTTGCAGCTGAACTCTCTACAAGGTGACTTCTTCTAGCTGATCTCTCTACAAGGTGACTTGTTTCTAGCTGAACGCTCTAAAGGGTGATTTATTTGCAGCCGAACTCTCTACAAGGTAACTTCTTCTAGCTGAACTCTGTACAGGATGACTTGTTTCTAACTGAACTCTCTACAGGGTGATCTGGTTGTAGCTGATCTCTCTACAGTGTGAATTGTTTGTATCTGAACTTTCTACAAGGTGATCCTTCTAGCTGATCTCTCTACAGGATGACTTGTTTCTAGCTGAACTCTCTAAAGGGTGATTTATTTTTGTAGCTGAACTCTCTACATGATGGTTTCTTTGTAGCTGAACTCTCTACAAGGTAACTTCTTCTAGCTGATCTCTGTACAGGGTGACTTGTTTCTAACTGAACTCTCTACAGGGTTATCTGTCCGTAGCTGAACAGTCTACAGGGTGATTTGTTTGCAGCTGAACTCTCTACATGATGGTTTCTTTGTAGCTGGACTCTCTACAAGGTAGCTTCTTCTAGCTGATCTCTCTACAGGGAGATTTGTTTGCAGCTGAACTTTCTTCATGATGGTTTCTTTGTAGCTGAACTCTCTACAAGGTAACTTCTTCTAGCTGATCTCTCTACAGGGTGATTTGTTTGTACCTGAACTCTCTACAGAATGATTAGTTTGCAGCTGAACTCTCTACATGGTGGTATCTTTGTAGCTGAACTCTCTATACAAGGTGACTTCTTCTAGCTGAACTCTCTACAGGGTGATCTTTTTGTAGCTGAACTCTCTACAGGGTGATTTGCCTGCAGCTGAACTCTTTACATTTGTAGCTGAACTCTCTACAAGGTAAATTCTTTTTTCTAGCTGATCGCTCTACAGGGTGAATTGTTTGCAGATGAACTCTCTACAGGGTAGTTCTTTGTAGCTGAACTCTCTACAAGGTGACTTCTTCTAGCTGATCTCTCTACAGGGTGACTTGTTTCTAGCTGAATTGTCTATAATATTAACTGTTTGTAGTTGAACTTCCTACAGAATAACTTGCAATGTAATATAATTCTTTAATGGAGTAAGTTATAAACGTAGCCGAATTCTCTATTAGGGTGACTGTTCTATTAGAGTATCTCCATCTCGCATTTGCTACACGTAGTTTGGTTTCGAATCATAACTCAGTGATTTGTAACCAGATTCATCTGTACTACTGCAAGAACTTTCTATGATGATTATTCCAGCTACACACCGATTTTCAGCTCATTGCTCTTAGCGGTTTGCCTGGTAGGAGTGAAAACTAACAGTTTTTTATTCGTAAAAATCGATTTCGTAATTGTGACACTGGTTGGGTTTTGTGTCATATCTCCATGGCCTTTATCTCGATTCTTTTCAAACCACAAAAGGGCACTCCTACGACGGTTATTCCATCTACATAGAATTTTCTGCTCGTTCCTTCAAGGGGTTTACCCTGTGGGCGTGACAGACCTTCGACCTTATTTTACGCGATTAATTGATCATAACTCCGTGAATGTTTATCGGATTCCTACCAAAGTTGGTACTGAGATCCGCCTTAATGAGCCCTTCTAGTGTGCCACATTTCAGCCCGATTGGAGCACGCATTCGTGTTTTATGGCGGATTTTGCGAAGTGTGCGAAATGAAGAAGAAGAAACGAAGAAATTATAACGAAATTTTGTTCGCTCGTATCTCGGAAATGGCTGGAGCGATTTTCTTCAAATTTAGTATGTAGACTCCCCTAACTGGCCGGCACTTCTCTAGCAAATTTGGTTCCAATCAGATTAGGGATCACAGAGCTACATAGGTGTGAAAATTGCGTTTTCTTTCTTCCTGTTAATATACTCACGGTGTGGCGCGCCGGCTTCTTGGGCCGCACGACACACTATCGTGTGTCTTGATTTAATGGTAGACCAAGATAATTTTGAAATGCACATGCATATAATCTGTCTGTGGCAATTTAATTTCAGTCTTACATTTATGACTAGCTTTAATTAGCCTTTTGACCACAACTAGTTTGCTCCTTTTTGTTCCTTCATTCCTTTATGTATTTTGACCATGTGTCTGAGGTATTATAACAGCATGTTTCAGGCCTCAATTGTTTATTTTCTGAAACTAGCTAGTTAAATAATTATTTTTGAATACACGTTAGTTAGTTATATTATAGTAGTTGGTGGACTGACTATAGTATTATCGGTATTGTAGCAAGAGTAAAATTTAAAAAGAAAGCTGATCAGTTTTAATGCAACCTACCTTGGATTGCAAGGACTGCATCTGATGTATATAATAAAAGTTATTAAAACTGTCTAGAGTTAATTTTAAACACTAAAAGTTAAAAGAAACTTAGCCTTTTACAGTAAATTCCTTTATCATATAGCTAGTGTGAAAATATATAATCTGTAAGTCCGACTAAGTGCACTTGTCCATACACTGTGACACTACACTGCATACACTATGAACATACTCACACTGCTAAGAAAAGGTTGTAGTAAAATTAAAGTCACAGCCATTGTCTAAATGTGCATAAAAATATAACCTCAATTATACAGTACAATACTCAAGACCATACACCCTAGATCATTGCTAACATGTTGGAAAGAGTTTATCACAGTCACTTCATAGGCGCCTAACCTTGTGCATGTTTCATTGTGGGTATTGTCTTGAAGCAGATCTGTTGTAATTTTTGACTAGTGTACATGTTATCTCCCCAATCCTTACAAAAGAATGTGATGGGCTCTTCATACAATCTGATACGTATTAAGTGACAGCAGTCTTGACGATTCATGGCCACTGAAGGCTCTGAGCAATTACAGTTATTTATTATCTAATCCAAAACAGCCAAGCTGTAAAAAAAGAGTGCGGCCCTGAGAAAGGCTATGGTGAAAAAAGATGTGAAATCCAAGGTGGCGGCCAAGAAATGGCTGTGATGGTAGGTTAATGGTAAAAATTTTAATAACAACAATTCAGGTAAATTTTGTGCCAAGACCAAGCGGCACCAAATTCACTGAATTGTTGTTATTAAAATTTTTACCATTAACCTACCATCACAGCCATTTCTTGGCCGCCACCTTGGATTTCACATCTTTTTTCACCATAGCCTTTCTCAGGGCCGCACTCTTTTTTTACAGCTTGGCTGTTTTGGATTAGATTTCACTTCTTTTTGTATTTGTATACCCCAAAGCCGGCCTATGGCCAGCTTTAGGGCTTTTTAACCTGTCATTTTTTTCTTTACTACAGGAAGAAGAAAAGATGAAGCAGGGTGATTTCTTTGTAGCTGACCTCTCTGCAAGGTGATCCTTCTAGCTGATCTATTTACCGGATGACTTGTTTGCAGCTGAACTCTCTACAGGGTGATTTGTTTGTAGCTGAACTCTCTACCAGGTAACTTCTTCTAGCTGATCTTTCTACAGGGTGATTTTTTTTGTAGCTGAATTCTCTACAGGGCAATTTGTTTGCAGCTAAACTGCTGAACTCTCTACAATGTAACTTCTTCTAGCTGAACTCTCTACGGGTGGCTTGTTTCTAGTTGATCTCTCTGCAGAGTGACTTGTTTCAAGCTGAACTCTCTACAGGGTGATTTGTTTGTAGCTGAACTCTCTACAAGGTAACTTCTTCTAGTTGATATTTCTACAGGGTAATTTGTTTGTAGCTGAATTCTCTACAGGGAGATTTGTTTGCAGCTGAACTCTCTACATGGTAGTTTCTTTGTAGCTGAACTCTCTACACTGTAACTTCTTCTAGCTGAACTCTCTACAGGTGGCTTGTTTCTAGCTGATCTCTCTACAGGGTGACTTGTTTCTAGCTGAACTCTCTACAGGGTGATTTGTTTGTAGCTGAACTCTCTACAAGGTAACTTCTAGCTGATCTTTCTACAGGGTAATTTGTTTGTAGCTGAATTCTCTACAGGGTGATTTGTTTGCAGCTGAACTCTCTACATGGTAGTTTCTTTGTAGCTGAACTCTCTACAATGTAACTTCTTCTAGCTGAACTCTCTACAGGTGGCTTGTTTCTAGCTGATCTCTCTACAGGGTGACTTGTTTGTAGCTGAACCCTCTACAAGGTAATTTCTTCTAGCTGATCTTTCTACAGGTTGATTTGTTTGTAGCTGAATTCTCTACAGGGCGATTTGTTTGCAGCTAAACTGCTGAACTCTCTACAATGTAACTTCTTCTAGCTGAACTCTCTACGGGTGGCTTGTTTCTAGCTGATCTCTCTACAGGGTGACTTGTTTCTAGCTGAACTCTCTACAGGGTAATTTGTTTCTCGCTGAACTCTCTACAAGGTAACTTCTTCTAGCTGATCTTTCTACAGGGTGATTTGTTTGTAGCTGAATTCTCTACAGGGCAATTTGTTTGCAGCTGAACTCTCTAAATGGTAGTTTCTTTGTAGCTGAACTCTCTACAATGTAACTTCTTCTAGCTGAACTCTCTACAGGGTGACTTGTTTCTAGCTGAACTCTCTACAGGGTGATTTGTTTGTAGCTGAACTCTCTACAAGGTAACTTCTTCTAGCTGATCTTTCTACAGGGTGATTTGTTTGTAGCTGAATTCTCTACAGGGCAATTTGTTTGCAGCTGAACTCTCTACATGGTAGTTTCTTTGTAGCTGAACTCTCTACAATGTGACTTCTTCTAGCTGAACTCTCTACAGGGTGACTTGTTTCTAGCTGATCTCTCTACAGTGTAACTTGTTTCTAGCTGAACTCTCTACAGGGTGATTTGTTTGTAGCTGAACTCTCTACAAGGTAACTTCTTCTAGCTGATCTTTCTACAGGGTGATTTGTTTGTAGCTGAATTCTTTACAGGGCAATTTGTTTGCAGCTGAACTCTCTACATGGTAGTTTCTTTGTAGCTGAACTCTCTACAATGTAACTTCTTCTAGCTGAACTCTCTACAGGGTGACTTGTTTGTAGTTGAACCCTCTACAGGGTGATTTGTTTGTAGCTGAACTCTCTACAAGGTAACTTCTTCTAGCTGATCTTTCTACAGGGTGATGTGTTTGTCTCTACAGGGAAATGTGTTTGCAGCTGAACTCTCTACATGGTAGTTTCTTTGTAGCTGAACTCTCTATAATGTAACTTCTTCTAGCTGAACTCTCTACAGGGTGACTTGTTTGTAGTTGAACTCTCTACAGGGTGATTTGTTTGTAGCTGAACTCTCTACAAGGTAACTTCTTCTAGCTGATCTTTCTACAGGGTGATGTGTCTGTCTCTACAGGGAAATGTGTTTGCAGTTGAACTCTCTACATGGTAGTTTCTTTGTAGCTGAACTCTCTACAATGTAACTTCTTCTAGCTGAACTCTCTACAGGGTGACTTGTTTGTAGCTGAATCCTCTACAGGGTGATGTGCTTGTAGCTGAATCCTCTACAGGGTGATTTGTTTGTAGCTGAACTCTCTACAAGGTAACTTCTTCTAGCTGATCTTTCTACAGGGTGATTTGTTTGTAGCTGAATTCTCTACAGGACGATTTGTTTGCTGTTGAACTCTCTACATGGTAGTTTCTTTGTAGCTGAACTCTCTACAATGTAACTTCTTCTAGCTGAACTCTCTACAGGTGACTTGTTTCTAACTGATCTCTCTACAGGGTGACTTGTTTCTAGCTGAACTCTCTACAGGGTGATTTGTTTGTAGCTGAACTCTCTACAAGGTAACTTCTTCTAGCTGATCTTTCTACAGGGTGATTTGTTTGTAGCTGAATTCTCTACAGGGCGATTTGTTTGCAGCTGAACTCTCTACATGGTAGTTTCTTTGTAGCTGAACTCTCTACAATGTAACTTCTTCTAGCTGAACTCTCTACAGGATGACTTGTTTCTAGCTGATCTCTGTACAGGGTGATTTGTTCCTAGCTGAACTCTCTACAGGTGATTTGTTTGCAGCTGAACTCTCTTACATGGTGGTTTCTTTGTAACTGAACTCTCTACAATGTAACTTCTTCTAGCTGAACTCTCTACAGTATGACTTGTTTCTAGCTGATCTCTCTACAGGGTGATCAGTTCGTAGTTGAACTCTGTACAGAGTGGTTTGTTTGCAGCTGAACTCTCTTACATGGTGGTTTCTTTGTAGCTGAACTCTCTACAAAGTGACTTCTTCTAGCTGATCTATCTACAGGATGACTTGTTTCTAACTGAACTCTTTACAGTGTGATCTGTTCATAGCGGAACTTTCTACTGGGTGATTTGTTTGCAGCTAAACTCTTTGCATGATTGTTTCTTTGTAACTGAACTCTCTACAAGGTAACTTCTTCTAGCTGATCTCTCTACAGGATGACTTGTTTCTAACTGAACTCTCTACAATGTGATCTGTTCATAGCGGAACTTTCTACTGGGTGATTTGTTTGCAGCTAAACTCTTTGTATGATTGTTTCTTTGTAACTGAACTCTCTACAAGGTAACTTCTTCTAGCTGATCTCTCTACAGGATGACTTGTTTCTAACTGAACTCTCTATAGTGTGATCTGTTCATAGTGGAACTTTCTACTGGGTGATTTGTTTGCAGCTAAACTCTTTGCATGATTGTTTCTTTGTAACTGAACTCTCTACAAGGTAACTTCTTCTAGCTGATCTCTCTACAGGGCAATTTGTTTGTAGCTGAATTCTCTACAGGGTGATTTATTTGAGCTGAACTCTCTACATGATGGCTTCTTTGTAGCTGAACTCTCTATTAGGTACCTTCTTCTAGCTGATCTGACTACAGGGTGACTTGTTTGTAGCTGAATTCCCTACAGAATAACTTGCAATGTATACATGCAGCTGAATGCTTTATTAGGGTGACTGTTCTATTAGAGTATCTCGATCTCGCATTTGCTGCACGTAGTTGCCTTTCGAATCATAACTCAGTGATTTGTATTCCAATTCTTCTGTACTACTGCAAGAACTTTCTATGATGATTATTCCAGCTACATACTGATTTTCAGCTTGTTGCTCTAAGCGGTTTGCCTGGTAAACACGAAAACTAATAGTTTTTTTATTCATAAAAATCGATCGCGTAATTTTGACACAGGTTGGGTTTTGTGTCATATCTCCATGGTCTTTATCTCGATTCCTTTCAAACCACAAAAAGGCACTCCTACGATGGTTGCTCCATCTACATATCAATTTTCAACTGATTCCTCCAAGTGGTTTACCCTGTAGGCGTGACAGACCTTCGACCTTATTTTACGCAAATAATCGGTCATAACTCCGTGAATGTTCATCGGATTCCTACCAAAGTTGGTACGGAGATCCGCCTTAATGAGCCCTTTAAGTGTGCCAAATTTCAGCCCAATCCAAGCACGAATTCGTGTTTTATGGCGAATTTTGCGAAGTGTGCGAAATGAAGAAGATGAAGAAGAAAAAAACGAAGAAATTAAAACGAAATTTTGTTCGCTCGTATCTCGGAAATGGCTGGAGCGATTTTCTTCAAATTTGGTATGTAGACTCCCTTAACTGGGCGGCATGTCTCCAGTAAATTTGGTTCCAATCGGATAAGGGATCACAGAGCTACATAGGTGTGAAAATTGCGTTTTCTTTGTTCCTGTTAATATACTCACGGTGTGGCGCGCCGGCTTCTTGGGCCGCACGACACACTATCGTGTGTCTTGATGTATCTGATAATCATTATGAGGTCTGTGTATTATTAGTAGTGGAAACAAACATGCCTCCCTCTTACTTTTTAAAGCAACTATAGCTATTATAAGCAAACCATTCTTATAGAACAGTCATACATATTTCACATCTATTTGTGATTTACTTGTAATACTACAGTTAAATTCCATCTCAGAGATTGTAAAATCTCAAAATAATTTCCTTGCAGGAGTCTGTCTTCCAGAATGGTATGTCAGATTGCATAATATTTTTATACTTATATGCTTTAGCATGCACCAATTTTTCAGTGACAGCCATTTATTTTCTGGTTCCACTTCCCCTAAGTTTTCTGAAGTCTTGAGTGACTGGATTGTTTTCAAATATGCTGACTTACACTGAAGGCTGACAAAAAAATTTATAGTATAATTAAAATTTTTAATAATTTCTGATGAACACATCCACACTTAGAAATCTAACGCAAATTGGGCAATTTGGGCTAAGTCCTACAATTATGTGTCTGGTCTTTCAAAAATTTCAAGTTTGACGTATCACAATTCTTCATGTTTTTACCCCATGACTTTCTAAATTGCACCTAAAGCACTACTAGTATATTATTAAGCATACTATTTGACCAAATTTCAAGGTCATTCCAACAGGTAAAATTATGAGTTGTCAGACACATGTAATTGGAGAGGCTACAAGATCTATTTTCACAGATCAATCACATAATTATATTGAACAAAGTGTATTTTATAGTGTCTGGGTATTTCTAAATAAGTACACAACTATATTCGTTAAAAAACCACACATATAATAGCTAGTTTTTAGCTTACACAATCCACTCAGTACTACTGTACAACTAAGATGAAGCTATCTGATGTGCAATTGAAGGGGTAATCTCTTGCAATATTTTAGAGCGATTATTGCCAACTAATTTTATTTCTTGCTCATACTTTCCTGATAAAATGGATTGGTGCACTAGTTCTGTATCAGGTGATCCTGCCAATAGAGCATTGCTAATGTGATCAAGTTCCTTCGTTAACACTTTAACATGACCTAATATTACAAGTCTGATGAAGTGATAATCTGGAGTCCTCACCAAAAATGATTCATAGCATCTCATGACAGCTAGCAACAGTTCTCCTTCACAGTATGGTAATAGCTCCTTCACCAACAGAGCTGCTTGCTGTGCTACTAATGCAACAGGGTAGGCATTACAGTACTCCTCTACAGTTTGAATTAAACTGTAAAATTTTCTTTGGGTAAGACAGTGCTGGGCCTTTTGGCTTAATATTTTGCTCAATTTGTGGGTTAATTTTAGTATTTTGTGACAGCTATTGTTCAGCCCAGTCATTTGCCCACTTAGTGTTGGCAAGAATATAGTAACATTTGGTAAGATCGACAAAACACGTTGCAACGCTAGCAATACCAGTATAATATTATGTGGATCAGTAATTGTGTGCATGTTTATCCATTTGAGGCAAAAAGGTATCACGTTATTTTCCACATGACTTTGTCTGTACATCTGAAAATCCACGGCAGCCAATGATGCTATTTCTCCTACAGTTACTCCATAGCATTTTTGAAAAAACTAACACTATGTGTGGTACGACAACATTATGACATTAGTGACACTGTTGAAAAGTATATTTTAAGTAGACCAACTGCTAGAGCTTGTTTGCAAAGAATTTTAAATATCTTAATACTCTCACTGGATACATACCAGGATTATGAGAAATTCATTGATTTCCTAAATGTTGCTACTGTGTTGCTGATCTTCCTCAAAGAATGGTCAAAGGTATTACAATTTTCACAGTTTTATTGATTGATAGCTATAATTAGTAACAAGCAGTTATGTGTAATGCTATTATAGAAAATCACTAAGTCATTTGTAATTAGGTTAGGTAATCCTAAGGCTGCAGCAACATTTGCTGCAGACCTTCAGTGCTGGTCACTGTAAAGCATTAATACAATAATTTATTTATATGAATGCACATACACACGTACATACTGTATATAGAAGTTGCCTTGCTTTTGTTTTAGTAGGTACATGTATGTGTAACATTATTCCTACTGGGCTATCAAGCTCACAACACTACCTTAAATTCCTAGAGCCATTTTGTATGTAAATAAATTTCAAATAATTCAATAACTAGCTAGTATATAATATCAACCATAGT